>NC_056737.1:540669038-540796240 GCF_019279795.1 Protopterus annectens
TGTGTGTGTGTGTGTGTGTGTGTGTGTGTGTGTGTGTGTGTGTGTGTATACTGCAATATCAAGGAAGCAACTGTGAAAATGTTTATAAAAAATAATTATTTGGAACAATGACAAATTAAAATGAAAAGCAACAGTCTTCTTGGCTTTCAGATAAAAAAAAATGTTCTTGAAGGATTTAATTTTGTTTCTAAGTTCATTATTGACCATTTTAAGCTCTTTTCTAGCTGGCAGTGTGTTAAATTTGCTTTTATGGTTAGGAATTTGTTCCTCTTATTATCTGGTTTGTTGATACTAGAGTTCAGCCAAATGGGATTGCTCATGAATTTGGCATTGTATTTATGTCTTCTGAGGTTCAAGGCCTGAATGCTAGATTGGATGTGGGCGTATAATTTATCACTGAAAACTGCAACATGTGAAGCAGGGTCATCAAAGTGAGAACATCAGTTTGCTGACATAGATTTGCCTTAGAGTAGTGACTGAGATAATGCCAAGTCACTCAGGTCACAAAGAATAAATGTTACTGCACAATAGATAGATTTGACCAGAGTTTTGATAACTAAAGTATCTGAATGGTGGAGGGGGTGCTATACTTGTATCAGCTTTAATATTTTTGAACCCCTTGGTGGGATTTTGATTAGCTCGTCCAAGGAGGTGGAATTAATGAAATACAGGAATCTCTGCATATACTTGTTTGTAGTGATGTGGATTCCCAAGTAAATTTTTCTGTTGATGTGTGTTCACATTCTGGGCTAAGACTGAAATTGTTCCAGCATGATCAGTGCTCTGTCACAGTTAACAAACTGTATAAATAAATAAAAGAAATATAAATGGAGGTATAGTTGAAGCCACCCAAGAAGATAATGTTTGGCAGTAACATAGCTAGGGTGGGGCGAGAGGGGCAACTGCCCCGGGTGCAAAGTGTCGGGTCAGTTAATCCTGAACTCTCCTTAATACAATGCAGGTTTTTAAAAGCTGGTATTGCATTTACAGTCACCCCTGAGCACTGCAGTGCTCCATGTGTAACCTAAACTGTACGAACTGCTTGCTCCATGAAGGCAGTATATAAAGTGTAGCAACTGTTGGCTACATTTGTAAAACACAGTTCGCTGTAATTAAAAAGATTTTTTTTTAATTAAAACATGAGCATTGTAGTGTTCCATGCAGGCAAGGTATAAACTGTAGCAACTGTTTTCTACATTTGTAGCAAGCAATGTAGTACAGTTCAGAAGTAGAAATGATTTTTTTAAATAACATTTGTTGAGGTCTAAATGTGCTGGGGGTGGGGGTTGTCATGCATCTGGCCATCTGGTCAGTATGCCAGTAGAAATATGAAACATTCTTTTTTTATTTTATTTTTTTTGCTCTTCTGTAGAAGAACTGGGAGGGTGGGTGGGGATGTAATTGTAATAAGCTGATTGTTATAATTTAGCGATTGACATAGTGAAGTGCTTTTTTCTTTTCTTTTTGGTCTTCACTTAAAGAGCTGAGAGGGTAAGGGTGCTGCTTCATGGTTACAGCACAGGGCACTGGTCAACAAGCTCTACAACTTGTGTTTGGTTCTATAGTGAGGGACGTCAGTTTGTTAAGATAGGCCTCATGGTTTGGCTGTACCATAGAGAGGATATGCTAGTTGGCTACTATATGGCACTAGGTTTTGTTAATTGTAACAATAATATGGAAGTGTTCTACATTATTGTCCTGCATTATGAGTCTAGATGTAAAGGCGTGTTAGGAACATAGATATACACCCAACAGCTACAATGTCCTATTTGGGGTTGTATCTGAATGAGTGGCAGGCATCAAAACCCTAAACTGTGTGGGTGCTTTTTTTGTTCTGGCATGTTTCAGTGACTACACATATATCAATATTTTCAAGGGTTGGGAGTGTATAAGGAGTGTAACTTTTTGCTAGGCTTCTGGTATTGAGCAGTGGCTACTTTTCTATTATTTTGATTACAGCTGGTATTATGGGCAATTTGAAGAGACTGACTTTGCCTAAAAAAACATTATTGATCTTTACCAATATATGGAAGCCATGAGGAGAGAGAGAGAGAGAGAGAGAGAGAGAGAGAGAGAGATGCAGACCATCCCTAGCAAAGTTACTGGGCTTACCAGGACTGATATATACTGGAATCCCTTAGAATGACACCAGACATTGTCTATAATTAAAGTCAATTTTCTTTCCAGATACTTATTCAGAGAGCTCCATGCTGCCCCTCTTCATATGGCACAAGGAAACATATCTCAAGTCATTCACATCTGCGTCTAAATCGATCAGTTCACATATGCACCAGGGGTGAAGAGAATTGAGGGCTTTAGTGACATTACATATCTTGGCAACTGAGATGCAAGTAACTGTTATGCTGTCTTTGTTCAGTATCTGTGTGTCCAACTGTAGCGTCGATTATAACCAGGGCAGCAATAAAACAATATACTGCTATTACATTGTTACACCAAACATGTACACAGAAAATTCTAAAAAACAAAAAAGTACCGGAACTAACACAGCTGAAGGTAAAACAAAGAACTTTAATGCCCACAAAAGAGAGTAAGCGCTTTTACGTTGTGCTCTCACCGCTTCATCAGACTGTTCTCAACTAGTAACAAAAGCACTTAAATAGCATAGGTTAGTCAGTCAATTAAGGCACTAATCAAAGCAACAATTATCTAAAAGAAAAATGTCACAACTGGAAAACAGGCAAATAAAACATACAGAAAACATAAAAAAATATAACAAATGGTCCTATACTTAGTGTTTGAGAGGTCTAGCTTTTAAAAAAGGCTTAAGTGAGACAACTTCATTAAGACCTGGTGTCTTATCAGCATTAAGAGACAGAGTGTATACAGAAAAGTTCAACTTAACATGGTTAAAACTTAAAACTAAACCAAACACACAGAAACAGACCACTCAACCACATTTGATGTGCACATATAGTGTGGTAATCATAGTCTGGGAGTATGCAGCTGTGTAGCAGTTATTTGCAGGAAACAGTGCTAACACATCTATTCAAATAAGCTAAGTGGAGGGTGTTAGTGTTGAATATGGAAAAGTGAAGGTAGTTTAAAAACATGACAAAATAAGGCAAAAGCATAAATTATCTTAAATTAGCCACCCAGTAAATATGAAGTACTATGTAAAAGCTGTATGTTTGTCTTTAATTGATTTTATTACTGTATATAGGTTCATAGGTTCATAGGTGTGTACTAGGCTAATGGCCCTGGAGCCTTTACAGGCCTAGCCCATGTGCCCTGGCATTGTACCACCCAACATTAGCTCCCAGTGCCTCTGTCAAGTAGAGCCACTGGAGTGATCCCCAGGGTGAACTTTCTATTACCCATCCACTCATCAAGATTTCTCTTGAAGATGGTCAGCGAGGTGCTCTGCTTGACATATATGGGAAGTCTATTCCAGAGGCATGGGCAATTTCTGGGTGAGGAACCTGTCCCTCCAGTATGTTCTGTTGATTGTGGTAATGAGGATGAGGTCTCTGGAGCATGTGGTGCAGAGGGATTGGGATTTCTTTAGATGTAGCATTTCTAACAGAGCTGGGTCAGACATGGCTTTGTAAGTCAAGCAGAGATCACCTCTAGGTAGGTGATATGAGACAGAGAATAGCTGGAGTCTTTTGAGTCTGTCCAGGTAGGACATGTGTTTAATGCCTATGATCCTCTTTGTGAGGTACTTCTGTGGCCTCTCCACCTGTTGCAGGTGTCTAGTGAGGTACATGCCAAATGGGGCATTATATTTAATGATAGGTTTAATGAGGGAAGAGTAATGAGAGACGATGACCTCTTTCTTCCTGGATGAAAAACCCTTGGTAATGAGATGTGCCACATAGGACTTTCTGACCACTGTGGCAATGTGGTGGTCAAAGTAGAGGTGGCTGTCATCCTGCGTCCCCAGATCTCTTATAACGCCTTTAGTCTTCACTGGGCTCCCATCAATGTGGTAATTAGTGGCAACTGAGTTTTTACCAAAGGGGATGATGACTCATTTTTCGGCATTAAGCTTAAGGCCATGGTTTCAACACCAGTCACTGGTCTCAGTGAGGCTTTTCTGTAGGATATCTGAATCACTTGGGGAGTTAATAATGGTTCCCATCTTGCAGTCATCTGCGAACTTGGTCAGCTAGAGTCCCTTTGTGTTGGCCTGGACTTCTGAGAAGTAGATGCTGAACAGTAGAGAACCCAGGACCATTCCCTGCGGGACTCCACTCGTGACTGGTTGGCAGTCTGACTTGGAGTCTGCTACTTTCACACTGTGTGTTCTATCTGTGAGCCACTTTGTAACCCACCTAGTGATATAGGGGTTGATGCCTAATTTGTTGATTTTATCAATAATTCCTGAGTGAGGAATGGTATCAAAGGCCTTGGCCAGATCGAGGTAGGCTGTATGCACCGTCTTACCTTCATCCACAGCCCTGGTGACTAACTCAAAGAAGTCAACCAGGTTAAGTAGGCATGATCTCCCTTTCACAAAGCCAAACTGTGTGGGGTCTAGAGTTTGGAGATTTCCTATATCTTTGTTAATCAGGTCCATGATGATGCACTCTATACCTTTACATATCAGACTTGTCAGGCTAGTGGGGCAATAATTCCCAGGGTCTGTAGTCGTTCCCCCTTTATGGAGAGGAATGATGGTAGCAGTGCACCATTCAGTAGGGACAAAGCCTGAGGTGAGGCTGTGACTGAAGAGGGCACACAGATGTGGTGCCAGTTCGTTTTGTAGTTCATGTAGAACACATCTAGGAATATTACTGGGTCCCATGGAAGCTGTATTCTTGGCCTTGGACAATACAGATTTAACCTGTGCTGCAGTAATGCTGGGTGCCTGGCATTCTTCCGATATTGTGACTGGTCCTTTAGGGGAGGAGAGAGGGGTAAAGTTGGCACTGAATCTGTCAACCAGTATGTTGGCAATATCTGTCAGCTGAGTATAGGTGGTATCATTGTGCAGTGTCTAAGAGCAAATCTGGGTATTGCTGTGGAGGTTCTTGAAATAGCTATAGAAGGCTTTGTGATTGTTTTTAGTGTCTGCTGGAATTCTGCCTTCATAGCTGGCTTTACAAGATTTGATGAGGGATCTCAACTTTTTGTTGAGGCTAATAAGGGAGTTTTTCCAGTCCTGGGACTTCACTTTTTTCTGCAACAGTTTCTTCCTTCTGTTGTAGAGTTTATTAATGGCAGGGGACCACCACCAGGTTGGCTTCTTTTTTTTTTGGAGGAGAATGTCTCGGTTCTGTTGGTTATGGCTAGTTCCATGCATTTGTGTACATGTTCGTACAGTGCATTGGTGTATGATTCAGCAGTCATACAGCTATTTTCCATTGGCATGGGTGCCATGAAATTGGCCACCTCTGTTTTTAGGAGTCTAAAGTCAGCTTTGGAGAAGTTTTTCAAGGTGGTTACCTTTTCCGGGGATGTGAGTGAGATGTGTATTTCTTTGGTGATTAGTGTATGGTTGGATCTGACCAGGGAGGGATTGACCCATTGGTGTAGAGCAATGGTCGCCCATGTTTGTAATAACCAGGTCAAGGATGTTGCTTCCTCTAGTGGGGGTCAGAATAAGCTGGTCCAGGGCATTGGAATTGATGAATTTGAGGAAGTGTCGGGCCCGTGTATTGGTGCTTGAGTAGCTTTCCTAGCTGATGGAAGGGTAGTTGAAGTCTCCTAGTAAGAGAGTGTTGGATTGGACCTTGAAAGATTCCAGGGTGTTAAGGAATGTAGAGTGAGAGTCTAGGGACATGGTTAGTGACCTATAACAGGCTATGACCTGGATTGCCGTTTTACCCAATGTTAGTTGTACCTGAAGTATCTCAGATGTGTTATGCCGGGCTACTATTCTGAAGGTGTGCATATCCTTTATAACTATGGAGACACCACCACCTTTGGAGCTTCAGTCCATGTTTCAAGGGCAAAAGGTGTGAAATGAGTTATAGCCTGGTAGTGCAGGGGTGCTTTCTGCCGCTTTAAACCATGTCAATGTTTTCCATTTTGAGGAGTGCTTTGAGTGAGTGCATCTTGAGATTTAGACTTCTATCATTGAGCAGCATGACCCTCAGATTATATTTATTTATAGCTGTTACAGTGGTGATTTAGTCTTTCGAACACCGCCTAAAAAAAACACTATAGGGATTGCAAGAGCCTTAGCCAGTACTCAGAAACCCAGGGGTGACAGATGCAATCCATCTCTGGCAAAGCATCGAGGTCTGTCAGTCATGTCATCCCAAGCAGACAGATACTGGATCCCCTTAGAATGACACCAGAAACTTAGCCAATTGTTGAAGTCAATCATTTTTTGTTTGTACTACGGTATCATTCTGGGTGATGGTAGGATACTGCTCAGAAATAATTAATACAGCATAGTAACTGGAGTAAAAGAGTGCATTCAGTACATTAGTGCAAGCAAGAGTGAAAACTATATCAGTATATGACTGCAGTATTTTGCCTTTAACTGATTTTATGAACTGTAAGTGAGGGTGGTAATCATAGTCTAGGAGTTTGCAACTATGTAGCAGTTATTTGCAGGAAATGCCACTACAAGTAAAGGCAAATAAGCTAAACACAAAGTATTATTGATGAATATGGAGTGAAGGCGGTTTAAAAACATGCCAACATAAGGCAAAAGCATAAAGTACCTTAAAGTAGGAATTTAGTAAATACAAAGGACTATGTAAATATGTAGGCTTCGTATAACTTCGTATGTATTTGGATATTGCAGACGGATGTGGCTATGTGCAGTCACACTTGAAAGACAATGCAAATGGTAGAATGCACAGCTTTTATTTTTTATATTTTAAAAAATAAAAGATTTAAAATGTTTTATATAAGGGTATCCTTATGCAGAATTATAATTGTGAAACAAACTACTTTCTTATAAAAATTACAATACTAATAAATATTTCCTGGCCTACACAAATTGTCTGCAAGTAATTTAACCTCTACATACGTTAATGGAATATTAAATGAGAATATGGAAAGGCAAACTTTTTTTCTTTCTTTCTGTATAAATACATGAACATGTAGTTGTAAGTGCACTCATGCAAATCTATATCTGTGATTTTCATATAAATATATATATATATATATATATATATATATATATATATGGGTCTACTTTTTTTCATTGAATCTCATTTCACTGAATTTCATTATACCCAGACCACTTCACTGAAAACTCAAATTACTGAAAACACATTTCACTGAATCTCATTTCACTGAACTGCAGTTAGTATATATGGCACTTTGTAAAGTACTGTAAATTAAGTAAAAAGTATATGCCCTTTTCCCCACTGGACACTCTAAATTGGCCCTAGGCGTGAGTGCATGCCTTCTGTGGAAGGTTGAGCACCAGGCTGGCAACTCGACACCGTAAAACTCCACTGCCAATCATGAGAGGACAGGTGATCCACTGTGGTGACACCTAACCGAGAAAAGCCGAAAGAAAAAGAAGAAGATGAAGTGTGATCTTGGAGATAGTATATATAGTTGGAGGGGTACTTAGTTTGAGTGTATATTTTGTCTTCTGGAGAGAGTTAGTGATTGGTGTTGCAGCTCTCCATGTCTGTTGTTTGAAATGGATTGTTTTGAAGTTTTTGGTAAAATAGAATATAAAACAAAACTACTACGCCCTCCAAACCCCCAGTGAGGGGGGCTGTGCCGCCCACACACCCCTAACTATATATACTAACTCCAGGATCGCACTACAGTGGGGAAAAGGGCATATAACTTTTACTTGCCTTACAGTACTCTAAGTTCAGTTCAGTGAAATGAGATTCAATGAAACAAAGTAGACCTATATATATATATATATATTCATATATATATTCTTTTACTGCTAGTTATGTTATACCGATTATTTTACTCGTAAATATGTTACATTTGTATTTATATAGACAATTATGTTATCACTTGATCATTCTGTATGTTTGTATACATATGCGGTTCTTTGTGCGGATATGCTTGCTTTTGCATTATTATACTAATATTATAGGTGCATATTTACAGGTACACATAATATTTCTAGCAAGTACTTTAAATTATGAAACTGTTCTATATATTTCATATACCTTTATTTAACTTGTGTTTAATATGACCCACAGAAAAAAAACATTTTTTTGAGGGATGGGGTATATAAATAAATATTCCTATGTGTGTGATGACCAGCCTTAAGTATTGAGTATCTTGAGGTGAGAAGGTGCACCAGATAATGTTAGATGGGCAGAGATTACATTTTATGGTAGTATATAAACTGTAATATATATGATTCTATTCTATTTTTCTGAATATATTAAGGTTTGAGCATATCTGAGTCTATATGCTTGTTCCAGCAGCATGCTGGGGACTGCTGAGGTCTGCTGCTGAATCTGCCACTGTCCTCAGTGTGTTCACGTTAACTAGAAGCTACATTCATAAGCAGTTAGGAGTGATGTACATCTATAAGTTGCTATACACATTTGCGTATTATGCAATTCATAGATAAATGTAAAAGGGTTTAATTTGCATGTAAAATGTGCAAACGGACCTGAGTTGAGGTGAAATAGTTGAACACCGTCATACTGACTTGTGATTACTACAGTTAAGAAATGGTAGACTTCTTAAAGTATGGAAAATAATAAAAATATTAAAATTTAATATGAAACATGTAAAATTTAAAATTAGTGAGTTAAACCGAAGAAACATTTATTTTACTGATATCATGGACATATTACCACAGATTTAATGAACACTGTAAAGCTGTCATTTGAAAGTCAGAAACCATTACACCAGCAGTGGATAATGATTACTGATCACTGATAAAATCATTAGTTTGGTATCATGTTGAGATTGTGCTTCTATATGTGTTTTACTTGTGAAGTACAGGAGTAAGGATGTGTTGTTGGCTAAACATACATGTGTCCTTACATGAATATTTCAGAGTGTCATTGAAGAATGAAAAAAATGACAGTACATGGAAATAGTAAGGGCTGGGGAAGAAATCTATTAAAAGAAGTGATTACTATAGCAATAACCCATGCCTGGGTGTGGGTAAGGCTGGATTTACCCACGGTTGGTGTGGTTTGGTCATGAGGGCGAAGCCCGAGTGACCAAACAAAGCCAACCGTGGGTAAATCCAACCTTGCCCACACCCAGAAGTGGGTTATTGCTATTATACAATGACATTATTTAAGAAAAAAAATAATTAATTTTCTTAAATAATGGCATTGTATAATGCCTCCTTGCTGCCCTTCTGCAGCTGTCTGGTATTCTGCGGCAGTTCTGATGTACTGCGCATGTGTATGCCTACGCAGTACATCAGAGCTGTGGGCAAAAGCAACAGAGAAAGCAAGATCTCCGTTGGTTTTTACAAACTGTTTCGCTATGTTAAATGGGTTTAACATAGCGAGACAGCTTTAAAAAAATCAACGGAGCCGTTGCTTTTTTTAAAGCTGTCTCACTATGTTAAATCCATTTAACATAGCGAAACAGATTGTAAAAATAAACTGTTTCGCTATGTTAAATGGGTTTAACATAGCGAGACATCTTTCAAAAAAGCAACGGAGATTCTCCGTTGCTTTTTTATAAAGCTGTCTCGCTATGTTAAACCCATTTAACATAGCGAGACAGTTTGTAAAAAGCAACGGAGAAAGCAAGATCTCTGTTGCTTTTTACAAACTGTCTCGCTATGTTAAACGAGTTTAACATAGCGAGGCAGTGTGAAGCAATGGAGATCTTGCGTTCTCCGTTGCTGTAAAGAAAAAAAAAAGAGTTGTAGTAATGGAAAAATTCCGGGCGACCGGATCTTTTTCCATTACTATAACTCTGATTTACAACGCTCACGCTGACCAATCAGCGTGCACGTTTTTTGAATATTAATGGGGGGGGTCGTTGTATAATACACTGTTGTCAATGATATTGCATGACATTATATAACACAACTTTACTTTAGTAAAGTGAGATTTTGCATATATATTTATATATAATTATATTGTTTGTATTAACTTTTTTATAAGAGGATGGGACATATAGTCATTGTTGTGCTGCTTGACTGATGAGTTTATAATTTTTTTTTTGGGGGGGGTGACTGGGACTTTTTTTCTTGTGTAGTAATGATGCAAAGCAAGGGATCAAGGCAGATAAATGACAGTTTCAGTCATGAGATAAATCGCATCCTCATGGCAACCCTGAAAAGATTTATGGGAAATATCTGTTTGGTAAAGTGGGAAGTCCAAACAAGCTTACAGGATAAAAGCATAGAGTCACATTGTTCTTGTCATTCATGCAGTGAATGGCATAAACTGCATGTTAACACAGTGCAAGAAGAGGAAACATTATATGGTTGGGTACGCTAGAAGCAACATGAGGCAAAATGCAATGTTCCCTTTCCCGTAAGGGAGGATTCCAACAATTATCCCATTAATACCAGATAAGGAATACTTGTTCTCTTTCCATGGAGATGACTATGACATAGAATATGATGGCATGCAAATAATCAGAGGAGGTGAGGGCACTAGCTATTACCAACATCTGCAGCAGCAACACTGATCTGCTATGGAAGGTTGGTTTACAAACAGCAACATATATTTATATAGAGAACTGAATGCTGATAACACATACAGATTACTATTAATAGGTAAACCCTCTGCATCTGTACAGAATGACAATGAAGGCAGTGTGCACAGTAAGGGTCCCCACATAACCTTAATAAGAACAAAGTTGTGTATGCTATTTCTTTATTAGTAATGTCTTCCAATCATTTTTATAGTCAGCAGCAGAAAGAAACAGTTCCACTATACCAATAAATTTGGAGAATATCAGCAGCAGAATGGCTGTTAAAGATGATGGTGATAACATAGTTATATTTAAGAGACAGACTGAGAAACGTGGCACACAGTCCCCAAGTTTAATGGCAGGATCTCACACCCCACAATATGTTAGTAACTCTACAGGAAGTGACAGAACATCACAAAGTGAAGCACATACTAACATTACACTCACACTTAAACCTAAGGAAAACACCCGCACCTATACACCAGTTTCTCTGAACCTAGATGAACACTGTTAGGATGATGGCAGACATTCAAAGGTAACAGTACTACAGTGACACATTTACAAAAGGTAACCAGTTGCAGGAATTTGTCACAGCTACCCTGGAAACGCATACAACATTGGTTGTCCAGCAGCAAATGTACCTTGAAATTGTTAGGGCTCAGAGCACTGCCACAGAGACTCAGCTGGAAAAGGTCAGAGTCCTTCAGGTTATGTGTGAGGTTTTCCAGCAATAGCTGGAAATGGCACAAGTAAAGGATAATAACATGATCAGAATGATGTGTCGTATGGTGACACACCAAACATTGGTGGGTACCTCCATTCAAATACTGGTTAGGCCTTACCAGACTCAAAAAGGAGTCAGTCTTGGAAGACGAAGAGTTTGGCGTACTGTCTAGACATATGGGTACAGATCATGTGACATTACAAATGCTTCTCAAGAAAGTACTGTAATTAGTCAGGGGGATCAAACCCAAGAGATTTCATGCAGTCTGCACCTAGCAGAATCTCTCATTTGAGGTCCTGATCACATTCCTGCAGCACTGTCAGATCAGTGTCTGCAGGAACATCTGCACCAAGTAGGTCATGATATCAGACCAACTCACCATACAGCTCCCATAACAGCCCCTCTTCAAAATCCCTTCCACTATCACCTAGCCTATCTTTAGGAGATGAGAATGACTTGACATACTGTGATTTACATGGGACATTTTTGTTACTCACAATTTCACCTTCACAAACACAGGTCAATTTTTAACTTGAAAGAACTTCAAAAGTTGTAATATATAAGCTTTCATGGAAACATGGCAATGAGAAAATTACAGATTAAAATATCTATATTCCCATGTAAACAAATACTGCTGCCATTTCACCCTCACCTCTACAAGAATTATACAATATTTGTCTCTGAAGTCACAAATTACTATGCATGCCAAAATAAAATAATTTGGTGAGCAGTACCTCAACAGACATTGCAGTTTAAACTGAGGAAACATTCCCTAGTACAAAATTCAATATGATAAGTTTTTATTTAAATGCAAGGGGTGAACTCATGTTAAATACTGAGTTAGCACTTTTTACTCATTGAACCAGTTGAGGGCATTCAGTACGTATTTAGTTAACAAAACCACTTTGCTTGAACTTATTGTGCAAAACAGATACAAATGTGATTATTACTTATATGATGCCTTACGTGAATGTCATGGTCCATAATTCTGGACTAGATGCCACTTCCTTACCTGCATAGCTATATGCTGTGCAAGAGCCTGACACATGTGGTCCCTTACTACTGCTGCCAGCTGGTCATCATTAGTCATAGTGAGACTGGAGCTAGGAGCTGCAGTGACAGCTTGGGTTATTTCACTACCAATCCAGCACATGATCATGTTGTGCAAAGCGGAACATGTAGTACACATCTTGCATGCAGTAACTGGGTCATAATGAAGGCCACCCACAGAATAATCCAGCACCTGAAATGGCTCTTTAGGAGGACAAAATCCCTCACAATGGCAATAATGGTCAGGAACAGGGATGTGTTTTTGGTCTCTTCTACAACTCCACTTGGATTTCTCACTGGTGTGATGAGCCATGATTGAAGTGGATATCCAGCATCAGTTGAAAGATTAAAAAAAAAAAAAAAGAGAGAGAGGCAGAGAGAAAAAGAGGAAGACAAAACAAAGGAAAAGTGGTTTAGTATTCAGCAATACATTTTACCATGAATAACTACTTAAATACACACACACACACACACACACACACACACACACACACACACACACACACACACACACACACACACACATTAAATAAATAAATAAACAACAATATTTTTCCACTTGCCAACAAGATGACCATTGGGCATCCTGCTATGGAAGAAGAGGCTTTAGACTCTGCTAGTGTGCCAGATATAGGAATTGGGCACTGCCAAGATGTTGGGCAGAGACACTGGTGTTGCACCCCCATGCATCACACAGTACCTGGCACTTGATGGAAGGTAACCTTCCCATTATGGTACCATTCTTCCCCATGGGCCAAAAAGGGCTCTGAATGCAACATAGGGGCAATTTATTGCACCGAGTACCTCGTGGAAATGCTCCACCACATAAAAGACACACATACTGCTGGCTCGGTACTGAGATGACATCAGAAAATAGATATACTAATCCACATCTGCCAGCAGTACCTCCAGGAACTGCTACAGTTTCCTCTAGGCAAATGCTTGTGAGAAGCCCAGGGTGTACCCAGTCTGTCTCTGGAAGGAATGCGTGGCAAGTATAGTGAGGGTTATATAAACCTTAGTGTCTATGTGGATAGGAAGTCCATGCATTATTCCAGTACCCCTGGGGGGGGGGGTCTTACAAACTAACCCCCTTATAGTGTCCTTATCCACTTTGAATCTATTAAGTGTCTCCTGATTATCAAAATTAAAGTGAGTTATATTTTGACTATAAATCCATCTTCTTGGCCAGTAAGTGCCACTGGACACACATGGTTTTGCCTCTGCCAATAAAGCATGTATACTTGGAAATAGCAAGGTTAACAGCAAATCACAGCATCTTCATGCATTGCAAAGTAGATAGCATAGGTGTGACTCCTCTTCCTACAATGTATCTGAGTACAGTGCAGAAGAGTGGGAATATTCCACTATGAATTGCAAACAGGAGATGGAGGATGCTTCATTAGCATACCCTGGGTTACATCACTCTTCATTTACATCTCAGTTTGAGTTCATTTGCTTATGCTCATTTGCAGTCATCACATGTTAGCATACATGATCTCTATGAATCATGGCTTAGATGTGCAAATTTGTGGACATAGATAATAGCTTTAACACATTTGCATAATGACTATGAATGCTACTCATATTTTAACTGATTCATCCTTTCTATGTGAAACATAGCAACAATTCATTCACAAACCTCTAACAAAATATCACTGATGGTGTTTCAATACTGTACACAAAACTTGTTTTAAACTTATCTCTTCATACAGTTCATGCACAGAATAAGCAATATGTGGAGTGAGTTGACATTAACTGCTCAAACTATTCCATTTTCTGTTGACATCAGACTGAAAATAGTAATAACAAACCAGACATAAATACTGGAATTCTTCAAAATTCAATTATAACTTACTTTAAGGTTTGGCAACCTCAGTAGTAAAAATGTATTCAGGATTGACTCATTCAATCTATGTATCTTGAAGGATTTGTTAAACTGTTTATTGTTGAACTGCTAAATTTATGTAAAATGCAAAAATGTTTTTGAACCAATCTGAAAAATTCAGACTGCATGTATTTTCTACAAAAGCTCAAGTTCTGAACTTTTGGTGATTTATGCTCTGATAGGCACTGTAAAACATTATTTCATCAGAAAAAGGAAAACAAAATGAAAAGAAAGAATAATGGAAAGAAAATACTTAAAAAAGAATCTGAAGAAACTGGCATTAACTGCTACACTTAGTAATAGCTTAAAACATTAATTGCTTCATCGGCAAAGGGAGACAAAGGGTGGAATTTGATAAAGCCTACACAGAGCGATTCTCCATGTAGGAATAATGGCCCGAACACAGAATATGGCCGCCGAACGATCCAGGAAACAGGGCTGAGGGGCATGCACAAGCATGCAGACATGAAGGTATCTGTGGAATGCAAATCACCTCATAAGCTGGTGAAAACCATGCAAATGAGGTGGATTTGCAATTCAACAAGCAGAAAGGCACCAATGTAGGTGCCGTGTTGGTATAGGGCATGTACGTGAATAGAAACCATGTACCGGACTATAACTTTTAAACAGGAGCTGTAAAAGCCTACAATAAAGTGTGGATAAGATAACATATGCATACAAATGGCCAAACCTATGGCCAGTGAGTTCAGAAAGCAATGCAAATCATTAAAAAGTAATAATTGTTTAAATACATATATTACATTTGTTCTGCATACAATGATGAGCAAACATTCCATTATGGAAAAAAAAATTAAAAAGTATAAAAAAATGTAAAGTAGACATTTTCAAATGTATTTCATTATAGTGTCCAGGATGCAGAGTAATACAATGGCAGGTGTCAGTGGTTGCTATGGAGCCAGGCCCTGGAGTAGTGAAGTATCCAAGGTATACGCAGTTAGCTGTATGTAAATGAGCTGGGGTTACTGAATAGCAAAAAGGGCAATGGTGTCCACAGATACAACCTGTGGTAAGGCTAGAACCATGTAGGCAGTGGCAGAACAGGTAGCTGACATCAAAAGGGAGTGTGTCACAGTATGATAAAGTGGATTGGAGATCAGCGGTGCCTGTTTATGCTCAAATAAGCAGAGAGGTGTGTCTGATGCTGCTGAGTATGTTTTAGCTACTTTAAGAAAAGCTGAGCATGCCCATGGTTGAGGGAGTGTGAAAACTGCTGAGCACTGTTTACACTAGTGCTGTGGATTTGTGCAGCTCACCAGACTGCTTAGCAGTGAAAAGTAGGAAAAAAAATTAAAAATGAAAATAGCCTGAGAAAGCCAATCAGGTAGGACTGATATGCCCTGTTCAACAGACACTGGCCCATTCAAACCTCAGTGCTATACCTATCAGGTGGAATGCAGCATAATGAGCCAAGCACACAGTCTGCAACTGCAGCACACCATTATAAAGTATGCATACACCCTACAATCTGATTTTCCCACGTACTCTGCACCATTGGAATATACACTTGGGAATTTTAACTAACAAAATGCTAGGGGCTGCTGCTGCTCTACTACATCTGTATGTGCTTGAGGCTGAGGTCAGTGAAGATGATGATGCTGACAATAGGCCCAGACTAAGAAGGAGAAGAGTGTTCAGGCCCAGTGTGACCTACCAGGGGCTATATGAACTGGAGATTGTAGACCCCTGCAGGGTGGAGAGGGACATACTACAACAACTCACCGAGCTCTGCCATCCTGAACTCAGACCCAGAGCCAACAGAGGGGAACCCATCGCAGGGGAAAAAAAGGTATGTGTAGCCTTTAGAAAATTATCTACAGGTACTTTTCAAAGACCAACTGGGGACATAATGGGGATTTCACAGGCATCTGCATCCAGGGTAATCCACCAGTTCCTGGGTACCATGTAAACACATGTCAGTGAGCATATATATTTATCCCGCACCCCTGAGGACAGGGTCAGCAATATTCATCTCTTCCACCATGTAGCACACTACCCTGAGGTACTGGGTGCCATAGACTGCACTCATGTGCACATTAAAGCACCACCCAGTGAAGACGGTAGGGTCTAGGTCAACTGCAAGGGGTATCACTCCATCAACTGCCAGGTCATGTGTAATGCCCAGGGCCTTATCATGAATGTGTGTGCTGGCAGCCCTGACAGCTATCATGACTCCCACATCTGGCATGCCTCACAGTTGTACCAAACATTTGTCAGGGGGGACACCCCATCTGCTTGGGGAAGCTGGCTACACACTGGAACCATGGATGATAACACCCATCAGAAATGCACACTTACCTGCTGAAGAACACCATAATGAGGCACACACACAAACTAGAAACATCATAGAGTGTGTGTTTGGGCTGCTCAAGTCATGATTCCACTGCCTCAATATATCTGGTGGAGCCTTGCAGTAATCTCCAGCCACATGTGCACACATGTTCACAGTATGTGGCATGCTACACAATATGATCCTGCGGAAACAGCTGTGGCAGAAACATCGCAGTGAAGAGGCACATAGATGTCCACCAGTGCCAAGGTCCCCACAGCCACAGGGGGACTCAGAGGAGGAACCCACTGAGCCTATCCCTGTAAGCAAACATAGGTGTGCCCAGTATGCCCTGGCATTGGCAAAGAGATAAAGCATAGCACATGCACTGACAACCTAGGGACTGACACCTCACTCCAACTCATATACATAGTAAAAAGGATACCAGCCACACCACACAACCTGTACCTTACCATGTCTAGGAAGGGTACTGTGTGCAACCCACAGAGTCAGCCCTGAAGCACTGTTCTCTCAACTGCTGCAGGCACAAGGTAAGTCACTGTTCTGTACAACAAATGAATGGAGTAGTAGACTGTGGTAGCGTATATATGGACCTGCCGCATGTATGCAACAGAATGGACTGGACTACCAGGATAGCTGCAGACAACTGACAGCTATGTGGGACAACAGGAACCTTCTGCCTAATAATGACCACCCCATAATATGCAGTAGGCCCCAAACCTGCAAAACCCACCAAATTATGTGAGGGAATTACAAACATTGAGGTCACAGGAGTGATGCTTGATTGTCAGTGCTAGAGTCTCCTATCCCCAACACACTCATATTCCTATACAACTGCAGTAACAGTATGTTTGCAAGATAATACAAGCAGACTACACAATCTCTGGGGTGTCCCAATCAACCTGGTGACATGTACCTGTTCCCCAATATGCAGGGGTCAATGTGCTAAGAATGTCTGTGTTTGACAGTGTCAGGAAGTAAACTGCACTGTCTGGTGGCTGTTGTGGCTTAGTGGGCTAAGTACATTACCATGGTTGATAGGCTACATGGATCGGGCTGGCTGCAACTACTCTTTTGCATGTGACCTATGGTAGGAGTGGTGCAGAATGTCCATATGTCAGTATTTGTTACTGCAAGATAGGTGGACAAAGCCGCAGACAATGGAGGGACAGGGGCCACAGATATGGACAGTACACAGTTCTGAGTAACCTAGATGGTGGTTAGTAAAATATGAGGTTGTAACAAGTCATTGTAGCACCAGGATATAAAGGCTGGCACATAACTGTGTCAGTACTTACAACAAGTCAGTGGGCACCATCCATACCCCACACATGTACAGGGTTTTGCAGAATGTCCACATTTATGCCTCATATATCTATTCTGTTTCTCATAACATTGCAGTTTTCTGGCAAACTATTGGCAAATAAGTAAAGGTTGTGGTGAGAAAATAATGACAGATAGTTCAGATGCAGACTTCATGCCCATCAGAAAATGCATGCTAATACAAAACCATTCTACCAACTGTCTACGTTTGTAAGAGCAATATTTAAATCATGTCCCCATGTTTGCGTCTGTGTCCTACCATTATATATGGCCCTGTCCAGATTTTTGGCTGTAAGACTTTGAGAGGTATGGGCAACATGTAGCCTTATAATAACAGTACAACACAAACCATCTGAGGACCAGAGCAGACATATGGTTCACAATGCCGGACAACCTGCAAAACAGGAACAGTCAGAGGTGTGAAGTCCATCACCCTGTGTCTGATGTTACATCTCTTACCCCAGTCACAGCATACCTACAACTACAAAGAGCAACAACTGTAGACAAAGCAAGGAACTGGAGCAGGGCAGGACAAAGACCCACATATAAGGGAAAGGAGGAACTCCTGCCCAGTCAAGTGTATAAAGTGCAGAATAGAACCAATAGTGCAGTAGCATGGGTTTCTGCAGTGCATGGAGTTGGTAATCAAAATGTCTGTCAGCAGTTCCTCACATCAAGCTATAATGATCTGCCACTGATGTACCAAGAAATCACAGTGCTTTATAAAATGTGCCAGACATATTATGCAAAACTCTGTTAAGTCCAATACCCTCTGAACACACCTTAGATATAGGTCAGATAGTATGGACAGCATACAACCAGGAAATCCCTCAGCATTATATCAGGGAGGTGCTGGACTGTTTCAGCAGGTTCAGCAGACAGTTTGGTTGTAGCACACAAAACCCTGGACTGGAGTACACTTAGGTCTGGACTGGAGTCCCATTGTAAGTATTGATGGTCATACTGGGCATGCTCCTACACTTAGCTAATTTCAGCCGATGTCTGAACCTACATCTGACTATAGAACTGTGATGGCCATACATCTCTGTGCATACAGACAGCTAGGTATACCTTAACTGTCTTTCTCTATCCCCATCAGATATGATTACCCTTATCTATCTATATGTGGCACATATAAGGTATATCTGGATTTGTTGAGTGTAATAGTGTAATATAGACACATATATATAGGTAACATATACATACACCATATATAGAGAGGCAGACAGAGGGAGGGGGGAGAGAGAGGGAGAGAGAGAGAGAGAGAGAGAGAGAGAGAGAGAGAGAGAGAGAGACCCAGATAGGTGTAGAGTGATGTACTGCTGCAGCCAGTCGTACAACAACTGTGACCAGTGACCATAGGTTCATAGGTTCATAGGTTCATACTAGGCTATCTGCCCTAAGGCATTTATAAGCCTAGCCAGAGTGTATGTGGCTTACACCACCCCTTAGGATGAGAATACTATGCCCTTTTAGGGTTTAGTTTACTATGCCTCTGTCTAGTAGTGACACAGAGATGACCCCCGGGGTAAACCTACGATCTCCCATCCACTCGTCGAGATTTCTCTTGAATAGAGTAAGTGAGGGGCTCTGCCTAACATGGACTGGGATTCTGTTCCAGAGTGTAGGGAGCCTCTGGGTTATGAATCTGTCCCTCCAGAACGTCCTATTTATTTCTGTGTTGAGGTTTAAGTCACTTGTTCTCGTGGCTCTGATGGATTTGGATTTTCTGAGGTGGAGCATGTCCATTAATTCAGGATTGGACATGGCCTTGTACGTCAGGCACAGATCACCTCTGAGTAGGCGGTATGCGACTGAATAGAGCTGGAGTTTTTTCAGTCGGGCAGCATATGACATATGTTTAAGACCCTTTATCCTCTTGGTGAGGAACTTTTGGGGTCTTTCCAACTGCTGCAGGTGTCGGGTGAGATACATCCCAAATGGGGCATTGTACTCAATCATTGGCCTGATAAGAGAAGAGTACAGGGGCACAATGACTTCTCTTGATCTAGATGTGAAACCCTTCATGATAAGGTGGGCAATATAGAAGGTCTTCCTAACCACTTTGGCAATGTGAGTGTCAAATGAGAGATTACTGTCAACCTGGGTCCCTAAGTCCCTGATTACCTCTTCCGTACTTAATGGATTACCGCCTATGTGGTAATTTGTCGGTACCTTGTTTTTCCCAAAGGGTATGACTATACATTTTTTGGCGTTCAGCTTAAGGCCATGGCTCTGGCACCAATTATCCGTTTCTATGAGGCCTCTCTGAAGGATGTTTGTGTCCGCTGGAGTATCAATTATGGCGCCCAGTTTGCAGTCATCTGCGAACTTTGTCAGCCACAATCCTCCTATGTTTGCCTGTACCTCGGAAAAATAAATGCCAAACAGGAGGGGTCCCAGGACTGAGCCCTGTGGGACATCGCTTGTGACTGGCTTAGAGTCTGACATAGCTCCAGCAACTCTGACCCTGTGGGTTCTGTCCTTGAACCAGTTTGCAACCCATCTTGTGACATATGGGTTTACATTTAAGCTGGTGAGTTTGTCTATGATGCCCGAGTGGGGTATTGTGTCAAAGGCTTTTGCAAGGTCAAGGTAGGCTGTGTGAACTGCCTTACCCTCATCAATGGCCTTAGTGACTGTTTCAAAAAAGTCGACCAAGTTCAAAAGGCAGGATCTGCCCTTGACAAAGCCAAATTGGGTAGGATCCAATGTCTGTAGGTCCCCAATGTCTTTGTTTATGAGTTCCATAATGATCCTCTCCATAGCTTTGATGCATGCAGATAGTACAGTGAGCTCTAGTTTGTAATAGTAGGTAAGTAGGGGTGGACATATTTCAACTTTTGGAATTGTGTGGTTTGCGAGCTGAAGGTCTGTATTTCACTCAATGTGATATATATTTTTTTCCGTCTGGTTCTGACTGATTCTTCTGTGGATTTGGTGTGTTTTTGGCTTGAAAGGTAAGTAGGGGTTCTCATCTCTCATAACCACACACAGCACCTGGGTACTCAACCCTGTACGAATAATACAATAAAAAGAACGAAAGTCAAGCTGTAGGTTGCAATAAAGGCTGTCCTCCTCTATGCCAAAAAATGACCTGGCCACATAAATTTCCAAACACCAAACACTTTAATTTCCACACCAACACAGAACACAGAAACAGTATAACGATGAATTAAGATTGAGCGCGCTTTCGTCTCATATCGTGAGACTTCTTCAGAATCTACAGATCTGCACCTAACCTACAATATATATACACTATCTAATACAATAATTACTTAATTACTTAATTAATTTACCATAAAATTCAATTATTCCTGAATAATTTGCTAACTGCTGTGTATACATAATAAAGAAATGCACAATGACATGGGAACCAGAATTCACAAACTGTTAATACATGTATATTAATAGATGAATAAATAATGAACATTTAAACAACCATCAGTATAATTTATAATTAGTTAAATAGATAAATACTTAAGATATATAAAACCTATTTCAGTACATACAGTTTAAAAACCGTATTAAAAAACAGTATTAAAAAAACAGCAATAACTATTTTGAATGTGGCCAAAAATCAATATTGAAAACATATAAAACCCCTAATGAAATATATAGTTTAATAATGGACCAACTATCCTATGAACAAAAAATGTATATGTTACATGTAAGCCTATCCAATCTTGATTACATCACCTATAAAGTTTACTATGTATATATATATATATATATATATATATATATATATATATATATATATATATATATATATATAAATATAATATCATGACAATTATATAAAACCACATTGCTGGTGTTGTTGTTTCTCCATATATATGTATATGAAAAACTAATAATTATGTAAGTATATATAAATATATACATAAATACATAATTAATAATTAATAAGTGTATATTCCATAACGAACATGCAATCTCAAAAATCATTTAAGAAAAGGAATTACTAATATTAAATGGTTAAAAGGTATATTAAAAATAATATTAAAATAATGTTAAAATATACTCCACTGTACATTACTCATTTCCCTCCAGGCTATGGCTGTATGGTAATAGTGAAACTGCAACCTAAATATCCAGACTACTGTAATAATGGATCATTTCTGTTTCCTACCATAATTAGATGCTATCATTTTTAAGGCAGGTTTTATCGAAATATGATCATTCATACCTGGATATACACAAGAATCCAGTCTCATCTGCCATATCATCTCTCGGTATTCCAAAAGGGTTTCCCAATCCCCTCTCCTTTCCTTTTGTTTTACTACCTCCAATACCCAAAATTTTATATCCATATTCTGACATATGGTAGAATGCCTATACAGTGCATTGTTTTCATTCTTTTTACTAATATCTCTAGTATGTTCGTATATACGTGTTTTCAAATTTCTTTCTGTCTTACCTATATAGTACCCCCAACATGATTGACAATAAGCTAAATAGACCACTCCCTTTGTATAACAACTAGTGTAAGTGTGACCTATGATTATAAAGTTAATACTAGGAATATTAATATCCTTTCTACATGCAATATATGGGCATTGTGCACACCTCCCACATTTATATGTGCCCACCTTTAATGATGCCCCTCCTTTTTCTTGTTCCTTCTTTTTCTCAAAAATATTCTTCAAATTTCTAATTCTTCTAAATGTGAATTTTAACTGACACTGGAATATGTTTATTCTCATAGGCATCATTTTAAACATATTCCAAATCCTATTAATGCCCTTCTTTAACCACCCTATATCCGAATAGTAGGTTAAAATTAATCGAGGAATTTCTTTACCTAATATATTGTTTTGTTTATTTGGTCCTTTACTATGATCCTTACTAAGGTCATACACTTTTTTCATACTTGTGTCAATATAAGTGGTGAGGTATGATGAACCCTGGTCATTCTGTCCAATTGCCAGTAATGGTTTAAATCTACTAATACGTTTCTTTATTGTTTCTGTTTTAATTTTTTCCAACATATTTAAAGGATATCCTCTTTCCTTAAACATCTCCTTTATAAGCTCCAATTCATCTATAAAATCACAGTACTCTGTGGTCATTCTAGAAGCTCTTATCATTTGCCCTTTAACTATATTTCTTTTTGTATAATGGGGATGGTCACTTTGGTAATGTAGATATGAATTTGAAAAACATTTCTTTCTAAATACTTGGGATTTATATCCACCTTTCTTATAGTCTTTAGTGATGGTTACATCCAAATAATGTATTTCATCCTTATTATACTCATATGTAAATTCCAAGAACCGGGTGGTACCATTAATATATTCCATAAACTGTTCAATTAATTCTTTTCCTCCATTCCATATAATAATAATATCATCCAGGAATCGAAAGTACCTAATTATATAATGTTGGAATTTAGACCCAAAAATATATGAGTTCTCCCAGAATAACATAATAATATTTGCATAAATAGGTGCGCATGCTGAACCCATGGCAACTCCATCCAATTTGTGATAGATATCTCCTTGAAAGTAGATAAAGTTATATTTTAACACTAATTCCATATTTTCAAGAACTAGCCTAAATTCTTCTGGGTTCAGCATGTTGAACTCAGCAATCATTTTCTCAAACCAAACCAACCCCTCCTTGTGTGGAATCACTGAAAATAAGTCTTTTACATCTATTGTTATAAATATAAAATCTTCTTGGAATGGTATTGTATTGAATTTCTTCAAGAAATCCCATGAGTCAATCAGTATATGTGAATAATTCTTGTAAAATCCTTTTAATTTGGTGTCAACATATATACCAAGAGGTTGGGTTTTTGAACCCCTAGATGTAACAATTGGTCTCATTGGGGGGTCTGTTGTACCCTTATGTACTTTAGGAATACCGAATATTTCGGGTATAACTGGCTTCGGGACTCTAAGAAAATTATATAATTCCCCATCTATTAGTCCCTGTAACAAATTATCCTCCAGTATAAGATCTATTTTTCTGTACAAAATATTCAATTCATTCATTGAAATTATACGATACCTATTGTCATTGTCAAGAATTTTAAGCATTCTCTCAGTATAATCCCAGCTGTCCATAAGTACCACACCCCCCCTTATCAGGTTTTATAACCCGAATATTCTTATTATTACAAAGTTTCTCTACCACAGTCTTTCCTCCTTCAGAAAGATTAGTTGCTATTTTACGTCTCTTCTTAAATCCATCCCTAATCATTTTAATTGTACACACCTCAAAATTATGTATATCCTGCTGTAAAGGAGGGTTGTATGTGCTACTTTTCTTTAATACATTGTTTTCATATATCAAATGGTCTTGGCATATAACTGCTAGGTTCAACTTCCTAGTAAATAATTTAATGTCTAATACTAACTCTTCTATCCTGGGTACTCTTACTGGAACAAAGGTAAACCCCTTTGTAAAAAGTTTAAAATGTTCATTAGTAATTTCCAAGTCTGTGTAATTAAATATATTAAAGTTGTTACTGCTATGTATAACGGTATTATTTTGTATTTCATCATTGATAAATTCTTGTCCTAGTTCTTCCATTGACCTAAGCTCACTATCTAAACCACTTATTCTTGCAGTTGCTAGGGGTAATAAATGTGGTAGTTGTAAAGTAACACTTTTTTGTGGGGTAGACGTATAAGGTCTAACATTCATCTCCTGTCCCATTCTCTCCCCTTGTGTCTTCCCACATAATTCCCCATCACTTCTGCATATGATTGTTGTCCATTCCGATTCCTGATCCTTTCTGACCTCCTCACCTCCTCACACATGGCTGAATAAATCGTTTACCGTGAATCAAGCAGAAGCGGAAAGAAGGCTACCAAACAACACTGGATTTAAGGACAAATGCAGATTGTTTCAAGTCCAACTTAATAGGCACAAGAACCTTAGCTTGGATAATTTTTATTTAACAAAATGTATTGAGCAGAATATTGTGCCTAAGGGCTTGAGACTTAACAAATTTCCTAATAACACATTTAATGACATGGATTTTTTTAAAATTATTTCAAATATACTTAATGAATGTGGGCTTGCTATTTTAAAAGCTATGATTGAGAACAATGATAAAAAAATGGAAATATGTAAAAAAGAAATTGACATTTTGAAAGTAGAGATTATGAATGATTTATTGTTCACAGTGACTGAATATAGAAATATTTACTATAGGACACTTCAGGAGGTGGACAATATTATTTTGAAAAATTACAAAAGGAAAATGGAGAAATTAGAGCGGGATATAGGGGAATATGAAAAGGGTAAAGCTTATTCTATTTATAAAAGATATAATAATATAGGGAAACATTATTATCAAAATGACAATAGAACGAATGGTATAGAACCGCATAACATGGCAGAGCAAAGGAATGACCAAGATATAAATTATCAGATAGATGTTAATGATATTGATGGAATCAATGTATTTGAAGAACCTTTAGAAGTAATACAAGAGGTGAGGAGGTCAGAAAGGATCAGGAATCGGAATGGACAACAATCATATGCAGAAGTGATGGGGAATTATGTGGGAAGACACAAGGGGAGAGAATGGGACAGGAGATGAATGTTAGACCTTATACGTTTACCCCACGAAAAAGTGTTACTTTACAACTACCACATTTATTACCCCTAGCAACTGCAAGAATAAGTGGTTTAGATAGTGAGCTTAGGTCAATGGAAGAACTAGGACAAGAATTTATCAATGATGAAATACAAAATAATACCATTATACATAGCAGTAACAACTTTAATATATTTAATTACACAGACTTGGAAATTACTAATGAACATTTTAAACTTTTTACAAAGGGGTTTACCTTTGTTCCAGTAAGAGTACCCAGGATAGAAGAGTTAGTATTAGACATTAAATTATTTACTAGGAAGTTGAACCTAGCAGTTATATGCCAAACCATTTGATATATGAAAACAATGTATTAAAGAAAAGTAGCACATACAACCCTCCTTTACAGCAGGATATACATAATTTTGAGGTGTGTACAATTAAAATGATTAGGGATGGATTTAAGAAGAGACGTAAAATAGCAACTAATCTTTCTGAAGGAGAAAAGACTGTGGTAGAGAAACTTTGTAATAATAAGAATATTCGGGTTATGAAACCTGATAAGGGGGGAGGGTGTGGTACTTATGGACAGCTGGGATTATACTGAGAGAATACTTAAAATTCTTGACAATGACAATAGGTATCATATAATTTCAATGAATGAATTGAATATTTTGTACAGAAAAATAGATCTTATACTGGAGGATAATTTGTTACAGGGACTAATAGATGGGGAATTATATAATTTTCTTAGAGTCCCGAAGCCAGTTATACCTGAAATATTCGGTATTCCTAAAGTACATAAGGGTACAACAGACCCCCCAATGAGACCAATTGTTACATCTAGGGGTTCAAAAACCCAACCTCTTGGTATATATGTTGACACCAAATTAAAAGGATTTTACAAGAATTATTCACATATACTGATTGATTCCTGGGATTTATTGAAGAAATTCAATACAATACCATTCCAAGAAGATTTTATATTTATAACAATAGATGTAAAAGACTTATTTTCAGTGATTCCACACAAGGAGGGGTTGGTTTGGTTTGAGAAAATGATTGCTGAGTTCAACATGCTGAACCCGGAAGAATTTAGGCTAGTTCTTGAAAATATGGAATTAGTGTTAAAATATAACTTTATCTACTTTCAAGGAGATATCTATCACCAATTGGATGGAGTTGCCATGGGTTCAGCATATGCACCTATTTATGCAAATATTATTATGTTATTCTGGGAGAACTCATATATTTTTAGGTCTAAATTCCAACAATATATAATTAGGTACTTTCGATTCCTGGATGATATTATTATTATATGGAATGGAGGAAAATAATTAATTGAACAGTTTATGGAATATATTAATGGTACCACCCGGTTCTTGGAATTTACATATGAGTATAATAAGGATGAAATGCATTATTTGGATGTAACCATCACTAAAGACTATAAGAAAGGTGGATATAAATCTCAAGTATTTAGAAAGAAATGTTTTTCAAATTCATATCTACATTACCAAAGTGACCATCCCCATTATACAAAAAGAAATATAGTTAAAGGGCAAATTATAAGGGCTTCTAGAATGACCACTGAGTACTGTGATTTTATAGATGAATTGGAGCTTATAAAGGAGATGTTTAAGGAAAGAGGATATCCTTTAAATATGTTGGAAAAAATTAAAACAGAAACAATAAAGAAACATATTAGTAGATTTAAACCATTACTGGCAATTGGACAGAATGACCAGGGTTCATCATGCCTCACCACTTATATTGACACAAGTATGAAAAAAGTGTATGACCTTAGTAAGGATCATAGTAAAGGACCAAATAAACAAAACAATATATTAGGTAAAGAAATTCCTCGATTAATTTTAACCTACTATTTGGATATAGGGTGGTTAAAGAAGGGCATTAATGGGATTTGGAATATGTTTAAAATGATGCCTATGAGAATAAACATATTCCAGTGAGTTAAAATTCACATTTAGAAGAAATAGAAATTTGAAGAATATTTTTGAGAAAAAGAAGGAACAAGAAAAAGGAGGGGCATCATTAAAGGTGGGCACATATAAATGTGGGAGGTGTGCACAATGCCCATATATTGCCTGTAGAAAGGATTTTAATATTCCTAGTATTAACTTTACAATCATAGGTCACACTTACACTAGTTGTTATACAAAGGGAGTGGTCAATTTAGCTTATTGTCAATCATGTTGGGGGTACTATATAAGTAAGACAGAAAGAAATTTGAAAACACGTATATACGAACATACTAGAGATATTAGTAAAAAGAATGAGAACAATGCACTGTATAGGCATTCTACCATATGTCAGAATATGGATATAAAATTTTGGGTATTGGAGGTAGTAAAACAAAAGGAAAGGAGAGGGGATTGGGAAACCTTTTTGGAATACCGAGAGATGATATGGCAGATGAGACTGGATTCTTGTGTATATCCAGGTATGAATGATCATATTTCGATAAAACCTGCCTTAAAAATGATAGCATCTAATTATGGTAGGAAACAGAAATGATCCATTATTACAGTTCTCTGGATATTTAGGTTGCAGTTTCACTATTACCATACAGCCATAGCCTGGAGGGAAATGAGTAATGTACAGTGGAGTATATTTTAACATTATTTTAATATTATTTTTAATATACCTTTTAACCATTTAATATTAGTAATTCCTTTTCTTAAATGATTTTTGAGATTGCATGTTCGTTATGGAATATACAATTATTAATTATTAATTATGTATTTATTTATATATTTATATATACTTACATAATTATTAGTTTTTCATATACATATATATGGAGAAACAACAACACCAGCAATGTGGTTTTATATAATTGTTATGATATTATATTTATATATATTTATATATATATATATATATATATATATATATATATATATATATATATATATATATATATATACATAGTAAGCTTTATAGGTGATGTAATCAAGATTGGATAGGCTTACATGTAACATATACATTTTTTGTTCATAGGATAGTTGGTCCATTATTAAACTATATATTTCATTAGGGGTTTTATATGTTTTCAATATTGATTTTTGCCCACATTCAAAATAGTTATTGTTGTTTTTTAATACTGTTTTTTAATATAGTTTTTAAACTGTATGTACTGAAATAGGTTTTATATATAACCACAATAGGAGATGTAGGGTGAACTTTCTGAACACAAAACCAAACAAGGTTCACTCTGGGGACCAAATCAGAGTATGAGACCCTAGAACGTGCACAATGTCAAAAATAATCCAAAGAAACTTCTAAGGCTTAGAAGGTTGATTTAATAACGCTTGTGACCAACAAAATGCGTTTTCGAATATCTTCGTCAGATAACAAACACAAAATCAATTACATACTTCACAAGAACCACTCATCTTTTATACCATACATAAATTGAATGATTGAATCCTGTTGTTAATTACCAATCAAATAATTTAACTCAATCTGTAAAATATGACCTGAATGAAAAATATATATATATCCATAGGTCTTCTAAATATTCTGTACAATATATGAAGGTATGTTGGTAGATGAATGTGAACTAATTTATTTTATCTAAAGAATCAAACCATTCGAGGGAAGTCCCTCCCTCTAGAGTTCAAATGGACAGAGCACTTCCTGTTTCAAAGGAACGTTACAACGCCGAGACAGCAGGACGACCGGTTTTGCCACCCAGTATCGACGATTTTGATGAATTCCCTTTATTATTAAGAACAGGATCTAATATCAACGATGTTCCTACACATGGACAATCACAGCTTCACAATGAACCAAAAGGACAGCGTGAGCGGCGCTCACCACGCATACAAGGTGACTTTCCTATATCTACCACAGCAGTTGATTTAAAAACATTTCTAGAAAAATAATTTGTTATGCATTCACCGGACATGCATTCTGAAGAGATTAAAGCTGAAAATCCTTGTTACAAAGATAGTCTGGACTTATTATATTTTTACTTGGACAAATTCGAAAGGTTAGGCTGTGATAATGTTTATCTAAAAAAATGTATTGATAGGGGAATAGTCCCCAAAGGTTTACGTATTGTCAAATACCCTAATAGGGTGGAAGAGGGTTCTACTTTTCATAAAGAGCACAGATAGACATTCTCCAGGTATGTAAGCTCCATGACACATGCAATAAATGTGTACCACTCTAGTACATACAACTAGATAGGCAAGGATTCTAATCTCAGAGCTGGCAACTGTGTGTGTGTGTGTGTGTGTGTGTGTGTGTGTGTGTGTGTGTGTGTGTGTGTGTGTGTGTGTGTGTGTGTGTGTGTGTGTGTGTGTGTGTGAAGAATATCCCTTCTAGCAGTGTGGCTGCCATGTGTATATGTGCGATAATTATACCATTTTGAGGGCCTGTTAATCCCTCCCATTGGATTACTTTACAGGACCTGCAGCTGTCATCCACCTTAGATGCACAGTTAAACACTTGGTAGTTCCATAAACTCTGTGGCGCATGCGATTAGTAAGGAGCACTCTATTACATATGACTACATAGATAGGGGTTCTAATATCAGAACTGGTGACTGCGTGTGTGTGTGTGTGTGTGTGTGTGTGTGTGTGTGTGTGTGTGTGTGTGTGTGTGTGTGTGTGTGTGTGTGAAGAATATTCCCTGCAGCAGTGTGACTGCCTTGTGTGTATGAGTGATGGTTATACAATTTTGAGGGTCTGTTAATCCCCTATTAGGTTACTTTTAAGGGCTTGCAACTATCATCCACCTTAGATGCAGAATTAGATGCTTTCCGGGTACATAAGCTCTGCAGTGCATGTAATAAGTATGTAGAACTATGGTACATACAACTAGATAGGTAGGGGTCCTAATCTCAGAGCTGGTAACTGTGCATGTGTATGCATCTCCACCTGCAGCAGTGTGGCTATCTTCCCTGTGTTTGTGTAAAATGGTTATACCATTTTAAGGGCCTGTGCAAACATGTTAACCCCCCCCCTAGTGGTAGCCTTTACACCACCTGTAGATGTTGTTCAACTGAGTAGTACTTTCCATGGTTTTCCCTGCCAACTGTCAGAATAGTACAAGAAATGTCCCACATTGGGCATTTGTTAAGGTGGTATCCCTACTCTGTGTTGCCTGTGTATGTGTAATATGTATGCATATCAAGGCCCTGTGGGTAGACGGTGTCCCTACATAAACCACATGTATCTAGGCATGAATGCTAACTGCCAACACAAACATATGGAGGTACTGACTAAGGCTGTGGCGACTGACAGCTGATTGTAAGTTGTGTGCTGTCTGTCATTGGCCCACTAAATGATATTAACACACTGCAACAGGGTCTTACATTAGGTACAGACAGGTGCCAAGGTCCTGGCCTCAAACTGAATGCAAAAAACAGTACCATCATACCATATGGCAAGGACACTGCCCCACTGTTTGCCACATCATTGGCACCCCCATAAACAAACAAACTGTGTTGACTCGCCTGGCTACTCAGTTTGATAACAATGTAGCATTCAACCATCATGTAGTGGCAGTGGTCAGAAAGGCCTTGTACATGGTGAAAGTCATAGGTAAAAGGATTGCATCCAGACAAAAGGTGGACATTACCTCTGTATAGTCCTCAGCAAGTACAAGAATACTTTAGTGCAATGGCCCGTTTGATATGTACTTGTCCATACATTTTCAACAACTGGAAAGGCCATGGCAATACCCACAAAGGTAATCCATGCCCTCAAACACCTGTCCCATGCAGACAGCCTCTAATCAGTAGTACCCCACTCAGTATTAGACAGGTTGCCCAGAGGTTGGCTGTGGCACACCTACAACCCAATGTTGGACCCTGCCATTCGACAGCTGCTGCCCCATATATGTGAGTCTACTTCCCCGCACTTTACCAGCACAACAGGCCTGGATGTGATAGGCAACATCAACAAAACCTGCTGGAGAGACAGGTTTGTCTCCCAAAGGCTGCCCTTTCTCAGGAATGCACTTCCCATACATGTCAAACACCATACCAAGCAGACCATCAAGTGTAACCATGATGAGTGGATGGGATACCACAAATCTGTCCCAGGGATCCCATTCTTGAAGACATTCTTGCAAGTACTACTGACAACATAAAAAATGAAAAATCATCCTAGGTGATGTTAATATCAATTAGCTAGACTTCTCCACAAGCAACTCTTCCTCTAATATTAACCTTCATACCTACACTCAACTAATTTCAGACATTACTAGACCTGATAAACAGAACATCAAAGGTTCTATCCTTGATTGGGTCATGGTTTCTGACCCTAGCAAAGTTGCCATCTCCGGTACACTCTGAAATAGTATCAGTGACCACTTTCCAGCATACATAATACGCAAACCCTCTTCTTTACCAAATATACACCAATATAGACATAGCCGAGATTTATCCCATTTCTGTCCAAATACATTTAATGACATCTTACATAATACTAACTGGAACCCATTAAAAGTTCTCCCACTCAACAAAGCCATGGATTTCTTTAACACCACATTTCTCACTGTCCTAAATAGGCTTGCCCCTCTCTGACTAAAATGAGTCAAGGCTAAACATGCTAAATGGCTTACCAAGTCCACAAAACAAATCATGTCTTCCAGGGATAAAGCCTGGAACATCTGGCTAAAAAACAAAACCCCTTCCAATCTCCAAAAATATAAACAACTTCTCAACCAAGCCAAATGATCAGTACTTAAAAACAAAAAAGAATACTTTCATACCCTCCAAAACCCAAACCTCAATAAATTTTGGGGAGCAATCAACTGCCTACTACATCCAAGAACTAACCATAATCCATGCCCAAACCCTGAAAATACTCCCACTGAATTAGCCTTGTTCTTCAACTCGTATTTCACAGACACTATTGCTAAACTTACTTCCACTTTCTCACCCATCACCGCAGATCCATTCAACTCTACACTTACACAAACTCCACCTAACACAATAGCCTCTTTCACACTCTCCCATACCTACCTCTACTATTCTAAAGCTTCTTCAGAAACTTAAACCATGCACCAATGCACCAGATAACCTACACGCAGAATACTTACAACTATCAGCCTCCTCCATAGCATACCCCATCAGTATTCTTATTAATAGGTCCATTCATAAATCTCTCATTCCAGACATCTGGAAAAAGGCTTATGTCCTCCCACTGCATAAAGGAGGACACAACTCTGACATTTCAAACTTCTGACCTATCGCCATTCTTTCTCCCATATCTAAAATACTTGAAAAGTGCATTCACATTCAGCCCCTCAACCATCTAACTAAACATCATCTTATTTGCTCCACTCACCATGGCTTTAGGCCAGGACACAGCACCTACACAGCCCTCATTTCTTTCCTAGACACAGTAAACAGAGCTTGGGATGAAGGATCTATCATCTCTGTACTATTTCTTGATCTGTCAAAAGCATTGATACAATCTCCCATACCATCCTACTCAGTAAACTCTCCAACCTTGGCATCTCTCCACCCTCCCTTCAATGGTTCCAAACCTATCTCAGTAATAGACAACAATCATGTATCTGGCAGCTCTCCCCCTCCTCCTTTATCAATACCAATACTGGAGTACCCCAGGTTCCATATTGGGTCCCCTTCTTTTCAGTATATTCATTAATGACTTCCACATTTCTCTCACCCACAGTACCATCATCCAATATGCAGATGACTCAACAATAATTTGCTCCTCTAAATCTGCCTCTGTACTACAACATCTTACTCAAAAAGCATTCACCATAACTGAATCCTGGATGTCACAAAACCATCTCGCACTTAATTCCAATAAAACTAAACTCCTAATATCTGCCCCCAAAAAATCCAGTCATATTGACAAATCTAAACTGTTTATCCATTCACATAATAGTACTATTATAGATGTCGTTCCTAGTACCAAATTACTCGGTGTCATCATTGATGATAACTTAACCTTTGACCTCCATATCCACAGTAACATCAAAAAAAAAACATCAAAAACTTACAGCCCTTTACAGGCACAACTATTTCCTCTGTAGCTCAGCAAAAAAGTCCCTTGCCTTATCTTTCCTACTTCCAACTCTTTTATATGGAGCCCCCATCCTCACCAACATCCAGTCCACCCTAAAACTAAAACTCAACTTATGCTATAACAAAATTGCAAAATTTATCACAGATGCAAAATACTCCACCCACCACTGATCCTCACTACACCAACTAAATTTGCTGGGGCTCCCTCATCAACCCACTTATGCGCAAATAATTATTGCCCATAAACTTATCTACAACCCAGCAGCCTGCCCAGCCCTCTCCCACATTGTGAGTGCATACCAATCAAAATGAGTCCTAAGATCTGAAAATAAAATGCTGTTGAATATTGATATATCTAAGCTCTCAGTCAGACAAATGCTATACTCTTATGCTGTCTCTAAAGTATGGAACAACCTCCCTACCTCTCTCAGAGCTATCAGCAATCATACCAATTTTAAAAAATCCCTTAAAATGCATCTCTCCTCACAATAGATATGCACCTGCTCCCCTACAGTCTACCCCATAACCTAACCTTTCTCAGAATACTTTATCTTGCTGTATAACTAGCCCACCCCACGTTTTCCTTTCAAATCTACTCCTTCTGCTGTCACTTTAGCCTCTGCTATCCCCACTTTAACCCTTCTGCCTCAAGCTTTCTTTTTCTCTGTACTACACTCAACTATCTCTCTACTTACATCTCACTTACTCTCATACACTTTTTCACTTTCACATGCACCTAAGTAATAATAACTTTACTCTATTTCTTCAAATGATTCTATGTATTCTAACATTTTTTTGTATAATTATTCTCTAAGTATGCAATACTACTGCATTATATACTGTACACAATGTGTTAATACTTTGTCTGTAACTATATGTCTGTGTAACTATATGTGGAGCTTTTCTTCCTGGGCCTCCACTGAAAGTGGGCTCTTTTCAGGCCCAGTGGACTTTCCCGGAAAACAAATGCAATAAATAAATAAATAAATAAATATGGTAGCTGTATCCACCACTACTGACTGTCACTATTGTCTAATACACAATCCAGTCGCATTTGTGCATGAGCTGACAATTGCTGGGGGGGGGGGCTCGGGCCAGAGCTGTGATCTATGTCACAGCAAATGAACCAACAAAATAAGCACCTGGGTGATGTTTTCTCCAGCACTATATTGAAAAAGAAGTTGTTCTCCAACAGTAAAAACAATTTTTTTTTCTGCAACAGTTTATTAAGAAGTTTAGCTCTTTGGTCAATCCACAGTTGACTTCTTCAAAACAATGAATCATACAAAAGTACCAGTTTAAGTAGGTAGCCCACAAAAATGATTGGTTAAAATCTATCCAATAGAATTTAAAAATGAATGATTTATGAATATTAAACAACACATAAATATTAAACACTTAAAAACTATTAAACACTTAAAATCTTAAATAAACAGGTTTAAAACCAAAACCACCTTTAAATCAGGTGCAAAACACAAACTTGTTATGAGGACTAAACTGATTTTGCTTTTTCTTTTAAAATAGGCATAATATGGTCACTTAAACCCAGGTGAATGTGGGCAGCTAACCTCGGCTGCCTTACCAATTCTTTCTTGCACAAGATGTTTTGCCAGTCACCCCCTCTAAGGTCTGTTTCTACCATATCCAGGATGGTAAACTTGTAACCAGTAAACCCTGCACAGTTTAAACTATGCCTAAACAAGGCATTAGTTTCTTTTTTATTTTTGACATCATATAGATGTTCATAAATTCTACTTTTAAACAATCTCTCCATTTTCCCAACATAGAATGAAGTGCAGGAATTACATTTGGCAAAATAAACTAATTTACTAAAAAGACGATTCCCTTTCCTGAAAAAGAGAGTGTTGGTACTATTAACCAGAGTGATGGATTTTGTTACTAAAATATATTGGCAATAAGGACATTTTCCACAAGGTCTAGTTCCACTCATTCTGTCCTTATTGTCAGATTTAACATTTTTCCTCTCCAAAATTTTTTTTAAATTAGAACCAATCTTCGTAGCAAAGGTAGGTTGGGTGCCTAAAGTTTCATATACTTCACAATTAGTTCTAAAGATGCTCCAGTTTTTATTGAGAATGTCTTTAACTCCCTTATAAAGGGGGCTGTATTGAACAACACAAGCTTGCTGAAAATCAATATTAGCCCCAATGTCTGTCTGTGTCCCCATATCAGGACATGTAGTAAACCCCCTCCCTAAAAGTGGTGGGTATTTTTTACCCCACTCTTCCAAAACCTTGTGAAGAATGGGTTCAATAAATTCACCAGGGTAACTCCTGTCCAAAAACATCTCTCTAAGAAACCCAAACTCCTTAATAACTTCCTCCTTGATAGAGGTCATCCTAGCTATTCTGATGGCCTGACCTTTTATAATCCCTTTCTTCTGAAATACAGGATGATGACTATTGTAGTGTAAATAACTATTGCAAAAAGTTTTTTTCCAATAAACCTTAGATATAAAGCCATCCTTTCCTTTTATTAGCTTGGTGTCCAGGTAACTAATTTCTTCTGGATGGCATACATAAGTACATTTTAAGAAACTGGTCGTATGGTTTAAGTACTGAATAAAGGCAAGTATGGTTTCCTTAGACCCTTTCCAGTGAATAAAGATATCATCCAAAAATCTATTGTAAGTAATGATATCTGAAAAATATTCACTCTTAAAGGCATGCTCAAGTTTCCATCCCAATAAGACCAAGTTAGCATATACGGGGGCACAAGTGGCCCCCATAGCCACTCCTTTGATCTGTTGAAAATACTGCCCCCCCGAAAAAGATATAATTATTCTCCAAAATAAGTGCCATGATCTCACATATCAATTTAACCTCATCTGGGGGTAGAAGGGAACAGGTAAAAAGTACCTCTTCAAAGACCTCTAAACTCTCTTTCTTGGCAATACAGGTGAAAAGATCCTGCACGTCTACAGTTACAAAAATCAAATCTGAGGACCAAAGGTCAGTTTTAATCTTTCCCAAAAATTCCCAAGAATCTTTCACTAAGTGTGGCACTCCTTCTACCACATGTTTAATCCTTTTGTCAACATATACAGCTAAATTATGTGTCTTAGACCCTCCGGCTGCCACAATAGGCCTGAGAGGTGGAGTGGCTATACTCTTATGCACTTTGGGTATACCAAACATCACAGGTATTTTGGGATGGTAATTAGAAAGAAAATGATGCACGTCTTTAGTAATCCTTTGTTCAAAGACATTCTCATATAAAAAACTATCAATCCTCTGGCAGGAGATGTGTACCTCATTTCTAGATACTTGGGAATAATTTTCCTCATTGAACAATATTTCTTGCATTACATTAGTATAATCTTCAGAGTTGTATATAATAATACTCCCTCCTTTGTCCGGGGTCGTAATACGGACACTACGATCATCCCTAAGTTGTTGTAATAAACTTTTTTCTTTTGGTGACAAATTGGAAAAAAAATTCTCCTGTTTTCTCCCCACGTTTTGCATAAATCATCCCTAACAGCCATGTCAAAGGCAGCCACCAAGGGGTGAAAAGGTGGGTTGAATACACTATGTTTCTTCAACCCACAATCCTTTTCAACTTTTTTGTTACACCCCTCATGTTTTCTAAATAGGACTTTAAAGTTTAATTTTCTAAAATATAACTGTAAATCAATTAGAACTTCAGCAATGTCAGGGATTTTTGTGGGCACAAATTTAAACCCTTTAGAAAACAGGGTGAAATATTCATTGGTAATAATCCTGTCCGTATAATTATAAATGTGAAATCCTTGATAAGTGTGGAGAACATGTTGTCCTTCCACCTCTGTGTTTAATACCTGCCTTTTTTTCCACTGGGGGAACCCCTTCTGGTATGGTCCCCATTAGTTTAATACACCCTATGTTTCTTGTCTCTTGTCTGCTATTCTCTGGGAGCGTCTTAACACCAGAAAATCCTCCAACCCAGTAGTATTTGACCTACCCTGTTCTCTACAAAAATCAACATCACCTTACTCTCCTATTTCAAAAAAAAGACTGGTTTCCCTTGTCCCTCATTGGTGAACCTGAGTAAAAGTCAGTTTTATCATGTCTAAAAAACAGTTTATTGGTAGGGTACACCTCTTGTTTTTCATATTGTTTTTTGTCCCTTTCAAGTTTCTTTGATTTTTTATGAAAGATGTTGTTACATTTTTTGTCTATCCTATCAAGAATCTTGTTGTAAAATCCTTCGTATTGAGAAAACAACAAGTCAGTTAAAATCATGCAATTTAAGTCCTCCACTTCTTTCTGGAGTCTATTTTCCATTTGTTCATAAAAAATACAGTGTTTTTAAGAAGTTCAAGTCCCCACGTATTAAATAATTTAAAATAGCTTCTTAAAACATCACCATCATAGTGCAAACCAAAAGGAAACGTGTATACTCTTAATCCCTGTGGGACAATCTGTAAACGTAAACATTCATTAAAATATACAATTTCCATTTGTGTCATTTTAAATTTAAATAATTTTTTTCAAACAAATACAAAAAACAAATAAATCATATCCTTCAGTGATTTAAAATGTCTGTTATGAATGGTCTCTGAAGGAGTATGCGTTATAGTAAGAGGTTCGTTAAAAACAAAATTTTTGTTGAATATAGTTCCATATTTAACATTGGAGTCCCTGGAACGTTCATCTATGTCACAGCAGACAGAGCCAAAAGGGAAGCCTGTAACTGCTGGACAGCTGGCTAACAGTGACATGTACTTCCAAGAGATTTACCACAAGCCTGTATTGTGGTAATCCCTATTTCCCATGCCTACATCCCCCAACTGTGTCTGATTACATGGGGAATACTATTACATACCTGGTATAGTGCTGTACCCCTTTATGTGCAGAAATCCTGTGGTAGAATGCTAGGATAGCGCAATCTGTAATTATAGAGAAAGTCACAGACCTGTGTACCCATAGGCAGCAGCTTGCCTTTTGTAGGTAATGCTCATGAACAGCTGATTGTCTGTGCACCAATCTGTGGCTCAGACTTGCTAATTGCAATGACAACAGCTAGGTTGCATTTTCATTAGCCAAAGTCATGGCAACACAGTGCTGTATTTGAGGCCTTCCTGTAGGCCTTGAACCTTTTCCTGGCCTGTGAGAAGTACATTATCGAGGTGTGGGGACTACAGCATCACAGAGGGTTGGTTGAAATACTGTCAATGGTCTGGATTTTTGTGGTATGTTGATAGTTTTGCATGTTATGTTTGGGCATTTTGAACAGACTTTCTGATTATGTGGCAGTTTGCTGTTTAACAATGTGGGTTGAGGTCAGTAAGGAGACAGACAGATGTGAGTGTCATACACCATTTGCACCTGAATATGCATGCTGCTGCAGTAGCCACTGATCTATCAGCTGTGTATGTTTGTAGGGGAAGACTTTGACACATGTCCCTGTCACTTGACCACTCCCCCCACCCCTTTATGTATGGGTGTTGTGTGGATTCCCTGTTCTAGGTGTTTGGGGTGTACGGTAGATCTGTAGGACATAGCTGAACATACTGATACATATGTTGCAGGCTGCAGCTGCTGCATTCTGCCTAGAAGCCATACTGGGGATTGCAAACACATTGTTGGACAGCAAGCTGTATATGTTCCTGAAGAAGCAGTGTCAGCTCTGTTGTCACAGCATAACCAGGGTGAGGGTACCCATAACAGTCCAGGTGAAGCATGTGCCTCTGGTACATATGTTATGTAAAAGTGCCATCCAGAGAGTGGTAGGTGACATTTAGGACACCTATACATATATGTAAGCGTGTCCCAATGTACAGGCCTTTGAGTTGCTAATATGGGTGGCAGTGACTTCAGTAGCAGAAAAAAAGTTCTGCTTAAAATTGCACAGCTCAGTCATTTAACTGTACCAACAACAATGTACTTCACATGCAACACACTGGAATGGAAGCCAGGAGTGTTTGGTGGACAAATGTTAAGCATGCTAGGAATGTAAAAGATTCAGCTATGGAGTCAATGCTATAGCAGATGTATTTGCAAGACATATGTGCATGCATGCAGTCTGTTACACAGGATTGTCATGAACATGTGTGATTGGATGTGTATGATGTGTGACACTGAACTGTCTGTCATGATTTCATAATGTCAATGTGTACTGACTTGCCAGTACATCAGCACACAGCATAGGTTGTATGACAAGTATGCCAAATGGACGTGGCGCAACTTTGGACATTCTGCAACTGTCTGCAGTTGTCTCTCTACCTGATATCCTAGGCTTCACATACATCCATCAAAATGTATTTGTTGGTGTACTGGTTTGGTGTCTGTATCACAATCCCAAGTACAATGTAATTTGTCTCATTGTATGTGCAAGCAGTGTGTCACGGGCAAGAAGGATATGTTTATGGAAACAGGTGTGCATTTTCAAAGCTGAGTGGCTTAGTGGGCTAATCCACTCTGCTGAAGTTAACAGCATTCTGGGTTTGAAACTTGGTAGGGGCTGTGCATCACTGATAAACAGGATAAGTTTATGGAAACAGCTATCAGCCTTCAAAGGTGAGTGGCTTAGTGGGCGAATGCACTGTGCTATTGTTGACAGGGTCTCGTGTTTGAATCTTGCCAAGGAGAACATTTGCTGATCTGTAGAACTGTGACAGACAGAAGGTGATTAAAGTAGTTTTAAATGGGTTTACACAATGTACTGCAATGCCAAGCAGGTCTTAGCCCTGCTTAAATCTGCACTATTTCCAAAAAAGGGGTGATAGGAAAATGGTGAAATGGGGGCAAGCAGGGGGAAAAACAATATGAAAGGCAGTTAGGGATGTGCAGGACAGGTTTTAGGAAAGGACCATAGCTCTCCATTTCTTGTACAGCAACAGCTGTGTATGTTGTAGACAATTTGGAATTTGGTGCCTCACATCCCAGAGAGAGGGGTGTTAGTGACATTGCTTTGTTGATTAATTGCTGTGATAATTGATTAATGGCAGTCTAGATGTGGTGGAAATGGACAGCTATACATGGGGTTATATTTTTTTTGCAAGGCAGATGCCCATTTTTTTAAGGAGAAAGTGGGATGTTGGGGAAGGGATATAGGTACGTGTGGGGAGGTAGATTGGGTAGGAGAGGTAGTATTTGCAAACAGATAAGACAGCAGACAGGCCAGTGTTTGACACATGGGGGGGGCAAACACCTTGGACGGGGAGAGTGTTGTGGAATTGAAGGACTGAGTGCCCCAAGACAGTAGCACTGGGACTGAGCTCCCCACCCATGGGCAGTCACCACTGCTCCTTCAAGGCCCTGAAGGTGGCTGTGCTGGGGGCTGAGTGCCAGGGCTACCCCTCCAGTTGTGCCATTCTGCCCTTGATCTGGCGCAGTCAATTGTTCATGTAACACTGAACAATCCTGTGCACCATCCTTGGGAGCTGTTGCCATGTCACTACTCCCTCTCTGAGCCCACGCCCAGGGGGGAATGGATCCTGTCCCCACAGGTGGTTCAACCCCTGAGTGGTACAGGACCAGCAGAGAGGGAAGCTCCTGGTTGGGACCCGATGCCACGGCCAGATGAAGTGGGATAGGTGGGTCCACAGGTACCAGCCTACCCACTCGTGCGATGGTGTTGAAATTTTTGTCAAAGTGTATAGGTTAGTCATCCACAGAATATTTAAACATTAGTTATAAAAGCATGCATGGGTGTTCCAATTAACCCAGAAGAATAAAATTGCATAGCATACAGAACACAACAATAAATGGGATAATAGTCAGTATTGTAACAGCATGCCAGTAACAGTTACAGCAAAAGGCCAACAGCACTGGTATTTCAACAAGGTATGTTAGTATGCAACTATTTCAACATATAACAATAATTAAACTCAAGGCCCAACATAAGGTTTTGAGAACAACATATGTGAAATGGAAACCGTACCCATAGTATAACAATAATAATAATATTGTGGTGCAGATAAGGGTTGGGAGGAGAGAGAGACATTCCATTAACAAAAGTATAGGCTTATATTTATTGCAACAGTACTGTTCTATACCCTACAGGTCTGCCCTCACTTTTATGTCTACAAGTGCCCTATATCTTCTGTAGCACATACAGACTTCTCAAGCTATCTGCATGGGACAGTATGGTCCAAGCTGTAACCCCTACAGGTACAGAACTACAGGGAACTATTACATGTCAGGCAAACATTTATGACTACCAAGGCATACTATGCCTTGATGTGTGAGTGTGCTACTAACATACTTTGACTGGATATTAAATTTGTGTCCAAGGGTTTTGGCAACAGTGATCACTATCTGTGACAGTGTGACACTTGAGAGACATGTATCATGCATAGTACAGAGAGTTTACATGTATCCTGCCATCCTTGGCAGGCATGGGGTTAGATTATCAGCAGACACTCACAGAATAACCAGGCATACAGCTGTAACAACAATAAACAGTTTTATTAGTCTTATTAACTTGGAATAGTAGTGTACTTGTGGATGTTTAATTTAATGCAGTCTTATCACCTTGCTGAGCAATGCTGTTTATACACTAGTACATCTGGAGACATGAATTAGTATACCATTAGACCAGCTAGGACAGACAATTTATTTACCTGTAATTCCTGTTGGGAGAACATCTGTTAACAATACAAAACTGCTTCTATACATATTCAGTAGTACATGTCTGTTTCTATAAATATATAAATTAGTACTTGTCCCTGGATTTGAACCCAGGTCTGTGTGCAGAAAAACACACAGATCATTTAGTAAAATGAGCTACTGAGCCACTGCTTTGTGTTTTATGTCTGATATGTACCTAGAGATCACCTGCTAACAAATTCTGACCTGGCAATATAGGCAGAGTGTTACGCAAGACTGCAGTGATACTTGAACACAGATGCACGAGATGCATGCATGCATGACAGAGATAGTAGGTGAACTGTTTATTACTACTTGGAATGCAGGTGTACACATTTAACCCCCCCCCACTGCAGTGGATGGGAATATGTGTGATGTGTACAGACCGTATCAGGATGCTGGGTTGGCTAGCTGACCCATACACAGTTGCAGATGGTATATTTGCAGTCTACAGCTATTACAGTTTCATACTTGCCTGCATCAGCATAACTACATTCCAGAATGCATATAGCTGAAATGCAAAGGTTAACACAAGACAACCCTGAGGGAAACACACTATACTGCCTTACACATTACTATTCAAGGTTCAAAACAAATATCATAATGCAGTATATCTTGTAGTACAGCTCCACATCTACACTTTAGCAAAACAGTTCTTTATTGGCCAACCTTCAGTCACTTCATGGCATTATACCCATGTTTACTTCACAACACTTGTAATACACAATTTCATGACCAACAGTTCAAAATACACAGAACATTTTGCACAAGAAACCTTTATTGAGGGTGACATGAAACAGTTAACAGTCTTTTTATTCTTAAACACTTTACATAATGCAGGCATTGACTGACAGTTTGTTATTCCACACTGTATGCATTACTAACTTTATTTCCTTAACAATTCTGCCTGCAGGTGTACTTTATTTCCTAAAATTTATGATTGCAGATGATTTATTCCCATCACATTATGAAACCAGTTGCACTTTATTACCAGAACATCATTATTAATACAGTATATATTTGTTATTCCTTAACATTATTAATGCAGTAGTAAATTGCTTTCCTTAACATTATCAGGTTTCATGCTTTCATGTATATTGAACTGTATCTGTCATTACTCACTTATATCAGTCCAGGTCTAGGAACGCATGTATTGCAGTACACTCAAAACAAAATATAGCTACTGGCAGTTACTACTGTACTCTTTCTTAATTATATGAGTATATATTGCAGGATATATCTGTACTCACCACACTCTTGGCACAACATGGCCATGCGCCCTGCATGGGACTCCAGGTTAGGAGCTCTCTCCTCTGTAGCAGTGGGAAGAGAAACACACCATTATGTGTACCTGTCTATCAGATATTCATAACTGACTTTAGTAAATCAATGCTTACTATACTTACAAACTTCTGGGGCATTGTCATCCTGAACATCTTGGATTCACTGGGCCAAGAGTCCCCCTTCCAACACTTCAAGTCATTGTAGTGATGTCACATCTGCCCACCAGTGTGGGGGATGCTAGTTGCAATGGTGAGGTATCATGCCAGCTGGTTCTAGGCCTCAGATTTGTATTTGGACCCCTGGTACTGACCCTGCAACAATCGGTTGTCATGGTCTTTTACAAGGAGCCTAACCATGACTCCGGACTCCAGCATGCCCCACTGCTGCACCCAGAATCATGCACCCTCTCCAACTACAGCAATAGCTCCTGCATGGATCAAACTCCAACAGGTTCTGGCTGTATTCCCACCTGTTCAGCTTAAATAAGGCTGTTTTCCTGCCCTTTGCCACCATTGGACCATTTTTAAAAATGCTAAGTGAAGGTTAGCACCACACAAACCCACTAAGCTTAGCTGAGCAGTGCTTAAAATTGCAATGCTCAGCAATGCTTAGCAGTGCACAAATCAGCTTAGCTGAGCTGAGGACCACTTAAACATTTTTGCTTGGCAGTGCCCATATCAGCTAAGCTGGGCTGCGTGCTGCTAAGTACTGCTAAAATGGGTCCTGTTTAAGCATTGCTTGGCTTGGCTTAGCAACTTGGCTTAGCAATGCTTAGCAGAGCTTAGCTACAGCCAAACCAGATTTTTTTAAAATAAACACAAAAATATTTAAAGTAATTATTCACTAACGATACTTTGTTATTATGTATATCTATTTTAATTTTATATCTCCTAACCTTATGCATTTAACTACATTATCTTGGAGTGTGAGTTTAATGTATTGGACACGTGTTTAAGTGGGGCTTTTATTCTAGGGTCTCCACTGCAAATGGGCTTCTGGTCCAGCTGGACTAACCTGGTTAACAAATGTCAATATTTACATAAAAACAAAAAATATTTTTATTACATTTTCCTATCACATGTAAAAGCTGAATGGCCTATATTCAAACCGTCCACCTATTACACACAAGGCTATAACCATTCAGCTACTGAGGAATGTTGATCACAGCTCTACATTTCTATATAGCTTTCAGTTACATTTAAGCAGTGCTGAGCACAATGTTACACCACGCAAACCCGCTTAGCTATGCTTAAACATGACCTTTCCTAAATAATTAAATGCATCCGGTTTCTATTTTTAGATGTCTGGCATGTCTTTATTGTTAAGTGCCATGCCACGCAAACACACACAACAAAAACTTATTTAAACAGCTTTCACTTTATTATTTAAGTGCCATCCAGCACTCTCACAGTGCAGGGGATGTGTTACTCATCTGTGGACACTGTAACACACCCTCTACACTGATTCTGTAACCGTGTTGCATGGATCTCTCTCAGCAGTGCACCTTCATTCATAGATTCATAGGTTCATAGGTAGGTACTAGGCTATTGGCCCTAGGGCCTATATAAGCCTAACCAAAAAGGTACCCTGGCTTTCGCCACCCAAGAAAATGATTTTCCTGTGCCCCTGTCAAGCAGAGCCACAGAAGTGATCCCTGGGGTGAATTTCCTATTTCCCATCCAATCATCAAGATTTTTCTTGAAGAGTGCTAATGAGGAGCTCTGTTTGACATAGATAGGTAGTCTGTTCCCAAGTATGGGAAGTCTCTGGGACAGGAATCTATCCCTCCAGCATGTTCCGTTTATTGTGGTGACAAGGTTTAGATCCCTAGAGTGTGTAGCTCAGAGGGATTGGGATTTCTTTAAGTGGAGCATGTCCAACAGCTCTGGGTTTGACATAGCTTTGTATGTTAGGCAGAGATCGCCTCTGAGTAGATGATAAGCGATGGAGTAAAGATGGTGTTTTTTGAGACGGTCTGTGTAGAGCATCTGTTTGAGGCCAGTAATCCTCTTTGTGAGGTATTTCTGCAGCCTTTCAGGTTGTTGTAGATGTCTTGTGAGGTACATACCAAAAGGGGTGTTGTACTCTATAATGGGTCTAATGAGTGATGAGAAGAGGGGAACAATGACCTCTTTTTTTCTGGATGAGAAACCTTTTGTGATGAGGTGCGCCACATAGAAGGATTTCCTGACCACTGTGGCGATGTGATTTTCAAAGGAGAGACTACTGTCCACCTGTGTCCCAAGGTTTCTTATCACACTTTCGGTGTTAAGTAGACTACTGTCTATGTGGTAGTTCATGGGTACAGAGTTTTTACCAAAGGGGATGACAATGCACCTTTTGGCATAGAGCTTGAGGCCATGGCTTTGACACCAGGCATCTGTCTCAGTGTGGACCTTTTGTAGGATGTCCACATTGTTAGCAGTTTTGATTATGGCTCCTAGTTTACAGTCATCTGTGAACTTAGTTAGCCAAAGACCTTCTGTGTTAGTCTGTACTTCCGAGAAGTAGATACCAAACAGGAGAGGACCCAGGACTGAACCCTGTGGTACTCCACTTGTCACTGGTCTGAAGTCAGATTTGGAGTCTGCTACTTTCACAGTGTGGGTTCTGTCAGTAAGCCAGTTGGCAACCCATCTTATGGCATAGGGATTTATACCTAGTTTAATGAGTTTATCTATAATTCCAGAGTGGGGGATGGTGTCAAAAGCCTTAGCGAGATCTAGATAGGCTGTGTGAACCACCTTACCCTCATCTATGGCTTTGGTGACTGCTTCAAAGAAGTCTATCAGGTTTAGGAGACATGATCTACCTTTTACTAACCCGAACTGGGTGGGGTCCAGAGTTTGGAGATTACCAATGTCTTTGTTTATGAGTTTCATGATGATACGTTCCATGGCCTTGCAGATCAGGCTCGTCAGGCTAATGGGGCAGTAGTTCCCAGGGTCTGTCCTGTCTCCCCCTTTGTGGAGTGGGATAACTGTCACAGTGCACCATTCAGTTGGGCACAAAGCCTGAGGTGAGGCTATGATTGAACATGGTACTTAGGTGGGGTGCCAGTTCATTCTGTAGTTTGTGTAGTATGCAGCCTGGGATGTTGTCAGGTCCCATGGATGCTATGTTCTTGGCTTTGGAGAGTGAGGTTTTTACTTGTGCAGCCGTGATTACAGGAACTTTGCATTCTTCCAGTATAGAGATGGGCCCTTTAGGGGGTGAGAGGGGGTAAAGTTAGCACTGAACCTATCTGCCAGGATGTTGGCAATATCAGTTGGTTCTGTATATTTAGTGCCATTGTGCTGTAACTCAGAGCAGATCTGAGTGTTGCCATTGAGATTCTTGACCTAGCTATATAATACTTTGTGGTTGTCTTTAGAATCAGTGGCAATTTTGTTTTCATAACTAGCTTTGGTGGATTTTATGAGGGATCTCAGCTTCTTACTGAGGCTAACCAGGGAGTTCCTCCAATCATGGGATTTTACTCTTTTTTGCAAAAGTTTCTTTCTTCGGTTGTAAAGTTTGTTTATGGCAGAAGACCACCAGATTGGCTTCCTTTTTTTGGAGGATAGCATCTTGGTTCTGTTAGGGGTAGCATGATCCATGCACTCGTGTAAGTGCTTATAAAGTGCATTTGTGTAGGATTCAGCAGTTGTACCTCTATTGTCCATCTGCATGGGTGTCGTGAAATTTTCCACTTCTATCTTAAGAAGTGTGAAGTTGGCTTTGGAGATATTTTTTATGGTTGTTTCCCTAATGGGGGATATGGGCGGGATGTGGATCTCTAGGGTGATTAGCTTTGGTCAGATCTGACCAACGAGGAATTGACCTCTTGTGTGGAACTCCAGTCGCCCATGTTGGTAATGCCCAGGTCTAGGATATTGTTGCCCCTGGTGGGGATGTGGATAAGTTGATCCAAGGCACTGGAATTTATGAATTCCAGAAAACATTGAGCAAAAGAGTTGGTACATGAGTAGTTTTCCCAGTTAATGGTGAGGTAGTTGAAATTATTCATCATTAGGGTGTTGGGTTGTACCCTAATATTTTCTAGTGTATCAAGAAAAGAGGAGTGGGAGTCCTGGGGCATGGTGGGTGGTCTGTAGCAAGCTACAATTTGGATTGCGGTCTTGCCCAGAGTTAGTTGAACTTGGATAATCTCGGATGCATTATGCTGCTCAATTATGCAAGGCACACTGCTGAGGGCGAGCTGCAGACACAGCCATGGTACACTCCATGTAGGACTATTCCTACATGGAGTTTATTAAATTTGAGGGAAAGTCCTGACTTTTACACAAGTTTACCTGCTTTTGATTATCTGTCTAAGAACCTGAGGAGCTGGCAAAGGGGATAGAAGATTAGCAACAGTTAGCTTTCCTACCTCGGAGGGGGAGTGGCCATAGTTGTCCATAGTGATGACCATGACAACTGTGCTTGCACCAAATGTGAGACACATACTGAGATTAGCATATATGGAAGCATATACTTCTCATTCTAAGGTAAGCAATATGTGGAAATCATCACTGTAGATAGATGAGGTATCAGTATAAAAACGATCACCTTCCACAGGACAGCTCTGTTTTGGCACCTGACTATTACATTTTAGTGGAATGAATGAGCAAGAAGGCTGCCATTCCTAGGAAGAGAAATACATTGCTCAATTGGCTGCCAAAGGTGGGGGGGACAGATGGACAATTTGCAATGGGACAACCATAATTACATAAATAAATACTGCTATTACAACTGCTTGTACTAGTAATAGTAATAATTTGCTTATTTAAAATGAGAAGATAGACCGTGCCCCTTCATGACGGTACAGTCTTTACAGGCATTTGCCAGTTACTAGCTGCCAGCACTGAGTAATGATTACCATGCTCACTACACTACCATGAAATTATGACTTAAATAATTGTCTTTTATATATGTAAGCTCCCAGGGAATAGAATGCATTTCCTCATGAAAGAAGACGTAGTTCATCAGCATATTTTGCATTTGATGTTCTTCACCTTACCTCTTATGGTACACAGATATTGTCTAAGAAATGTTCAGCCTGCATAGTACCTTTTTCGGCAATGTTAAATCCCTGCTGTTTCAAAACTGACAAAAGTTTAGACAACATAGTGAGGGTGGAAATCTTCAATGTTCATATTTTGAGAAACACATGAGATAAGCTAGAGGATTTCCTACAGCTGGATGAACTCTGCAGTCACTAAAGCGTTGTTCTATTATGCAAATGTCTTCAAGATGGGTAATATAATAACTCCTCCATTTGATGCTAGAATTCTACAAGATGGCCGGCTAAGCTCTGCTGTTGGCACAGTAATATTAGTCATGCCTTGAATGTGAAGAAATGCAGTAGGATATACTTTAGAAAAGAATTCCTTTTGATTGCAAAATTACAATACTCACTAAATGCAGGGTCTATATTAGATGAGTGACCGTTCTGATGTTCGAATCATAGATGGTTGACAACATATGATCGAACGTCGGAAAGGTTGAAGGTGAAAGTCAATGGCTTTTCACGTGCAGAATGGGAAATTTTCCCTTTCTGCACTGAAGTGCGTTCTCCAAGTTGGTATATTTAAGTAGGGGGGGGGTGTGGGTGGTGCAGGTGCTCAGAGCAGTAAGGTAAGTTTTTTTTTTTTTTTTTTTTTTTTTTATTATATAGTCGATGTTTCGAACTTCGCTCATATGAGTTCGCTCATGTGAGGTTCGAAGTTTTGAAACTTCGACTATATAATATAGACCCTAAATGCAGACTATTCATCTTGGAATTCTTGCACAATTGCTGAAGATCAGTTTGACTTTGACCTAAGCATAGCATCCATGATTAGAAAATCATCTGGGCTGGCATATGTAGTTTTAAAGAGCATGTTCAGTCCAAATAAAAATGTGACAGACTGAAGGAAATGTTCTGTTTTGTACTCAGAGATGATGTCTGCCTTGTTAAACTTAAGTTTGATTTACTAGTCTTACAATCCTTGTATTGGATATATAGTGTGAGAGGGATACTAGCTGCTTTGATCCCTCTGAAGAATAAATACACTATTTTTGGAACAAGGGTACCCTAATAATGTGTCAGATTACCTTTCATCTATATGTTAAAAAATAGGGCACGCTATACATACACATAAGGAGCAGAAGATCTCTACATGGGTTAATGTAGGTCAATTTTCTTAAAGGAAAAGGTCACAGGCTCAGTTCCATAACTTCATAACTTATGCAATATTCTCTGTTACCCTGATGGGTTAATACCTTATGCCTCCACATACTAAATTATCGCAGATGAAAAATGCAATAGATACTCTATATTTAAGCAAAAGCATTCCAAAAAGTAATAAAAATAACCAGCAAGCAAAACCAACCACTACTGGCTAAGGCAATATTGGGATGAAGTCATATAAGATCAGAAAACAAAAGAAATAGTGTTAAAATATCTATAAATTGCTTTGGTCCAATACACACAGAGACTTCAGAATCAACAATAAATTTAAATCCCAACAATATATAATATCTTAAAATACAACCAATTAAAAACTTAATTATTTCCAATAAATAATTAGCTTAGCTTAAAAAGACAGTATCATTTTAACCTCCTGTTTTTCAAAAAATAAAAGATACTTTAAGTGAATACAGTTAATACTTTTTAATATATAGGCTTCTAAGATATATGGATTTTTTTCCAGTCTGTGGGTATTAACATTACACTGTTCTTTGTAAATTATTGCAAAACTTGACCTTTATGCTATTCATATATCTAAGTGTATAACTTCTAAACCTCATAAAGTTAGTAAAATACAATTTACTCTAGACCTAGTTCAAAATTTCCATAGTTTATATACTTATAAATAGCTCTAACGTTATTAATGTAAAAATCAAGTGTATATAGAGTTCTTGTAAATGTGAATTCAGAATTACACTATTTGAGATTCTGCAGATATATAATGCAGTAATGCTATTAAATGCATTTTAGGTCTATACTGATGTTACCAGTGTTTCCATTGGAAAGAAACTAAATAAATGAATGAAAGCTACTGTAAATAAAAAATATGACTTGCTTGTTGGCTTTATTTCTGTGTGTGTGTGTGTGTGTGTGTGTGTGTGTGTGTGTGTGTGTGTGTGTGTGTGTGTGTGTGTGTGTTTGTGTGTGTCTTCATATAAGAGATAAGTCAGTGTGTACTTGTCTGCCTGTGTACTTGTGTGTTTACGATGAGTATTGTGGGATAGCAGTTAGGATACACAAGTGATCACTGATTCTGCAATGTAATATACAGAAGTTTCTTTACATGAACAGATAATTCTCTACTCCTCCACATTACAGTGTGTTCTCACAAATGAAACACTGAATTTACAGAACAGTTCATCCACTAAAATGGTTGTTTTAATGACAACAGAGTCCACATGGCAGTCTTTCACTAAATGTCACAAAATTCAGAAAGTATCACATTAGTGCTTTGCAGTGATCATATATCTCAAATATTCCGGTCAAAGAAACAAAAATGCAGGAGGGATAAATCTGCAGATTCCTCAACTGAAACAAACAGCAGTAGAGGGCTTCCTAGTAACTAAACTGTGAACAGAGTCAAATTATCTGACATTCCACGCTCTTCTATTTTTAAAGTAGATCAAAGTTAAATAGCCTTCATGAGGAAAACATAAATAATGTCTGTCTAGGTCATCCCTCATTCTTTGTAACATGAATGGATAACCTATCTAATACATTTACCCTATCATATCAGCAAAAGAAATAAAATGTCACAGACCTTTTAGAGTAATATCTACATATACGAATATGGTATCAGAGAATGGAATGCATAAAATGCAGACATGGATAGATCATTTTGATGTAGATTTTCCAGAATAATTAATTGTAAATAACAGGCACTTAAAATAGACAAATTAAACTTAACATTCTATAAGCCCTTTACCAACAAGCTACAAAGCATGCAAACTTTGTTTAATGAATAATTAAGAAATCTTAATGCATATAGCCTAAATGGCAGAAAAAATGGAGTAAAATTTCACGTTTTGAATGAACACAAAAAGGAAAAAGTTAAACTGACTTGTTTTGAGAAAAATTAATACCACATGTAATCTGAAGGAAGCAGCAAATAAACTGCATAGATTACTAAGAGTAAAAGCCTGCACACCAGATTGATCTGTTGAAAGCTTTTATAGCCTGCTGAATTGATTACATTACAGAATTAAAGCAGATAAAAATGTAGCTAGGTGTGACATTACCCTTGGTAATACCAGATTTTTAAAACAAATGTTACGCTTAGTTTTTCAGGAAGATTACTGACTTCTTACTGTATGATATTGTGATATACGAACTGACCATTATTATCTTTAATTTAACAAACTATTTCAGAAAAATAGTATTCAGCAATATTCAAGTCATTTTCTTCTTAAGAAGTGAAAATATTCTTGCATATTAGAAATATGTTTTGCTAATGCATACAAAAATTATGTTGCACTGTACTTTACTGTAAAATGTTATAAATGTATTAGTTGCTGACTACAGGAGAATTATGACAGAATTACAAGAAAAGCATTCCTCGATGCCAAGATCATTGGGAATGCCCTTACTGAACTGAGTCTTATTAGCAAATTCCATGACAACTGCACAGTTAAAATCAGTCTAGCAGTCTGGTAGAGATGTCCGCCCACAACATTACCACATATATGTGGCATTACACCTACAGATACAGATACAGATACTGCTTTTACTTAGTGTCTTATTCACATCATTAACAACGGTCTGTCTGCTACTACACCTGTTTACCTGCAAAATTCTCTCTATATCTAGCTGTCTAGCTATACATCTGTTTATCCACTTCTGTCTGTCAAAACAAAGGATTTATCATTTTATGCCAAAACTTTCATGCATCAAAATTAGTAATAAACATAGTCATTATATGAAGTATGCTCATTTTGATTCTTTGGTATAACTGTATATCATGGTATTTTAATGACATTACATTAATTAAAATTATTGACATGAATAAAATAATGTTTGCTGAAGTCAGCAGTTTTCAGTGTGCCACTGCTCAATATACTTTGTAAAAAAACATCAGCTGATTCTAAAAAAAATTTTTTTTTCATAATAAAATATTTAGGATGTATACAATCTTAACATTGCCATGGAATTGTTGTTATTGCACAGGTAAGTTTCTAGGCAATTTTGCTATTATTGTCTACAACAAATGGCTCTTTTGTTATGATGCTTATAATTTTACTGAAGACAGAGGTATGCCATTTTAATGGGTCTATGTTTAGTGGTTGAACAGCATGTTCATCAAATGGCCATTCATAATATAAAGACCATTGAAACTTTGATACATCAAAAAGCCATATGATTGCAAATAATTTCATCGAATGATCATAGTTGGCCAACATAAACAAAGTGTGACATAGTTTATACTTATTTGTATGGTAGGAATAAGGAAAACTGCCCTTTCCCCACTGTAATGCAATTTCAGAGTTGGTATATATAGAATAAGTGAGGGTGTGCGGGGGGGGGGGGATTTGGTGAACACCGGACCCTCATTATGTGGGGGGCTGTACCCCCATCTCCACTGTTAATTGTATACACCAACTCTGAGATTGTACTACAGTGGGGAAAGGGCAGATTTCCTTATTCCTACCATACTGATAATTATGAACTACGTTGCATTTTGTTTATGTTGGCCAACTATGATCATTCGATGAAATTATTTACAATTGTATGGCCATTCAAAGAACGAAAATTTTGATAGTCTTTGTACAATGAATGGCCATTTGATGTACATGTCATTCGACTCTTAAACATAGACCTCATTTTATTGGGCTTTTTACTTCTCTCTCTCTCTCTCTCTCTCTGTCTACTCATTGCTATTGCAATTTTGGGTATTCTACATTTCAAAATGATAAAAATCCCTATAGCAAAAGTAACTCAAAATTTGGTTATGATGCTTCCAGGCAATGTGCCTTTCCCAGGTCCATCAGTGTTCAATGATGAACCTAATGTCTGACCTGGAAAAAGTGAGATCTCTTTCATCTCAATGCCTTCACCATGTTCCTAGGAATGATAGCTTATGTGCAACATTGCAATGAATAATGAGTAACTGATCTGTTGTTCTGCCTCAGAGTTCTAGAATCTTTGGGTTTGGCTCCTGATTGTGTTTGCAAATTTTGCCAGACACTTGGATTTCCTTACATGCAGCTGCATTGAAACTGGTCAGTCATAAACTGGATGAAGTTGCAACTCACTATGTATACCTCCTTGAATTTCAGCTCATCAGTATTTTTCACTGAGAATTGCTGCTGGTGCAATTAATTCAAACTCTTTATTCTTTCAATTTTCTCTGTGGTTGTGTGACTATGGAGTGAAAGCATATAGGTAAGGAGGGTGAAGCCCTCACAGGGAGAATGCAAAGGGACACCCCCCCCCCCGCAAACACAAAAATAGCATAATTTTTGTTTCTGCAGTTGAAGTTTTGACTAGCCTGTTTCAGATTGGAGGAGCTTCATCCATTCTGGACCTGTCCAAACATAATGGAATTTCCTAATACACATCTTATTGTTAAGAAGGTATGTAAATTAACAATATTGCAGACAACTACAGGTCTGAGCATGACTCATTAGAATGCACAGGACCAGAATCCCGTCCATGATTAATAAGATGCCTTATGCCTGCTGCTTGCTGGGATAAGCCCCTGTTCCCTTCAACCCAAAAATGGGTCATATGAATATTAAAACTGATTGATGGAACGATGGCTGATACTGGTCTGATTGAGTTGAAGCACAGTTCATGTAAATAACAGAATTTGATGCATAAACCTGCCTTTGCCTTACAATATATTTACAACATCAGCATTATAAGTAAGCAGATATTTGTACCTCACAGGAATTTTAGCTAAAAGATGAGTTTAATCTCTGTCTCTGTCTGTCATGCACACACACACACACACACACACACACACACACACGCACCCACACAATCTCTATGCTTGCACTGCTGATGACATCAAGCTTCTGTGGAAAACAATGAACCCCTTGGTAAAAGTAAAGACTACGCATGTAAAGCTAGGGACAATATTTAAAGATATTTAATCTATAGACCTTCAAAACTGAAAGTGAACAAAACCAGACCTTAAGTGAATGAAGGCTCTAACATGGCTTTGAAACAGTTTACATTTTTTTGGGAGCATGAACATTGACAACAGCATGAAATATGATTCATAGAATCTGTTCTTATATTTTTAAACTTGATTCAACAAAATGGATATAGTGAATTAAGGTTTGCTGAATTAAGTTTTGACAAGCAGTCATTCTGCTTAACAAGGAATATTTCTAGTGCATGAAGTGGCAGCAGCTAATTTATGTTATTTTTAGACAGGACAGTTATATGACTGGAAAGCTAAATTGATCTTTTTGGTAATGTTCTTTTGTTGCAATATCTTATCAATTATATATATTTAGTTTATGGTTTAAGTTTGAGGAATGTTTTAGTTTTATGTATACTTCATATAATGGAAGTTGGCGGGGAGTTCTTTATCAGCAGGCTTAAGCATTCAGGTATTGAAATGTTATGTTAATGTTTGCATTTATGTTTTGAAGCAGGGACATTGGTTAGATCTAATGTCTTTAATCAGAATTATGGCTATTGCAGATCTTCATGGGACATAATGGTGTTTTCTTTTACAAGATATGTTTAACTTTTTATTCATTAGGGTCTTATTTATTGTGCTTATTTTCATGGAAAGTCTTTGTTTTTTATCGTCGGATATGGTTCTTGAGAGGAAGTGTTGTATAGGTAATATATTTTTATGTACCGTGTCTGTTGTAAGATGTCTCAAGATTTTACGGCTTTTGTTCATAGATCAGTGAAACTCTCCAACTGGTGGAAATAAATGGTATTGATTATTCTGTGGTTATGATGTAGGAAGTAAGCAACAATACGTAAGTCATGAAACCAGTTTTGTGGCTTTCCCAAATTGCTACAAAGTTTATAGGTTCCGTAACAGAATTCTGTTATAATTTGAAATGTAAAAATACAATTTCCAACACCTGTCCTTTTAGCTGTGGTTAGTATGTGAATTTGCTTTATAGCTAATATGATACATGACAATTATGTTTTAAAAAGACCTATCATCCTCTGTTTTATTCTTTATACAAAAGGAACCCTGATATATTCTAATGGTATGCCCATCACATCAATAAATGTACTTCCTGGTCTAAGTCAATGATAATTTGGTCTAACTAGCCACATGAAGTTTAAAACGGTTGATTTCTTCACATGCAGTTTTCTTATCCATAGCAGTATTAAAGCTGGTTATGTCTATAGTCAATTTATTTGTTAAAAAAGAAGGAAAAAAAAATAATTGTATTACATTTAATACTGGCAAGTTTATTTTCCCAGCATCAAAAAGAAGAACCAATATTGTATAAAAAGAGGAGGAAGAAAGAAAAACATCAAAGTTAAATAACTTTTTTAACATTCTTTGCAACAGAAACACTGAGCATCAGAGAAAGCCATAAGACAGAAGTAGAATCCACACAAAGCAATTAAATTATAAAAATGAAGCACATAAAATGAAAGCGATGTCAGTTGAAATCTCAAGCCTACCGTCATTTGATATAGAATATGATATCCACGGCATATGTTCACGCTGTTGAAAAATATAGCAAGCGATAAATGACTTAAGAGCTCTGTATCTTAATATTGCAATGGAGGAAGTTTATAATATCGGAGAACCAGGAGTCAGGTTTTAAAAGTAACACAGAAATCGAATATTCATTCAGATCTCAAATTCCAGTAGAGCTAAGCAAAGGAAAGGTGAATCTAGACCAGGGTATTGCACAAGACTGAGAGCATCGCCAAGAAATTGTGAGCATGTAAATATTAATAAAGAAATAATAAGTCAAAATAATACACTTTTTATATTAGCAAAAATAGAAATCTGTAGTACATATTCCTTGACACCTCATCAAATATATTTTCTATATCTTTTATTTTATAGCCTCATTTTAAAAGTGTTAAATAGTATTGCGCTATCTTTATATGCAAAAACAAAGAGGTTTCAAAAAAATGTGAATCAATCCTTGCTTAAAAATATCCGCATATGTTACCCAGGTTATATAGACTGTGGAAAATTATACACTGAATTATTTTGCCAGAATTCTAAATTTCCTTTGAAATCTTACATTCTGGTGGCACAGTGGTATAACACTTAACGTTGCTGCCACATAGTTCGTTCTCAGCTGCAATACCTTTGATGAAGAAACGACTTTTATATGTGTGTTTGTCTATGTGTGTGTGTGTGTGTGTGTGTGTGTGTGTGTGTTTGTGTGTGTGTGTGTGTGTGTGTGTGTGTGTGTGTGTGTATGTGTAGAACCAATCATTTTATTTTATTTTACATTTGTTGACCGGGATAGTCCGACTGGATGCATGTCCATTTTGAGTAGAGTCCCAGGGAGAAAAAGCTCCAACAGAAAAAATAAAAACATGTTACAAATATAATATTTACAAAGATTACATAAGCAAACAAGAAAAAACAAGTTTCACCGGTTAGAGTTAATCCCTGGTGAAAGTCAGTGGTAAATTAAACAGTAAGCTGATTGATAGATTTTACACATTTTAGATGAGAGTTAGCCAGGCTTGATAAAATGGCATAGCCAGTTTAGTGCCAGATGTTGTTTGAGTCTAGTTTTAAATTGACCAGGGGAGGAGAGTAGAGTAATATCAGCTGGAAGTGAGTTCCAAGATCTGCCTACAGAGTTTGCAAAGAGAGAGTCACCGCTGCGTTGTTAGTTCTGCTTCTCTGAATTAGTAGTGTATTAGATGATCAAAGCAGTCATGGATTGTTATAGGGGGTGATAAGATTTTTAAGTGCAGGAATATTATCCAGATTATAAAGGATTTTATAAGCCATGATCAGTTTGTTATACTGGAATAAACTGGGTAGTTCAAGCCACCCAAGCTGGTTACGATTGATGCAATGGTGTGTTCTAAAAGTCAGCTCAGTGGCAAACCTGGTAATGTGGTTATAGCAGGTTGAGAGTTTGTTAAGTATAGTCTTGTTTAGATTAGAGAGTAGAGGGGACACATGCAGAAGTGTTGAAAGAAGGTGAGAGCGAGCTATGGCAATTTTGGCAGGAGAAGTTAGGAAGGCTTTTATTCTGTAAAGTGACCCTAGTTTTTTATTGATGGTTTTGATCGATTGGTTTACATGTAGGTCGAATTTTAGATTATCTATAATGACACCTAATAGTTTTGTAGAGGGGTCGGGGGAGATTATTGTGCCATCATTTGCATTTATGTTAAAGGTAAAAGCAGTAGACCTTTGTGTTGGTGAGAATAACAGCATTTTAGTTTTTTTTTTGGATTTAGTATCAAACGATGTTCAGAGAGGGAGTTTTCAACAGTGTTAAAGGTGGACTGGGTAGAAGACTATAATTCTGTTGGAGATGTGGCTGAGCAGATCAGGGTAGAGTCATCAGCGTATTGGATACAGCTGACTTTTGGGATGACAGTATACAGGTTGTTAATGAAGATGGAAAACAGCAGGGGCCCTAGAATGGAGCCTTGTGGTACTCCAAGGGTATTAGGTAGTAGGTTAGAGAGTTTGTTCTGCCAAAGAACAGTCTGCTGTCTCCCATTCAGGTAAGATTTAAACCATTGAAGGGCTTTAGTACCTAGACAGAATGTTTGCAGGGTGTGTATTAAAAGTTGGTGGTCAACCATGTCGAATGCCTTGGAAAGATCCAAGAAGAGGCGGAGGCTATATGATTGTTGCTGTGATTATGGTTTATGGTGTTGGTAAAAGCGGGCCCTAGCCATGGAAATGGATCAGGGGGCTTGAGCCATACCAATATCCCATTACTTGGCTATCTCTCCTCAGTTACCGTAAACAATGTTTAAACCAGTCTGTGTACTTACTATTTTCTTCATTAATTTTACAATCTTCTGAGAGGTTTGAATTTAATTTAAACTTTTATCTTACATTTTATTAAAAAAAGGCACTAACAGCTATTTGCTAAACAAAACAAAAAAAAAATCTCACTGAAAACAGACGACATGAACAACAGTAAATGTCACATGAGCAACAATAAATGTCTCTTTCCTTGAAACTCTCATTTACTAAAATGCATCTGGCAAGCAATTAAACTACAAGAAATGTGCTGGGTTCTTAATCAAAATAGCACATACAGAAATGCACAAAGGGTGCAGAGACTCAAATGATAATGTATAATGAATTTGCTAACAGACATGGGAAAGCAAACTGCATGCAAATGCTCCTTTTCAGGGACAGCCCAGAAGTGTTGTCTGGATAACTGACTTGGTCAGAGTCACACAGTAGACAATGAAAGTCTGAAGGCTGCCAGACAAACTCTGTTGTAGCTCACCACATTGTTTTTCACACCCAAGGGCCTGCAAAAAAGCTAAATTAAAAAAAAAAGTTGCAACATTAATATTAAACATGTAGGCCTCATGCTGTCCAATTTTTCACAATCAAATAATAACCACACTGTCAACAGTTAACAAAGCAAGGAAACCAGGGATTATACTAAAAGAACATGGCCGATAGGATAATGCTCCAGTATACTACAATTGATTTCTTCATTTGGACCATAAGTACTCTGGGATACAGGAACCAAGTATTCACACATATACACATATAGGTTCATAGGCTGGTACTAGGCCATATCCCCTAGGGCCTGTACAAGCCTAGTCAAACAATTCCCTGGATATTTCTTCCCACAATATTTACTTCCCTGGACCCCTGTCTAGCAGGGCAACTGATGTTATCCCTGGGGTGAATTTCCTATCTCCCATCCAATCATCAAGGTTCCTTTTAAAGAGGGCAAAGGAGGCACTCTGCTTGACATGTATGGGCAGTCTATTCCAGAGTATGGGGAATCTTTGGGTCAGGAACCTATCCCTCCAGCATGTTTTGTTCATTGTGATGACAAGGTTTAGATCCCTGGAGCGTGTGGCTCTGAGGGATTGGGATTTCTTTAAGTGGAGCATGTCCAACAGCTCAGGGTTTGACATGGCCTTGTATGTTAAGTAGAGATCGCCTCTGAGTAGATGATATGCCACAGAGTATAGCTGGAATTTTTTTAGACCATTAGCATAGGGCATCTGCTTTAGGCCTGTGATTCTTTTGGGGTATTTCTGCGGCCTGTCCAGCTGTTGCAGATGTTGTCTTGTGAGGTACATACAAAATGGGGTGTTGTACTCTATAATGGGTCTAATAAGGGATGAGTACAGTGGGATAATGACCTCCTTTTTTTTCTGGATGATAAGCCCTTAGTGATGAGGTGTGCCACATAAAAGGATTTCCTGACTGTTGTGGCAATGTGATTATCGAAGGTGAGACCACTGTCCACCTGTGACCCTAAGTCTCTCACCACACTTTCGGTGTTTAGTGTACTGCCACCTATGTGGTAATTCATGGGTGCATGGTTTTTCCCAAAGGGGATAACTATACATTTCTTGGAATTAAGCTTGAGCCTAAGGCTCTGGCACCGAGATCTGTTTCTGTAAGGCCCTTTTGTAGAATATCCACATTATTTGGGGATTCAATAATGGCTCCCAGTTTGCAGTCATCTGAGAACTTTGTTAGCGAGAGTCCCTTAGTGTTGGCTTGTACTTCAGAGAAGTAGATGCCAAACAAGAGCGGTCCCAGGACTGAACCCTGGGTACTCCACTTGTCACTTGTCTGGAGCTGGATTTGGAGTAGGTTACTTTTACAGTCTCAGTTCTGTCAGTAAGCCAGTTGGCAACCCATTGATTGACGTAGGGATTTATGCCCAGCTTAGAAAGTTTATCTATGATTCCAGAGTGGGGGATGGTGTTGAAGGATTGGCAAGGTCCAGATAGGCTGTGTGGACTGCCTTACCCTTGTCCACAGCTCTGGAGACTGATTCAAAGAAGTCAATCAGGTTCAGGAGACAAGATCGGCCCTTCATGAACCCAAACTGGGTGAGGGTGTGTGTTTAAAGGTTTCCAATGTCTTTGTTTATAAGTTCCATAATAATGCGTTCCATACCCTTGCAGATCAGGCTCATCAGACTGATGGGACGGTAGTTCCCGGGATCCAAGGTGGATCCCCCCTTGTGGAGTGGGATAACTGTAGCTGTGTGCCACTCAGTGGGCACAAAGCCTGAGGTAAGACTATGGTTAAATATGATACTTAGGTGAGGTACTAGTTCATTTTGTAGTTCATGTAGTACACAGCCCAGGATGTCATCTGGTCCCATGGATGCTGTATTATTAGCTTTGGAGAGTGCAGTTTCTACCTGTGTGGCCGTGATTACCAGAATTTGGCAATCTTTTGGTATTGACATGGGCCCTTTAGGGGGTGTGAGGGGGTGAAGTTGGCACTAAATCGGTCTGCCAGGATATTGGCAATATCCTTGGGATCAGTATATTTAATGCCATTCTGTTGTAGCTCAGAGCAGATCTGAGCATTGCCATTTAGATTCTTGACATAACTATAGAATGCCTTGTGGTTGTCTTTGGAATCTTTGGCAATTTTATTTTCGTAACTAGCTTTGGAGGATTTTATGAGGTATCTCAGCTTCTTACTGAGGCTGGTAAGGGAGTTCCTCCAATCATGGGATTTTCCTCTTTTCTGCAACAGTTTCTTCCTTCTGTTGTATAGTTTGTTTATGGCAGGTGACCGCCAGATTGGCTTCCTTTTTTTTTGGAGGATAGCGTCTTGGTTCTATTTCGGATGGCACGATTCATGCACGAGTGGATGTGTTTGTATAGTGCTTTAGTGTAGGATTCAGCAGTTGAACGTTCAGCTCCCATCTGCATGGGTACCATGAAGTTTGTCACTTCTGACTTTAATAGCATGGAGTTGGCTTTGGAGAAGTTTTTTATGGAGGTTTCCTTACTGGGAGGTGTGGGTGTGATGTGGATGTCAAGGGTGATTTGCTTATGGTCAGACCTGACCAATGAGGGGGTGACCACTGGTGGGGTGCATCTATCTCCCATGTTGGTAATGACCAGGTCTAGGATATTGGAGCCCCTGGTGGGACAATGGATTAGTTGATCCAGGGCATTGGAATTTATGAATTCCAAGAACCGTTGGGAAAAGGTGTTGGTACCCAAGTAGTTTTCCCAGTTAATGGCAGGGTAGTTGAAATCACCCAGTATTAGGGTGCTTGGTTGTATCTTAATATTTTCCATTAAGTTTATAAAGGTGTAGTGAGAAGGGGATCTGTAGCAATCTACAATTTGGATTGCAGTCTTACCTAGTGTTAGTTGCATCTGGAGAATTTCAGATGCATTGTATTGGGCAGCTAGCCTGGAGGTGTGAATATCCTTAGTGAATGTGGACACTCCTCCACCTTTAGTTTCTCGGTCTTGGTTTGGTGGCCAAAAAGTGTAGTAAGAGTTGTAGCCTGGTATTGCAGGGGTGCTCCCTGGAGTCTTGAACCAGGTCTCAGTTACTGCACAGATATCAATGTTCTCCATTTTTAGGAGTGCCTCGAGAGAGTGCATTTTGAGGTTTAGACTTCTAGCATTGAGTAGCATTGCCTTCAGATTTTGCATGCTTGTATCTGTTATGGTGGTGGTTTTGTCCTTTGAACCTTGCCTAAAAAAAGGCACTATAGGGATGGCAAGAGCTTTAGCCAGTAACCTGAATCCCAGGGGTGACAGGTGCAGACCATCTCTGGCAAAGCATCGTGGTTTGTTGATCATGTTGTCCCAGGCAGACAGATACTGGATCCCCTTTAAATGACACTAGAAGCTTAGCCAATTGTTGAAGTAAATCATTTTGTCCTTATACTGTGGTATAATTCTGGGCAAAGGCAGGATGCTACTGAGGGCTAGGGTCATACCTGCCTGGGTGACATGATCTGAGAGCTCTTCCATGTCTCTTTTCATGTAATCCAGGGAGGTACATCTCAAGTCATTCACTCCAACATGGACAATGACTTAGTCGTATTTGTACTTGTTGTGGAGTGACTTGAGTGCAGGTGTTATGTGGTGGATCCTGGCACCTGACAGGCAGCTGACTGTAATTTTCTCCTTGCTCAGCCTGGTGAGTGGGACATCAGTGTTTCTGACTATAGAGTCACCTATGACTAAAGTGTTGGGTACATTGTCTTGCCTTAGGGGCTGTTGTTGGGTGGCACACTAGTGTTGTGAGCTATGTGTCACTTTGGTTGTGACTTTTTTGTTTGCGTTTCAGCTTCGGAGGTCCTTGTTGCTTGGGCAGGTTAATGTTAAGGGCCTCCATATATGTGGGTTTAGTTTTGCTATGTGTGGGTGTTGATGGCGTGGGTTTTGAAGGGCTATGTGTTGCTTGAGGTGTAGTGCAGGTGTTAACCTTCTCCTCTTGACTGCCTAGCACAATCTTGGCTGGAGAAAGCTTTGCTTCCAGTTTGGCTATGTAAGTGCATCTCTCACAGGTTGCAGTGTTGGGTGGTAGGAGGAGAAGGTTGTCTGTGTACATGAGGCAGTTGCTGCATTGCCCCAGTATGCCTAGATTCACCAGGTGGACAGGAGTAATCACCGGAAGCTGACCCTTGGACATGCCTGTTTAGGTGCTTTTTTTTTGTAAAGAAGAAGAGCTGTTTTCCCTTATCTTTGCAAGGTACTTTGTAATTATAGGCTTAGTGCCTATGATTAATTTATCCTTATTTACAAGGAGAGTTGAGTGCTTGTATCAGTTTAAGGCTTCCTAGTGCTTTCCAGCAGGTTTTAGAGCAAGTGCTAGTCACAGGGGTTCAGATTTTAGTGCTACTACTAAGAAACCAGCTAGTTCTAAGGGAAATTTGAAAAGCAGACTTTCTGGCACCTGGAATAGTTTAACCGTAGCCCCACGGTGCTGCACGATGTGAAAAATGTACAAACACACGTGTTTTGAAGCCAGAAAGTTGAAAGGGATAGAAATCAGCCCAAAATGGCTAATAAAATTACAATTTCAGAGCTGGAAGCCACTCCTCTAGTGTTAGATAGGCAGTACAATGCTCACCAGTCCCACTGGTAAGCAGTAGGACTTTCCTCTACCACAGCAAGGTCTGGATAGCTCTGAACACAGAAAATAAAGTCCTGAGACAAGCAAAGCCTGGGATATGGACTGGCTAGGAAAGGTGGGAAACGAGCAAACAAGAAAGTATTTTTTTTTTGTTTTTTTTGTTTTTTTGGTTAAAACAGGCTAAACAATGCAAAAATACAGTAAATAAACACAGAAAAGGCTAACGCACTTGAGTGTGTAGCCCTAAACAGTAAATGCAATTAAAACTCAACACAATTAGCAATTTAAAACTTTTTGAATGAAGCAAGGCAAGTGCACAACTGAAAAATGATTTAAGAGGCAATAATACAGTAGAATAAGTAGCTAGTCTACATCTACAGAAAAGTCTATATATACAGAAAAGCAGCTAAAACACACTGAAACAATTCAAATGCAGTGCAACCTAGAGCACTTGAGTTGTAGCAGTATTAAGGTAAATACAGTTTTAATAAATGCACTAAAATATACTCTATGTTTCCAAAATGTTTGAGAAGCACAGTCAGAACACAAGGAGATTCAGGCAATTTTTTTGTAAGAAAGGGAGAAAGGAGGAACAGAAGGAAAGAAGTTAAGTGGGTTGGCCTTTTCAGATGTTCTCTCTGTATTAGGTAGAATGAGCTAATGACACTAGACTAGGAGGAGTGCCCCAGATCAAATTTACAGTAGGGGCGGGCAACTGCAAAGCCACCAAGTATAACAGCAAGACATCAACAGGGAGGGAAGGTGGGAAACAATACTAAAGCCAGTAGCGTACACTCTTTTAGACAGTAAATACTACAGAAATGTTTATCATAGCAGTGAGCCACAAAATGAAAGTTTTTGAAGAGATAAAGGAGCACAGTGAAACTAGGTATAAAGCTTTATAAACAGTGTGACAGTAAAAAACTTATTTGTCAGGCACTGTAAGGCAGACAATTTTAGTTTAACTGTGTGGATTAGTTAATAGCAATAAAATATAGACACACACACACACACACACGCACGCATGCACGCACACACACACACACACACACACACACACACACAGACACACACACACACACACACACACACACACACACACACACACACACACACACACACACACACACACACAGATGTAGTCATCAATTATGACTGTGTATACCTCAGCTGTTTGCATGCAATCAAATAAATGAACAAATATGCAAATAATGACATAGAAATGTATTTCTGCATGCTGCTGCAAGATCCATACAGTGTAACCCCATTGAACTCCAAATCCCCCCCGCAGCTAAAGAATTAGAGAAAGATCCAAAACCATGAACAGATTACAAATATTGCTCTTCAATGCTTATTTTCATGTTATAAAGGGCCATGCGTTAATGAGCATTTTTTGAATGGTATAGCTGTGTTAACAAATGTTTTCTGCAGGATATAAAGTCTGAAACTCATGCTTGTCATTTGTTAATGATTGAAACTCATAACACTTTGCCAGGAAACCACACATTTTATGATAAATCTCTGATGTGAATCAAAATTGTGGCCAGTTGAGAACTACACAGTCTTCAAGCTCATATACAAACACACAAACACATGAGTGAACATGCAAGCACTCATATGTGATCATTAAATACAGTTCCATGTATTACTGCACACCTCAGATATCTGCTTTAGAACAAGTAAATGAATAAGTAGATACATAATTACCCAAAGTCTAATTTCCCTCTCTGCTTTTAACTTCTTAGTACATGAATCAGCAACTTAAAGTCTTTTAACTTTTCCCGATTAGGGGTCACCACAGCAGATCACTAGTCTGCTTATGAGTGGCAGTGAATTTTTACTGTGTTGAGTTATCAGCCCAGTGCCCAACCTTCAGAAAAGGCACACATACACTCATGTGCCTATCTGCATGTCTTTTAACATTCAGTCAATCACAGTGAGAACATGCTCCACATAGAAGGCACTGCAGCTGAGAATTGAACTGGAGAGTCTTTTGCTGGGAGGCGACAACACTAACCACTGTACCACCGTAATACTACATGCATCAGCTACAAAGGCCCAAAATTAGGACAGTATTTCTCTTGCATACTTAGAAAGCTGCTAGAATAACAAGCCCTGCATTAGCAGGAATTTTCCAACAGATATGAATTCTGAAATGTATATGCCTGTCATTATTTAGTGACTGCAATGCACAACTATTTGCCAGAAAGCCAAACATTTTACTATAACTAGAACAAAATATCTCTCATTGTTTTTGATCTAGAATTCTAAACAAGTCTAAAAATAAAAAGTGGGAGAACAAAGGCAAGCCAAGTTTTATTTATTTATTTTTTTTAAATTTATTTGTTAACTGGGTAAACCTATTGGGCAATGTGTTCCTTTTCAGGGGCAACCCAGGAGTACTGCCTAATTAAGTTACTTGATCAATGGAGGTTGAAGGACTCAATCCCTGTACTACTGACTACTAGAGACACTCTAATTCACTTAAAAAGTTAACAGAGAAAAAGGTGTTGCATAGTCATACAGTTTCTGAACAGAACTATGACATGTTGATAACTGGCATTATTGACTGACTGTAAATCCTCAGGGATTTACTAGAAAATTTAAAAAAATCTAAAGCATTACAAGGGGAGTGCAAAAATATGAGGCAATATTAAAAACATTCTGCAAAGTCAAGGACGGATCAGAGGCTGGTAATTCTAATTCACTTAAAAAGTAAAAAAAATGTTTTTGCACTGACATTGGGGAGGGGTTGCCATGATGTTTGAGGTGCTTACTACAAAGACACAGGGTACAGGGTTTGATTTTCACCTTTGAGGGACATTTGGTAGGCTTAAAATGGCCCACAGGGGCAGCTAGTCTAGTACTTATCTCTGAATCTGTCTATGAACATGCATTTTCTGAACAAGAGTGACTATGAATTATTAATTGCTGGTGTTATAGACTGTATTTCTAAGTGGCTTACAAGAAAATAAAGCAATTTGCAAGATGATCAGGGACATTCTGCAAACACAACAAGGAGTACTGACTAGGTGACTGCACACACTCATACACATAAACCCACATGCACATGCACACACACAAATTCACATGCACATGCACACACAAATTCGCATGCACATGCACACAGACAAACTCACACACACACCCGTACATGCACGTGCACACACACACACACACACACACACACATGCACACACTACACTGCACTGCATAGTATTTACTTACCAGATCCACACACACTAAATACTTCTATATCTTTAGCACTGAGTGGTATCAGCTTTTCCAAAAGACCATGCTAGTGTTATATTAGACGCTTGTTTCATATTAGTCTGTTTTGATTGTGACAAGCTCAAGGAAGTGTGTCTTTCTGTTTCTCTCACTCCTTGGTTCTACATTCAATCCAATGAATTGATCAAATGAATGGGCACACATATTTCTTTTATAAATGTCACTATTTGCATCCAGCATACCTCTGGGCGCTAGGCAGCTGCCTAGATCACCTTGTGTTGGATACATTGTGTATGTCCTGCAGTTGTCAGGCATTCTAACTATGATTAGTTTCTCTCGTCTGCACTCACTGAATGCTAGAACAGACTTCAACTTCCCTGCAATATTGAAATGAATAAAATGGGTAATCAGATAATATGTGAAGGAATGGATGAAGGGATGAATGGACTCCCATTTCCTTAGAGAGCATTTTTATATAATGTTCTAGTTGTTTCTCACATTAGTCATTATTGGATAAATCTGGAGTCTCGGAATCCTGGCTTTTTCCTACATTGCACAATGTAACTCCTGGAAGACTGATTACAAATGAGTAATTACAGAGTGACATAACAAAGAGGCACAACATTATCTTCCATCTTAAGGATAGCATTGCATGAATATTATTTGTCTGAAATTCAGTCTTCAAATAAGTAGTACAATGGCTAGTGTTGGGAAGATGGGCATTAAAACTGTCTTAGGTGGGTATACTGAGTTATACATTTTAACCACTGTATTCCTTTCCAGGCATCTGCAGCAGTTGGAGAGACCACAAAGGTTCCTTACAAAGAAAATTCATGGCCTCCAGCATCTGTCATATGTAGACAAACTGAAATCACTGTCACATTACTCTGTATCATAAAGTCTGTTTAGAGCTGACTTGTGCCTTGCATATAGGCCAATTTCTGATCATACATTAATGGAAATGCTGCACATTCACAAGTCAAATGGCACAAAGGTCCCTCGCTCTAAGGACCTTAATCTGTTGTGTGACATCAACAGAACCTACTGGAGGGATAGATTTGTCTCCCAGAGGGTGTCTCATCTGTGGAACAGACTTCCAATTCATGTTAAACAAAGCCCCTATTAATGCAAAATTTGAATGATTAGATCAGGACTGGAAATTCACCCTGGGGGTTCCACCTGTGTCCCTCTTGGACAGGAGCAAGAGGTGCTGATTTTAATGTCTGCTTTAAATGGACACTCTTGGGTACAAGGATTTAACTTGGCTAGGCTTGTAAATCTAAAGGGCCATTAGCCTAGTAACTTCCTATAATCCTATTCCTATTCTTCCTCTTGTCATAATATAGTATATTACTGAAATGTGTGAGCTATTTTGTTACTTATTTGTTAAACATGTAAACTGCCCTAATCACAATTGTATATTTTCAATGGCAATGAACAAGCAACATCTGGTTAAGTGACTTTCTCAGTGTTACATAATAATCATATGAAGACAGAAGCAATATAACCTAGGCCTAAAAGACTGAGTTATCAAGCATGACAGTTAGCATAGAGGACTAAAGTTCTGACTTTATTAATGAGCTACTTTCTGTGCCAGTGGTACAGGGTTTGAATCTTTCAACCTGTATTTGCTTACTGTGTGACCTTAAGCAAGCCATTTAACCAAACAGTGCTTTAGAGTAATTGGGAGTTTGGCTAGATGTCTTATTGGTCCTCTGGACTGCATTGGACCCTGTAAAAAAAGGCACCATCTTCTTCATTTTCTATGACTTGAAATCTAATGTATTTGATCCATTTTGCCCCTTTTATTAAAAACTCCTTCATGAGTTTACCCTGATGCAGATGGTCTCAAAAGCAAATAAACCAAACTCATTTATTGGGAAACAATTCTTTATTAACACGATCATAATCACAGAGATGAAGTGTGAAACCTGACTCATTCCCACCACACACACTTTGGTCATTAGTTACCATGTCACTATGTTTTCTTCAGATCATGAAAAAGATGAAAACAAAAACAGCTGTTGTTTTCAGCAGTTTATTAACCTTTCCTGCTGCAGTGTGTATTGTACTATATCCTGGTAGAGCACCTACCTTAATTTGGAATAAGATCCTCTCAGAACATGATATTAATGGTACCCTTGACAAATTAGAGTTGGTACTAAACTTGTATCAGGACACATGTTTAATTCTTTCCTCACTGCCAAAGAAGGGTACAATTTATGGGGCAGCCATGGCTCACAAAAGTGTTCTTATGGTATTGTTTTTATTTATGTATTTATATTTTATTTACTGGAATGCCTTTATGTACAGTAAACAATATAGTGAAAGTCAGGGTGAAACGATCATTGAAGAATATGACAAATGTTTCCTATACATTGAGTTATGACAGCAGATATTCAACATGAATATGATTTTTACTAGATGTCTCTGAGGAAATATTGATTGAAGCTTCATCCTTATGAATGCAACTGACCAAAGCTTCAACCCAATGAAGAAAAAAAAAAGCTAATCTGATTTTTGCATGTTGGGCTTTGCTCCCCTGAGTATATATACCAACATCACGGTCTTTCAACCACAAACAAAAGAGAAATCTCAAAAAGACTGAATCATTGTCAGTGATGCAAGAGAAGCGCAGTGGCAATGACTTCCTATGAAAAGAAAGCAATCGATGGTCGCAACTCATCCATCTGTAATGACGAGTTGTGGCCTTTTCCACTTCCCACTCACCACCTGTAGAGTAGTCCACAGATGTTCATTCACAGTACAAGGTAACAGTAATTTGGTTTTTCTTCATACCAGGATTAATTCAAAAGTTTAAAATAAGTCTACAACCATTAAAACTGAGACATTTTGACCAGAATTTCTCTTTAAGGAACTTATTTAAATCTTACACTGATGACCCATTTATGAGATTTTCAGAAGTGCATTTTCACATTGGAAATTAGGAATCAAAAAAGAAACATATTATATATCTAATGTTAGGACTGGCACCACTGCTGCCAATGAGACACCCATTTGGCAGGGTGCCACCTACTGACATCAAGATGGCTGGCATTAATGCGGTTTGAATCCTACCACTTCCCACCAAGGGTGAAGTAATAGCAAGAAAGTTTCATGCATCATTTACAAAGAAAAACATAGTTCTAAGAGCTTAAGGAGAATATGCACTGCTGTCCTGGGTATGGGCTTACAACCTTTTCATCCAGACTGGGCTGCACACTGGTCTCTTACAGATCTGAACCTTTTGCCCAGCACACCTAAAGAGCCCTGTCTGAATTCTCCTCTGAACGAATGGATTCTAGTTCCCCTTTATCTATGGTAATTTCTTTTCCTACCAAGTATTATTACACACACACACACACACACACACACACACACACACACACACACACACACTCACTCACTCACTCACTCACTCACTCACTCACTCACTCACTCACTCACTCACTCACTCACAATTTCCGGGTAAGGTTGGCAGAATTTTGTAATTCTCCACAGCTTTCTCCCTGACATAGTAGTACTGCTGCTACTCTTCAGAAAGCCAGATACTTCCAGTTACCAGCAACACATATATCAAACTAGATATGAAATATACCAAGTAATATTTCTTTCTCTGGTAGTGTACCTTATGCAGTCTCATGTGAGATGTGGGCCATTTAGCTTGCTACTCAACCATATAAATAATAATTGACCTCTTGACAGATAAACAGTGTATAAATATATGACAGACACACAAATAAATACTAGTCACAACAGTTTAATGGTGGATAAATGAACTTGACTTAAGTAATAAAGAAAATAGTGCAAATACAGAGTAAATATATATGAAGTTCAGCATGCATGGACTGGTCAAATCAAAGGCAATAAAATGCAGGATGCATAAAAAAAAGATAAACTAATCTCCAGATATCAAAAAGGCAATAAAAACATGCAGTACAACCTAAGCACAAGATACCTAAATTCTTTGTCCAACTTACTACAGAAATACTGACCAGAGGTAAAGTAGTAGTACTCAGAAATGGTTCCATGTAGATAAGACAATCTCTTCTTTTCTTTTACAGTGTTATACAAAATGTCCTTCTCCCAGCCCAAAGTGTCCATGGCATCATTATTCTACTGCTGAGATAACAAGTAGTAAAACAATGTTCTATGCATCATAACAACCACTGGTAGATTATCACCGCAAATTTATGTCTGCCTTTCTTGAATCTTGCATCCCCTGGTGTCTTAGTGATACGTCATAATAGTAATTACATCCCAATAGTCTTTCTTTATTTGTTAAATTAAAAAGGTTGAGCCGGTCTGTTTTCAGATGCAAAACATTTCAAAGATATTCCCCGTTTTTTTGATATTCAGAAATACAATGCCCCGCATTCCTAGCCATGAGAACAAGAGAGAAGAAAATAAACACATTACATTTTTAACTGCTTCATATAGCCTGACATTATCACTGAATAAACAATTACTATTATTTTAGCCTGGCATTACTCTTGTGGGTCTCTCCAAACACAATGGTACATACAGCTAGTCATGTGCCAAACACACCATGCTATATGCCTTTTAGAAATATATATTTTTTTGCTCAATGAGATGTGCTTAAATTCAAATTCTGAAAAAAATACTGGCATATTTTCAGTACTTTTATTTTACAAAGTTACATATTTGTAAGATTGTTACTAATGCAAGATTGTTACTAATTTATTCTGTGAAGAAAATGTGGTTTTAAACTTGAAAATAATTGTTCTCAGGCCTAACACTTTAGAGGCAAAAATAAAACAACAAGCCAATGCTATTCTCTGTACCTGAAATCCTCCATGAAAGCATAAACATGACATAAAATTTTAGTTAGCAAAACAGTCACATCTGAGAATAAAATTAGAAGACCACCTCCACTGTCCCTTTTAGAGACTATCACTTGAGGACAACAGTATCTTCACCTCTTCCACCACCATATGGGTACTTCAGTTTTAGAGATTAATAACAAACAGTACTCCTAGCTTCATGGGTAGAGGAATTTTCTTTCTGACTTCTATGCCAGAAATCTGGGCTAAATTAGAAAACTAAGCAATTAAGGTGATTCAGGAAGACAAACATATATAGCTGTTTGTCCTCTATCTTTTTATAGGTGAAAGAACATGTATCAATCAGATAATAGAAAAGAACATTTCTTATTCATTTATGACAGTCAAGGAATTTACAAATGGCCATTGCCTGAGTAGCATGCCCACTAAAGTGAGGTAGCTCCTTCCCCATTAGTGTTATGTCCTGTAGAGTTAAAACCTGTTTTCGAAGTGTACTGCTGTTGATGCAGGGGAAGTTGGTAAATTTTAGTACCCATTTAATTAAATTAATACATATATTTAATTCAGTATGGGGATGTCAAAATGCATGTCTGATTAATTTTCCATTATGTTGCAAAGACTAATAAAGCATGGATTAGAAGTAAGATGCAGTGATGATAGTTATTATCAGAGACTATCCATGTTTTTATGTTTTTTTCAGACCCACTTCAGTTTAAATTAATATATTCAGACATACAGTTATGGCTTCACTCAGCTTGATGCATATAACCTAGATTACATTTTTATGTCATAATACTCTGAATATTGTGGATATTAAGGGCTACTGTAATTTGTTCACTAGAGTACTGAGCTGTATAGCAGTACATCTTGTTAACTTTGCTTTTCTATAACAAATGAGAAATACTACTAAAGTGTTTTACTGCAATGTCATGATCATTCAAGGTCATAACTTAGAAAGTTATACCCAAAACAAACTGATAAGCTGATGGTTAACCACTACTCAATATCCAAACAAACTCCAAAAATAATCCAAAAAATAAAAAGAGCACTGGATACACTCAGAATTCTTTTATTAAAAATCGCAAGTTAAAACCTCTCTACAGAGATAACACCTTCACCATAAGGCTTCCTCGGGCAAATACATCTTAGCAATAGCAGTCAACAGTTAAATAATCATTAAAGTCACATAACACATTTTTAAACAGATTGATGTAATTCCCTTAAATAAGGTTTTAAAGTGAAACAATCATTTAATCCTGGTGGTAAATGGGACTTCATCCAGATCCATTTCATTTCCTCACTTTCTGTTAACATTTTTACAACCATAAGTGGTTTATAAATAATCTTCAATATCAAAAATGTAAACACATGTTGTTCACCTCTATCTAAAATGTGTTTACTTAATGCATTTGTCAATAATTTACATTTTATATCACTAAGATGACCAGCTATACGCTCTTTGAACATCCTAATGACCATTCCCACATAATACCTTTCAAATAATTCACATTTAGCCATATAAATGAAATTACTGGTATTGCAGTTTCCATAAGCCTGTAATATAAACTCTGAGCAGATGATGGTTGAGTCATCTGCGTATTGTATGAGTGTGCCATGTTTGGTGGCAGAGGCTAGATTATTGGTGAAAACAGAGAAGAGTAGGGGTCCAAGGATGGATCCTTGGGGAACCCCTATGGAGACAGGTAGTTGGGGAGATATGTAATTCTGCCATACAATGGATTGTTGACAGTCAGACAGGTAACTCTGAAACCAGTTGGTGACTGATTGAGAGAAGGATAGGTTATTGAGGACAGAGATAAGTTGTTTGTGTGGGACCATGTCAAATGCTTTAAATAGGTCTAGGAAAGTAGCAGAGGAGAGATAGCCATTGTTTTTATGCTGAAGGATAGTGTTAGTAAAGGAGACTAAGGCAGTGGTGGTGGTATGGTTTGGTCAGAAACCATGCTGAGTATTGGAAAGGAGGTTGTTAGTAAGGAGGTAGTCTGAGACCTGAGAGTGTATGCATCTCTCTAGTATTTTGGAGAGTGGAGAGAGAATAGCTATAGGGCGGTAATTGGTTAGTTCTGTGGAGGGTCTGCCTTTGTGGAGGGGAATTATATGTGATACTTTCCACAGTGTAGGAACATAACTTTCTGACAGAGATCGGTTAATCAAGATGGATACTGGGTAGGCCAGAGCATCAGCTGCGATTTGTAGGTATTCACTTAGGAGGTTGTCTGCTGCTAATTTGGTGGGCTTAAGTTTAGTTTTTTTTATGTTGGAGGTAGGTACAGGAGAAAAAGAGAAGGCAGTGGGGAGATTACTAGTTGAAGGTGTGGGTTGGGGGGGTTGTGTTGTTTAGCTAGTGATAGTATGGTTTGTGTGAAGTGTGTGTTGAATGAGGTAGCAATATTTTCTGAGGAGTGAGGTATGTTAGGAGGAGGGGTACTGATTTATACTGTTGATAGTATAGTTTTGTATCAAATAAAAATGCATTACTAGTTAAGACTAATCTTAACATTTCACAAAGCAAATTAATTTGCTGCATCTCATAACCTGAATATTTTAATAAGAATGTCTTGGTGCTAGCTATACCTTCATCATGTGGTTTAGAAGTAAAAAGTGAATCAACATCCATAGTGACAAAGTGCAACCTATCATGTAAATAACCCCCTGACCAAGTGTAAAACTGTTCCAAGAAGTTAGCTGTATCTTTCAAAATGGTAGGCATTTTATCCAAAACTATTAGTAATTGCTGTTCTAAATATTTGGACATAGGTTCTGTCACCCACCCTCTTGAAGACACTATAGGCCTCATTGGGGAGTCACTCACACTCTTATGCAGTTTTGGTATGCCATAAGTAAATGTCAGTTTTGAGTTTTCAATAAACAGATAGTTGAACAGATCATCTGTAATAAGGCCAATGTCATGCATTTTACATAACCTGCTATTAAATTCTAAACATAAGCCATTTACTTCATTCCTTGTGATGGTTTTATACTGATCTTCCTGCAGCATCATTTGCATTTTATTAAAATAAAATTGTTTGTCCATTACTGCAATCCCACCCCCCTTGTCAGCACCTTTAATCACTATGTCAGGATTTTCAACTAATGGATTTATAGCTTGCTGTTTATCTCTAGTTAAATTAAAATATCTAGCAGCTTTGTTATTTTCATATAATGCATAAATATCTTATTCAATAGCTTTTTCAAAAATTTGTAAAGCACCTGTGACTTGTGGAGTAAAAACGCTCCTTCTCCTTAGTGTAGTTTCATAATTATTTGTATTACCAAAAGATGTTTTCAAACTCAGATTACAAACAAAATGTCTGACTTCTATTAAATTCTTAGAAATGTCCATTAACTGTGCAGGTACAAAGGTTAAACCCTTGTTTAAAACAGATAGTTCAGAGTCAGTGAGTTCATAATTAGACAGGTTAAACACCAAAAAAGTCTCATTTATCTGTTGGTTTGCCTCCCGGTGTAAGGAAGCTTCACCAAGTTCTTGCTCTCCATTAAACTTTGCATCTGTGTCCATGGTTTTGCCATTGGTTGATTCACTAAAAGTGGAAAATCCACTGGGTCATGTGCATCTGTCCTCCTCCTATGTTAGTCTCAATATTAGAAGTTGTCACTGTGACTGAAAGACGCCTCATATTTTCAAGCACCCTATTTCTTTGCATCTCTACAGCTTGATGTTTTGCCTCAACTGATGTTGTATCATGGATGTCAATCACATTTGCTTCAGAAAGAGGTGGGACTTCCGTTTGCTGCTTAGACACCTTATTGGTTTGTCTCAGTTCTCCAGGCCAAATGAACACATGCCCATTTTCAAAATCACACAAATCCCTTTTTAATTATCTTTTCATTTCAATAAGCCTTTTTTCAAAGGCACTCAGTCTATTTAAAGTACCATTCATGAGCTCTATACCTTCTTCAAGTGTAACATTAGAAGTTAAGTCATTATAAAAAGTTTCTACATTTTGTTTCATGCCTAATTCAAGTGGCTGAAAATACACATTCATAAGTTCCATATATCGAAATGAACAACTTAGGTTAATTAACTGCCACCTACATAACAAATCTGGATACTTATCTCTATAAGATGGCATCTTTAGTATCCAGAGCCCTCTCAGCACACGTTTATGTTGTAGGTAAGCCTCAAATAAGAGTGTCTGCCACTGCAGATGTATATATGCCATGACCATATGTTCAAACTCACATAACTTCTCTTTATAGGTTTGAAGTGATTCCATGTGTTCATTATCTCCTGAAACTGATGCTGTCCTCATATTTCCGATATCTTCTACTGATAGTTAAATCAACAATTGCTCCAAGTGTTCTAAAAAAACACTGCCATCTTTACACAATATAGTAATGTTGAAACCAACATCGAGTGTCCAAGAGCTTCAGTAAAACACAAAATACCCAAAACGAACCAATAAGCTGATGGTTAACCAGTACTTAATATCCAAACTCCAGAAAATAAAAAGTGCACTGGATACACTCAGATTCTTTTATTACAAATTGCAAGTTAAAACCTCTCTTCAGAGATAAAACTTCCACCTTAAGGCTTCCTCAGGCAAATACTGAAAAATGTATCTTAATCTGTGTGCTCTGCTCCTATGCTGTGCTGGATCCAAAGTCTTTTTAAGACACACAGTCTTGCTGGACACAGAGCTTTGCATGACTCCATCTGTAGTCTGTTTAAAGCACCAAGTCTTTCAAATTGCACACTGATAAAGAAATATATTTTGCAGCTATAAGCACAGTTACAGATAACTTATTTTATAACAAACAACACGTACTATTTCTGTCAGATTATAGCATATATTTACAAAGTTTTCCTTTATTACAGATATGAATGATGACTTCTACAAAATACCTCTCTCTGTCCCTCTCTCTCATAACTGAATTACTACATCTGTTCTATAGAGTGCTAGTCACGCACATAGATTGTTATTTCCTCTTGGTATGTTTTTCTGGCCTTCTGTGGGAAGTCACATAATGTCTGTTTTTAGACTTTTCTATTGTCCTGTCAGTAGTTCTGCTGATGTGAAAATGCACAAATGCACGCAATCAGAATAACAGAAATATGAAAGGAAACATCTGTTCTGTTTCTTTTGAAAAAACATCACGTATTGCTGAGTTTATAAAAAAGGATGTCTGTTAAGAGATATTTACTCTGCGAACATGAGAAAATCATGTAATGCTTGCTTTCCAATATTGCTTTGTTAGGCTTTTTCTTTCTGATGCTGTGAAGAGAAAGAAGCCTGTATGTTATGCATATAGTATGAATATATATTCAAGCAAACTTTTTATTCTATGCTTTATCTTTCAGTATATTTACAACAGAATTAATTTCAGCCTTATATTCATAATATCTAACAAGTCCCTCTGTTTTTAAACATACTAAAACATTTTATACTGATATGTATTTTTTGATCACATTATATAGAAAACACATTAAGAAACAAACCTTTAGTCTTCTTTTGATACAAGTCAAAATGCAATTTTACACAGTTAATACAATAATATTAAGTATTACTACCAAAACTGAATGTATTTAACAACTTTTTCTTTTGCAGACCATTCTGTAAAAATATTTTATTAGTTATGGGCTGTGTCTGCTTTAGTCTTATTTTTTAACTTGATTAATTTATTCTTTTGCAATTACAGAATTTAATTTATGACTTAGAACTGCTCCATTAACTTTTTGCAACTGTTGAATTAATCATGAGACAAGAACTATGTGCTACTGCAAGCATTTATACACTACTGAAAATATACAGTTTCAATGTCATTTTAACCATAACATTGTGTTCATGTTTCTGAACTGCACATTAACATCTTGGTAAAGTACTGAACTGGGCTTAGATATTTGAATGTAATTATTTCAGTATATTTAATACTTGAGGATTTAAAAAAACATGATTTATACACTAAAAAATGCTATGTACATATTAGTCCATTAGCTGTAGGAGTACAATATTTTAATATATTTTTTTTCTAACTGGGGTAAAACCAGTGATATTACAACTTGACAAATTACTTTTGAACTCATTACAATGTATCCTGTACAATATGTATTTACACAGACTGTTTGCTATTTATGCATTTCAGTCTAGTATGTACCCTGGACCCAGTTTTTACACATGGTTTTTCACACATATTTATTACTAGACATTCATTTTATTTGTACTGAATTCTTCTGCATGTGTACATACAAATACTATAAAGTACATTTACTCTAATATTACAAATTTAATAACATTAATATTAAAGCAAAATCTTGGAAAATGTTTATGTCTCTTTAGAAATATCTAGTGGAATTGGCACCAAAGGCATACGTCCTGTTATTTTAAACTACATACTCAGCAATTAGAAACATTTATGCTTTTTTATACCAACATTGTTTTGCCAAAATTATATTAAAAATAGTGAATCTTGTTCAATTTTTTACATATCTTTACTCTCTGTTGTATAGCTGTAATAAAGCAATTTTAAATCATCTCTTTTATAGCTGTGCAGTTTAACATGTTGCAAATACAATTTAATACTAAACAATACATAATAACCATTATGATAGCTATTAACAACTTGCAAAATATTGTATCCTGTTAGGTTTAATCCAGTTTACCAGCATTTGTAATACACTAATACCTGTTTTTTTCCTCCCCCCTAAAAAGTATATTTCTTCCTGTAGCTTTATTTTAGACCCTTGTGCAGTACTGCTTATACAGTCAGTGTAAAACTGAGAGAGTGCCCCTCCCCCTGTAGTATACTGCAGTATTGTTTATTTGCTTTAGAATGTACACCAGCCTAATAATTTGGCCACACATCTACTCCACTAGGCTATCAAACTATAGACCCCTGTCTGATTTGATAATTTCTATAAAGCTTTTGCTGTTTATTACCACTAGTAAGTATTTATACCCTTCTGCACAATTGATTTCAACTGTATGTATATTATGGCCCATCTGCTGGCTGGACTTTATGCAACTGAGTTTTTTTACTTTTAACCTTTACTTGCAAACAGATTATCAGTGACATATATGCACAATTGTGACATTTTATTACAATTATCAAATAGTGTTGCATGTAAACATTTTAACAATTATGTTTTAATAACAATGATGCTTTAGAAAAACTCAAGCTACTTGTCTGGCAATCTTTCCTACATTTCCTGTAACTATTCATTCAGTTTAGGAAGGTCTGAGCTCACATGTTACACTCTATAAACTATAGTTAATTCTTTTAGCATTTTTCCTTTAATCTGATTGTGATTTGCATAACTATGCATTTATACTACATAAATAGACATTATTTTACAATTAGCTTACATGGATTTCAGTATTTTTTTTAATTTATCTATTTAACTGTCCTTCCATTTATTTTACAAAAACTGTTTGACTAATACCATCTGTGATTTTATTTCTTTTTAAAATTGTCTATCAGATCTTTAACTGTTTAGGGTAGTGTCACTATACAATTATATAAAAATTGTAAAAAACAAATAGATATTAGCTTAGCTAACATATGTTTATATTTACATTATTTATATTTGCTGTTGTCTGCCTGTTATTCTTGTGTATTGTAACAGATGTATTTTAGAAGAAAAGAAAATACATGCATGCCTGTCTTGTATCTTTATATCTTTATACAAGCATGTCAGTCTTGTGACTTTAAATCTTTACTCTTATTAACTATTTTTATTTAATTTTTATACACTAAAACTGGTGTGCACCTTTTGACTATGCTATTAGAATAGCAGTTATATACTGCACTACTGATAAATGTCTTGCTTTAACTGAATGAAAGTAAAATATTTAAGAATGATTTGTCCAGATTCAGATCCTACCATCCTACCATGTATATTTAACCATTTTCAAAACACAAACATATTATAAAATATATATTTTTTTGCACAGATTAGCTGTGTATGCAGGAGGTTCCCAGTCTCTGTCAGTTCAGCTAATTTATTTCCTTTATCCTGCAACTGCTGTTGAAGAATTTCCTGTAATGTTGCATGGTCTTTCTGATATTCTTTAGTAAGCTGTTCTGTTGAATTTGAAACTCCTATGCACTTTTGAAAAGATGTATGTATAACTTGTCTAAGCTTCCTGAACTCATTGTGTCTGTCTTTTAGAAGTTTATTACGTTCATTTGTAACAAAATGTACTAGAGGTTTTATCAGTAACTGATTTGACTTTTGTTGCAACTCTGAAATAAGCCTTTTACATCTGGGGACAGAACATAACTGTCTACCATCTGAATATACTGTCAACATATTAACTTTTCTTGGTTCTTTACCATTATTTTTTTTTGTCTGTACAGTCTAACCTTTGCATAGTGGCATGCACTGTATTTTTATGACATTGTACACACAATAAACATTTTTTTTATAACACACATGATTTTGTTTCAGATACCAGTCAAATATTGTAATCCATTTGCATAATGCCTTACTATTAACTTGCCCTAATAAGGTTTTACATTTGCTAATATGCAGTATATACATTTCATTCTGTTATTATTATTACATCTATTGCATTCATACTGTATGTAACCCAGAATAATTTTCTTACCAGTCAACAGAGAGGCAGATGACCAAGTGATAGTTGAAAAGTTTCTGTAGTCACTTGTGAAGTTGGTACAGCAAAACTGGCAGTTTCAGTCTTACAACTTTGTCTTGTACCTTTTCTGGAGAATTTATGGAACTGCTCATCTTCCTGCAATGCAGTCTCACTGGATTTAGACGTCTATTAAACTGTATTATTGCTACAAACTGTAGAAAACTGTAGAAATCTGAAGTACTTCACATAAACGTTAGCTACTGTGCTTTTACAGGAGTGACCTTATACAAGGCATTACCCACTCACTCCCCCTGTTTTTGGATACAGGCTAGGAACATTAGTTAGGGTCACCATTGAAAAATGTATCTTAATTTGTGTGCTCTGCTCCTATGCTGTGCTGGATCCAAAGTCTTTTTAAGACACACAGTCTTGCTGGCTGTTTACTACTGAATCAGAGACACAGAGCTTTGCATGACTCCATCTGTGGTCTGTTTAAAGCACCAAGTCTTTCAAATTGCACACTGATAAAGAAATATATTTTGCAGCTATAAGCACAGTTACAGATAACTTATTTTATAACAAACGATACATACTATTTCTGTCAGATTGTAGCATATATTTACAAAGTTTTCTTTCGTTACAGATATGAATGATGACTTCTACAAAATACCTCTCTCTGTCCCTCTCTTTCATAACTGAATTACTACAGTTGTTATATAGAGTGCTAGTCACACACACAGATTGTTATTTCCTCTTGGTATGTTTTTCTGGCCTTCTGTGGGAAGTCACATAATGTCTGTTTTTAAACTTTTCTATTGTCCTGTCAGCAGTTCTGCTGATGTGAAAATGCACAAATGCACACAATCAGAATAACAGAAATAAGAAAGGAAACATCTGTTCTGTTTCTTCTGAAAAAACATCACGTATTGCTGAGTTTATAAAAAAAGATGCCTGTTAATAGATATTTGTTCTGCAAGCATGAAAAAATCATGTAATGCTTGCTTTCCAGTATTGCTTTGTTAGGCTTTTTCTTTCTGATGCTGTGAAGAGAAGCCTGTCTGTTAAACATATAGGTTGTTTGTATATCCAAGCAAACTTTTTATTCTATGCTTTATCTTTCAGCATATTTACAACAGAATTAATTTCAGCCTTATATTCATAATATCTAACAAATACATCTTAGCAATAGCAATGAACAGTTAAATAATCATTAAAGTCACATGACATAATTTCAAACAAATTGATGTAATTCCCTTAAATAAGGTTTTAAAGTGAAACAGTTATTTAATCCTGGTGGTAAATGGGACTTCATCCGCAAGATCCATTTCATTTCCTCACTTTCTGTTAACATTTTTACATCTCCACCTCTACGTGGTTTATACATAACCCTCAATATCAAAAATGTAAATGCATGTTGTTCACCTCTATCTAAAATGTGTTTACTTAATGCATTTGCCAATAATTTCCATGTTATATCACTAAGATGGCCAGCTATATGCTCTTTGAAGCTTCTATTGGTTATTCTCATATAATAGCTTTCACATAATTCACATTTAGCCATATAAACTAAATTATTGGTATTGCAGTTTCCATAAGTCTGTAATATAAACTCCTTCTTTTGTGACAGGATGTATTATTGATCGCTTCATATATAAATGTTTACAATAGATGCAACTGGGAAATTCTAAGAGATATTCAAGGGCTGCAAGATTTAGTAGCAGAAGGTCCAGCATTTGGCTATAAATGCAATGGTACATTGAGTCACACATTGTGCTACAAGGAGCAGCCAAAAAGTTTTTTTCTAGGAAGTAGATGTAAGCAGGGTACTTTTACAAACTCTTGACTAACACCATTTCAGATCTAAGGGCAGATCCTGCCTACTTAACTTGATTGACTTCTTAGAAAAGGTTAATGAAGCAATGTATGAGGTCAAATCAGTACACACTGCACATCTAGGCCTCGTAAAGGTATTACACACCATTCATTGCATGCTTGTGTATCATAGACAAACTATCACAGATACATCTTAATGCCTGGATAACTCATTATATAACATGCTAGCTTACAAACAGAACACAGGAAATTAGGTTGGGCTGTTTTACTTCCACAGAAAGACTTGTCATTAGCAGTGTACCCCAGGGTTTAGTCCTCGGGCCACTGCTCTTTGAAGTTCACTTCTCAGAGGTTAAAGCTACTGATAAGGGTTTATGGTTGACTAAGTCTGCAGATAACTATAAACTTGATGCCATTACAAATTCCCCAAAGGACAACAAGATCCGCCAAGAAGATGTTTCCCAAACCAATAGCTGGTGTCAAAACAATGGACTAAAGCTGAATTCCAAGAAATGTATAATAGATCCTTTGGCAAGCAAGAAGTCCCTTGTAACTATCACATTTCCAATACACCCTTAAAACTTGATCCAGAAGTTAGGGAAATATGAGTCTATGCAGTCACTGGAATGTCCTTCAATCTGCATATGTCAGCTATTGTAAGAAATGCTTTTTCACTGCACGGTTCATTATGAAGTGTATGGCTTCCAGCATCAGGGATGTGATCATTCCACTGGATTCTGCAGTCATTAGGCTGATCATTGAGTAAAATGCCCTATTGTATGTACTTTTCCAAACATTTGATGCAACTCAAATGACCATAATGTGTTTTAAGTAAGAAAATCATGGGCCCAAATCATAAAAACTAAGCTGGCCATCTCAATTTTTTTTTTTTTCTTTTCATTGTCATAAAGGCTACTGAGTAGGACTTTCTGCCTCACATACAAAGTCTCAGCAGACCCTGTCCTGTCAGACCTACTGCATATTCACAAGCCCAGTGGGAGGATACACACCCACTCAAGAGATGTCAATCTTTTTTGCAGTATAAATACAACATGTTGGAGAGATGGGTATGTATCACAGAGAATAACACTTTATTGAAATAATTTTATTCTCCACATAAAACAAAGGGCTTCTCTTACATTATTCTAACATTATCTAGAGAAAAGTATGGGTAACTATAAATTAAACTCCAGTTTAGCACTTCTGTCAGTCAAGGATAGGGACAAAATGTAAATGTTCTGCTCTCCGTGGGTTATTTGAACTTAGAAAATAAAAGAACTCTAAACTTCATGGGAATGCATGGCTGGCTTCTAAACATTCTCACAGATCAATGGAATAGTTAGTACATATGCACCTACGTGTCTTTACACCTACAGTCCTTCTCATGGAAACTATCCAACATTTTGCCATATAACGAAAGCTTCAGTAAAAGGAATGAAAGTAATTTTTTATTGTTATTCTTCTATATTTGTTGTTATCACAGCAATGGTTCACAATGGCTTAAAAGGGTGATATAGCAGATACTTTTGTTATAGGATGAATATGGCTAAATGCCCTGTTATTTCTTAGCCAAAGTGCCTATATCCATCAAACCAAAATGAAAGGAATTGCATCATTCTTCTTCCTCCTCCTTCATACCACTCAGGCGGCATGCAGTTGACATTGTATAGAGTAGAGACAGCACACTAAGATGAGGGACAGTTGCTGGAGGCATGACAAATATAAGAACCTGCATATTAATAAAGAAATGACAAACTGAGATCTCATCAGGCTGTAATGCCTGTAATGTAGCGAGACTGTTCATTTAAAAATCCTGTAATTCCCTTTTTTTCTCTCAGATGTTATCAATTTTCAAGGCAGCAAGCCAGACTCTATAATTATGGAATCCTATATGTCTGAAAATTCCTAGAACTTGATTTATAACCCTCCAAAGAACAAGACTGTATATGGAATAGGGAAAATATTAAGTCCAAGAATGGTAACCAGCAAATAAATTGATGTGATAGATTCATGACCCGTTGTATCCCTCAGCTCTGGAAGAAACGTCTGCTATATGACAAGTAGAGTAAAGTAGCACCCTTGTTACCTTCAAAGTAAAATAGATAAGCATCTTGCCTAATTGAGGCTAAATAAATCTTTTTTGGCTAGGTTAATGGTCTGCAGACTGATTGCCTAGTACTTACCTATGAAGCTATAAAACTACACTCAGCATATTCCCCATAATTTAAGAAACAACAATATTTGAGATAGCATATAAAAAATAGTGGTATGGTTGCACAGAACCCCTTCCTTCATATTAGGGCAGTGCAGGGTGGCAAAGCTCAGTTGTTGCATAAATAAATTAAGTATACTACAGAATGCTTTGGCATTCACTGTATTTCTCAGCAAACTGAAATTTATAAAAAAGCAAAACACAGAAGTATAGCTAGGTAGGCAGAAACAGTCCACATCAACTGGTCTTCACAGCAATAAGATACTCGAAATAAGGCAGTCTTCACTTCACCAAGAGTACAAACTTCGATTTATTGGACAAATGGTTAAATTCGGCAAGCACTTTCACCCTCGTGGGCTTCTTCAAGCCAAAACGCTTTACATTAATTTAAAAACCCTATATATGTTTAAGATAGTGACATCATATCATGTGAGGTAATGACATAGCCTAAAATTAATTAAAACTATTACATCTCTATAAATACAGAAATCTAAGTTAATAAATAAAGTAATTCAGCTAAAAAACATGATCAACATTATCTCACAAATACTTCATACTTTATAATGCTAATTACATGAACTCATAAGATAGTCAAAAAAAAAAAAAAAAAATATATATATATATATATATATATATATATATGTATATACATATAATTGTCCATAGCTAAGACTTTTAAACCTTCAACTTCCTGCCTTTCAGCATATGTCTCAAGGGAACTCTGTCATTTAGTCCAGGCTTCCTGTCCGCTCTTAACCTATTAACCCTTGAGACCTATGCTGAAAGGCAGGAAGTTGAAGGTTTAAAAGTCTAAGCTATAGACAATTATATGTATATACATATATATATATATATATATATATATATATATATATATATATATATATATATATATATATATATATATATATATATATATTTTTTTTTTTTTTTTTTTACTAGTGGGTAGCACATTTTGATGTTTTATTCCTTAAACTGGAATTTATATTTTGAAATTACAGGACTCATCTTTATATAATACATTTTTTCTAACTCTAATTTAACTTTGCATTAGATCCAGATCTCCTGTTCGATTCTCAGCTGGAGCGCCTTCTTTGTGGAGTCTGTATGTCCTCCCTGCAGTTGAGTGGCATTCAAAAACATGCGTGAATGGGCATGGCCTCGTTGAAGGTTGGGCATTGAGCTGGCACCTTGGCACCATAAAAATTGACTGCCAATCATTAGCGGACCGGAGTTCTGCTGTGGTGACCCCTAACCGAGAAAAGCCGAAAGAAGAAGAAGAAGAAGATTAAATCCAGATCATTATTGCTCACTGCCCCTGCAAAGAAAAAAAGTCATAATTATTTAATAAGATAATCAAACTACAGATCATCTAAAACTGGAGAGTGATTTGCATTATCACAACATTTGGGTATTTAAACTATAATAAGTTCAGATGTAAATAATAGGCTATCTGTCTGCAGGCTACTACAAGCCTATAACCAGAGATCAGAATCCAACTCGGTACTTTGTACCTGTAAGGTTAAGACCTTAACTATTATGCTAACTCCTCCTCCAAAGTAGTGACTTTGTTTTCCCTTGCCATGCTTTTACAGGTCTGATAAGCTGTTTAATTTGAAGTATTGTAACACATTTTGGAAATCAATTTCATATAGTTGCACCATTACAGGCCACTGACTGCAGTTTAGATGAATATATATTAAGATAAAGAATGTCAGAAGTTAACTACATTCTTTGAATTTTAAAATAAATTATAGATCCTTCCATCTGTCAGTAGCTCCATTTTTTTTTTTGTTTTTGCATATGGGATCAGGATGTTGCATCAACATTGACTGTTATCTAGAATCAATGCTCACACCACCAGATGATTAACCATGCCGCAACATAAAATTATAAAATAGTCCATGGATGCCATACACCCATTCCATACTAAATATGTTAAATCCAAAGTTGTTTTTTCTTGAAAAAATGAACTCTTAATTTTCCAGCAGAAGCAAGAATTTGCTTTATCCTGTGGAAAACAGTTGCCTGCCAAAAAAAAAAAAATTACAATTATGTTGCTTTATTCTTAATATTTCTAGACATTTGTCTTCCATAAATAACTAAATGCAGTTTAATTTCACTTTGTGCATTCTTGCTTTTAAACAAATGCAAAGTTATTAGCATTATTAAATTTCAGACTATGTATCTTTTCCTTAAAAATGTTTCTTTTTTGCTTTAAAGACTTGCATTACTTATGACACTAAAACAAGGGTCATTTAACAGCTGTTTTATATACACGAGTGCCATGAATCGGTTAAATGCTACTGACTGCCTCTGCCTTATAACACAGAAACAAACTTATTACCAACATTGAAAAATAGAAAATGATATTGCTTTTAGAATGCAAACTTGCAGACATACTTAAAATGTTTCAAAATTAATTTGTCACTGTTAAAAAACATACCACCAGACAAATGTTCTCTTGTTTTGTGTTGTTAAGTTTAATACTCTAAAAGTTTTATCTTTGTCGGTAATATAGTCACTATAACAACTACTAAAACTCTGTCACATACCCACCACAATATAATATTTTGAAGTCATGTCTAATGACTTTGTTCCATGGCAGTTTTCTGTTTCATTTTTGGCATCTTGTTCAGTATTAGACAGAAGACAATAGGAAATAGGTGGTATAAACATGGTATATTATTTAACAACATAGTCGGCGTTGTACCGATACCAAAAAAAACTTAGCTAAGCAATCCTGTAGTGGGGTTTGTGATTGTGCAATAGCTTGGTAAGAGATGTTTTTACTTGAATTCATATTTTATTTTTACCACAGTGTTTCACTGTTTGTAGGAAGGATGGAATAACTGGTAGACAAGAAAATTTACTTTGATTTATATTTTGTTGTTTTACCTTTAATTTTCACTGTTTGTTGTTAGAAAGGGATAAGTGTTACACAGTCAACCTCTAGCCATCCTATGGGACCTAGTCAGCTATAAAGTCACACAGACTGCATAGAGGACAAACCAGAGCTTATCTAAACTATTCTGTATTGGCTTGTGATTTACTGATCTTTACTATTAAAAAGAGATGCAACTGTGAATGATCGTGACAGGTCAGAGCAACAACGTTACTGCACTTACTGTACTTAATTTAATATTTATTTGTATATTATCTGTGTGATTTTTCTTATGGAAGTTGATTTAAGTTCTCTTTGAAGTTTTGGTAACTGATTTTGATTATTCTTTTCTTTTACAATTTTTTAATTAATTTGCAACTTAATACAGATTCCTTAAATGAGTATGACATTTATGCTTTGTTAAAGCACAAATATCTTGTACAGTTTAATAAATGTTATGTATATTTAATGGCAAAGCCTGATAACATTGGTGATCTTTGTTCTTCATGTCAAAAGTTGGATGATTTGCTTACCATTATTAGTAGTAAATCTAGACTTATTGATAATTATCATGCTTGTGCAATTGTCATGGCTTGGAGAACTGTTGTTACATATATTAATGACTGGAATCATGAAATAAATAATGTCAGGCAAAGAGCAAATAGAACACATTTAGGAAAGGGTGTGTCTATTGTCTGTAAAGATCACTCGACTCCTATCAAACAAGACAATGCCCCTGACAATGTTGGAATTCTAGATACAAGTATTCAGCAGTCTGAAGAATAAGAGCATTTAGAAGGAAATAAAAAAGAAAGGAAGAATTTCAGAACAAATAACAAGGAAGAAAAAGAAATTGATAAACATCTGTAAAGTAAAGAGAATGCATACTAAAAAGGACTATGATTTGTTATGTAACACAAATATTATAGGGAATGTAGCATTTTTCTATCAGAAAACCTTCAGACCACAGAAAAAAGGCATTTTAAAAAAGAGGCTGTAGAAAAAAAAAAAAGACAAAGGGCAGGTGAAAAGGAAGAAATCAAAAATGGAAGGATTGAAGAAAATTACTCTAAGATAAAAGATGAGAAAGACAAACATTGCCAACATGGCTCAAGCTGTGGCTATACAAAGCTAGCTGGGTGAGAAGTGTATGCTTGCAAATGTAATATGAAATGAACACAGCAGGATTAATAAAACTAATGGTGATAAAGATCATTCCTATGTAACAATTGATAGAGCAGATATTATTGAATTAGAAGCTAAAGATTATTCAGATCTGGTCAGAAAAGATATTCTTGTAATTGGAATTCACTTATTAGAGGGACTGATACTTACATTTGCAGAGAGGATAATGAACATCAAACAGTATTATGCTTGCAAAGAGCAAAACTAAAGGATGTGAGATAAGCCTTAGAATGTCTTAATGCAAGGATGTATGGATCAGTTTTACTCATGTCAGTACAAATGATCTCACCTGCAAGGACTCTCTGACTGTTAATAGGGAACTTACATCCCTCTTTTATAGCTTAGCTTGTACAAGGGTAAGGACATACATTTTACAAATCGCACATAGAAAGGAGAGTTGGGTCATTATGAATGAAAAGATTTTGGGGGTAAATACCTATATGAAAAAATGTCCTGTTTTAAAAAATGGAATGTGTACAGGATCCAAGTCTAATTTGGACACGTATGTTCAAACAGGATGGTGTGCATTTGTTAAGATCAGGAAGGAAATATTTGCATCAGATATTTCGCAATATATGACAAACACAAGACAGGAATTTTGCCAGGTTGAAAATTTAACTTCACGGATGGCAACATTTGATGCATCGTTAATGATTTTTAATGCTAGGAGCATTAATAATAACATTTTTTTATTTGCTATATTCCCACAAGACTGATGATTTTATTGTTTGTGAAACAACATGGTTGAAAAACTATGACTGGAAACCAGTTTTGTCAGGGTATAAATATTTTTACTGCAGCAGACATTCTGAGAAAAATTCAGGTGGAGATATTACGATAGGGATTAAAGATACTTATGAGACCTGTGATTATTATATGTTGTCTAACTGTGACAATAAAGACAACCCTGGAACATATAACAGTTCTTGGAGTGCATAGACCACCAAAGTCAAGTGCTGATAACCAAGAGGAATTCATACATTCCTTGCATGAATCAGAGGATTAAAGAATAATAGTGGCTGCGGTCTTAAATTTACCAGAAACAGAATGGATTATTATTGATTCAACAACATTAGTAAGGAAGTTATTCACAACATATGTTCAGGAAAAAGAATTGCTTCAGATTGAAAAGAAAAACTTCCAGAAAATGGAACACACTAAACATTGTATTTGTGTTCCTAAAGAAATAACTTTTACTTCAAGTCAAGTTTTACCACTGTTGATGTGCAGTGATCATGGAGTTATAAAGATTAATTTGTTGCTAGGTAGTTCTACCAAACTGAAACCTAAACCAATGCAGAGAAGATTAATTGCAGATTATATGGAAGTAAAAGACTCACTATGTAAAACGAGTTGGAGTGATGTGTTCAGTGGAAGGAAGGTGTGTAGAAAGTTTTTAAAGAGAAATTGTTTAAGTACAAAAAAATAAAAAAATATATATTAACATTATGATCTAGGCATACAATGTCAGGGGATATATTTCCATAAGAATAAAATAACAGATAAAGCTGAGAGTAAAAAAATATAAAAAATAGAAAAGAGGTCAAACTATAACTTTGAAAACTGAAATAAACAAGCTGGGCAAACAAACTAAGCATAATGTGAGACAAGATTAAGACAAATGTGAATAAAATGTATATAAAGATTATACTAGGAAACAATTTTTAGATACATAAGATGTGCAAGGAGTAAAATCATACAAATTGATAAACTGTGTGTAGTACAGTCTAAATTTATTCGCAGATACAACAGATTATAGATATATTTACAACATCTTATGCAAAACAATTTGGCTTCACAAAGTGGATGATAAGTTGTCATAGTGGCATCCAGGTAACCTCAGCTACTGAAATTAAATTAGATTAGGTTGAAAAAGAACTATGCAAATTGGGTCCAACAAAAGCACAGGAAGGAGATGGAATTAGTATTAATAACCTGAGAACACTTCAGCAAGAATATACAGTATCATTATATTTATTATTTGCTAGGTCATATAAATATGGGGATATTCCTCAAGATTGGAGACATGCTCTTATTAAACCCACGTTTAAGGGAAAAGGGAGTAGGACAAACCCAAAATCAAACATACCCTCAAATCTACTTTTATGCTGTGGAAAAATAAACAAGAAGGTAATATTGGATACATTATTGTCAGAACTGGAAAGGCTGGGACTTGAAACCATATATTAGAATGCATATGTTAAAAATAAATCTATTACCACCATAATATGATGTTCTATAACAATATAATGACAGCTATGAATGAAACATTGTATGTAATTATCCATTTATACTCAGGCTTATTACTTATATCCACACACACCATTGCTAGAATCTCCTTGTGTTCTGACTGAGAGTGTTCCTCAAACAATCTGGAACTATAGAGCTGATAAGTACATTTTTTGGCACTTTTTAACTGCTTAGAGTTCAGCACTGTCTTAATTTTTGCTTGAGTGAATTATTTATATATTTTCTGGCATTGTTTTTCAATCTGTGCTGAAACTGTTTTTTTTCTCACCCTACCACCCGATTCCTGTTGTGTTCTTAAAGTTGTTGGCTTTTGCAGTTACCCACCCTTACTGTAAATTTGATCTGGGACACTCCTCCCAGTCCCATCTCTTTAGCTCATTCTACCTAATACAGAGATCATGTGGGAAGCCCAAACACCTTAGTCCATTAACCTTAAATCCTTGAATTATCTTCTGTTCCTGCTCTCTCCCAGTGTTTGTGTGTGTGTGTGTGTGTGTGTGTGTGTGTGTGTGTGTGTGTGTGTGTGTGTGTGTGTGTGTAAATATATATATATATATATATATATATATATATATATATATATATATATATATACATAAAGACACTTTATTCAGCTGCTTATATTTTTCTAATTTGTGTTTTTTCTACTACTCTGTTACTTTATCTTGCTTTGCTTTTTCCTGCTACTTGCTGCTTGTTTTCTAAAGTATTCAACTGCTTCTTTTCTGTTGCATTTATTACTGCTTGTTTATAGCCCGTGCTTGTTTATAGCCTGTGTTATTCTAAGCTCTTAGTTTTGGTTTAATCACTTGGGCTTTAGGCCCACCCCTTAGTTCTTCCTGGTCTTTCTCCCTCATATTCTCGCAGATATGGATGGACAATTTCCAACCGTTTCTCCTGCCAGTCTGGTTGATATGGGCATCCTGAGACAGTGTAGCAACTACCAGGAAAAAAGAAGTTCACAAAAGTAGATACGCTTAATTTATTAAACAGGATAATAGCTTTCGGGATGTACCGTTCCTCATTTATCAGTGAATACATTTTACAGAGAAATTCATCTTATTTTATACTTTTTAGTGCATAATAACACATGACACAGCTGGCCAAAAAAGCAACATATCTTATTAACAATCAATTACTCTAAAACACACAGTAAAAAAACAATAAATAAAATAAAAAAGAAATGTTAACATACTTACATAATATATATATATATATATATATATATATATATATATATATATATATATATATATACTTTTATATCATTTATATTTCATTTGCTTTTCAACTAAATGGGGCTTTATAGTGACCTTATTATTTAAGCCAGGGAACTTATCAGCCTCTAATCTGGTTATCCATCCATATTCAGTGATATCCAACCTCTTGCTCCTATCACCTCCTCTTATATTCCTATAAATAACTTCCAGCACTTTAAATATAAAGTATGTGTACTACCATATTCATTGATGTGCTTAGCTAAAGCATTTGTCATCACACTTCTCCTTATGTCAGACTTATGCTCTATAATTCAGTCTTTTAACCACCTCGAGCATTTACCTACATAAAAACATGTGCATCTTGTACATGTACCCAAACAGTGTAGCAACTACCTCATGTACACTAACAACCATCTACAACTACCACCTAGGAACAGAATCTGTGAGAGATGCAATTACATTAGGAACCTAGAGTCCAAGCTCTCTCCCCCTCAAGCCAGTAAATCTGGCACTGAAAAGGTAGTCAATACAATCACTACACCTCAAATACCACCCACACCTCAACAGTACACACCTACATATGTGGAGGTCCTCCACATAAATATACCCAAACAAAGGAGACCTCCGAGGCCAAAATGCACGTGATCTCCACAGCCCTCCCCACCACATACCATGTATAGTCCACATATCTGTGCCTCACAACCACTAAAGATTCACCATAAATCCAACATATTATTCATAGGAGACTACATTGTGAGACACACAGATGTGCCTCTCACCAGGCTGGATAAGGAGAAAGTCAAGGTTAGCTGTCTGTCAGGTACCAGAATCAGCCATATCACGCACGCACTCAAGTCTATCAACAATAGGTATTGTTATGACTATGTCATAGTCCATGTTGGTGTGAATGATTTGAGATGTACTTCTCTGGACTATATGACGAGAGGCACTAATGAAATCCTCCAAAGCAAACTTCAAGTCCAAATTGGCCACATCTGCTAGAGACGATCATAAGGCCTTCTTCACATATTTTCTCAACCTCAAAGAATGCAACCAGATTTGTTCAGAACTGGTGGTCAAAGACACCACGTATACAAATACTGTAGATATAACAAACTTTCTGGCTGACAGATTCAGTGAAAACTTTACCCCTCTCTCACCACATCAGTAAATCAGGACATCCCCAGTACCTGCCCCATTCCCCTTATATCTAGGGAAGAGGTCATCACTGCTCTCTCAAAGGCAAAAAATACAGCCTCCATGGGACCCGATAACATCCCAGGGTGTATCCTACATGAACTCAGGCAGGAACTTGCAGCACCATTAGGCACCTTATTCAACCAAAGCCTGAGTACTGGCTTCATCCCAGCTAAGTGGTGAACAGCCACTGTCATCCCTTTACACAAAGGTGGAGTGTCCACTGATCCGGGAAATTATAGACCCATCAGCCTAGCTAGCCTGATCTGCAAGGCCATGGAACAGATTATCATGGACCTCATTAACAGGGATATTGGCAACCCTCAAGCACTTGATCCCACACAGTTTGGCTTCATCAAAGGGAGGTCGTGTCTGCTAAATTTTGTCGACTTCTTTCAGACACCAAAGCCATGGATGAAGGGAAGACGGTGCACACCGCCTACCTTGACATGGCCAAAGCCTTTGACACTATTCCCCATTCAAGCATAATAGATAAACTTTCCCAACTAGGCATCAATCCATATGTTACCAGATGGGTAGCAAACTGGCACACTGACAGAACTCACGTAGTCAAAAAAGGGGAAACCACCTCAAGCAGTAGACCCATAACAAGAGGCATACCCCAGGGTTTGGTCGTGGGGACTCTGTTATTTGGGATATACTTTTCTGAGGTGCAGGCCAAAACCAGTGGGCTATGGCTGACCAAGTTTGCAGATGACTGCAAACTGGGTGCTGTTATCAATTTCCCTAGTGATGTGGACATCCTCCAAGAGGGTCTCACTCATACAAATGACAGGTGCCAGAAACATGGCCTCAAGGTGAATACCAAAAAATGCATCATCATCCCCGTTTGGATTCCCGCAAATTATCACATTAATAAGAATGTCCTAAGCACTCAATCAGTTGTGAGGGATATGGGCACCAAGGCTGATAGCAACCTTACATTTGACAACCATGTTGCTTCTGTGGTACAGAAAGCCTTCTACATGACTCACCTCATAAGCAAGGGTATCTCATCCAGGGATAAGGTCATAACATCCCTGTATTCTTTCCTTATAATGCCCATTATTGAGTACAACACACCTTTTGGCAATTACCTCGCAAAGCAAATGCAGCAGCTGGAGAGACCACAGAGGTTCCTCACTAGGAGAATCCAGGACCTCAAACATCTACCATACACAGATAAGCTAAAAGCCCTATCCCTCTACTCAGTTTTATGCAGACTCCTCAGAGGTGACCTCTGTCTGGTATACATGGCAGTCATGGACTGAACCTTGATGGGACTGCTGCATATACGCAAGTCAAGCTCCACTCAAGTAATCCACATGCTCAGCCTCAACCTGGTCTGTGACATCAACAGGACTTGTTGGCAGGATAGATTTTTGTCCCAGAGACTCCGTCATCTATGGAATAGACTCCTTCTCCACATCAAGCAGAGTACCTTTTATTTCTTTTTAAGTACAACCTAGATAACTGGATGCAAAACAGAAAATATACCCGTGGGATTCCACCCATGTACCTGTTGGACAGGGGCATTGGGTGCTGATTTGTCTAAACATGCGCTAAACTCTTGGCTAGGCTTGTAAGGGTCTCAGGGCCAATAGCCTAGTAATCTCCTATGATCCCATGATATCCCTACCTCCTTTTTATTTAACCTGGTGCATGTGTTCAAAAAGCATTCCACTAATCTTGTTTTTTGAAAAAGTTTATTACATTTTTCTACAAAACATAATCATTTATAAAGATTTTTTTAAAGAAACATTAGGAGATAATTTTGAAATACATCAGATATGGTGCACATGTCTTCCCAAAATCAAAGTTTATTGACAGTCTTTTCTGTCACAAAAATGTTTTAAACTTTATACGAAGAATTATTATGATTGTAAAAGTGTCGATGTTGTTTATTTTTGTTTTTGACAAGCATGCCATGCCTATTATGTAGGCAAACAAATAGGAGCTTTAAAGAAAGAATGTTAGAACATATAAGGGACATACGGAACCAGAAGCAATCAAATGCTCTAGCTAATCATGTCCTGAATACAGACAGTAGCCATTGTTTTAAATTTAAAAAAAAAAAAAATTTTTAATCTTACAACAAATAGTAAGGACAAACAGAGGTGGTGACGTAGAGAACCACACTGAAGAATTAGAACAACAATGGATCACTAAATTACAAGCAGATAGATATCCTGGTTTGAATGGCTGCATCTCATTAGTTCCTTACCTTAAGGCCAGGCACCTTAAACACTAAAACATGAGTTTTTTATATATATATATTTTTCATTGTACTATTATGGTTATATGTGTGTGTATATGTACATATATATATATATATATATATATATATATATATATATATATATATATATATATATATATATATATTTTTTTTTTTTTTTAATAACCATCAGGGATGACACCCCCCCCTTTTTTTTTTTTTAAATATTAATTTTTTTAAATATTATTGTTTTTAAATATTATTGTGTGTAAATACACACCTTTCTATATATTTTATGCATTTTTCATATAGATATTGATATATGTTCTTATTTTAGTGGAGTAATATCTCTTTAAATTGTGATGTCATACTAATTGTCCTAGTATTTAACCAAGCATCAGTTGTAGTGATGTGGTCTGATGAAGCAACATTAAGTTGTGAAAGTGCTTACCGTTTGTCTTCTGCAATAAAGTACAGTGACTGATTTCCAGTGTGTAACTTTGGTGCCTTAATTTACTTTTGTTGTTGTGTGTTTTGGGCACCTCAGTGTACCTGCAGCCGTTTGGTTTTTGCATCTTCAGCTCCTTTTTATTTAACCTGGTGTATGTGTTCAAAAAGCATTCTACTAATCTTGTTTTTTGAAAATGTTTATTACATTTTTCTACAAAACATAATCATGTATAAAGATTTTTTTAAAGAAACATTAGGAGATAATTTTGAAATACATCAGATATGGTGCACATGTCTTCCCAATATCAAAGTTTATTGACAGTCTTTTCTGTCACAAAAATCCCTATCCACCACAGACAGTAAGCCTGTAGTGTGCTACATTATCAAAGATAAATTATTATGCTGGATTATTTGAATTCTGCCTCAATGAGGGTGCAGGTGGTATATGTAATTGCTGACTCATAAGGCCTTACAGTATTTATAAAGGACTACTGGACTGCAATATCTCTCTATAAGGCTATTCAAAAATTAAGATAGATGTCAAAATAATAATTTGAGAGTCTTGGCTGAAGAAAGGAATTAAGGTGTTGAATCAAATTATATCTGTGGAGAATAAGATATGTTTCTTGGTGCCTTATGAATACTTCAAGGAGAAATACCAATAGAGAGAGAATGTTGTGTGGAAGCAAACAGATTTAGCATGACTTTTGTTAGACATGGTATGAGAGAAAATGGCCTTCTGAACAAAAGTCCTTAGTACAGGTTCTAATAGAGGAAGGTATAGCACACTTGAATTAAGCAAATGTGAAAACTAGGCATATTTATTGCATGTTAAAAACTTATCACAGCTGATGCTTGAGAAAAAAAAGTAGGGATGTATGAGCTAGCTCAGATAATGGAAAAGGAAAGTAAGTAACTTTCTTTAAGCATTTGAGTACATTCAGAAAATTATTTGAGAAATGGTGCATTTTAACAATGATGGCCATCAGCCATTAGCTTGAGTAAACATGTTGGATATTCTTCAAATAATAACTGACAGAAGATCCACAGCTAGTAATAGCTAGTCATGCTGGTTCCCAGTGTTGTCCTCCAATCTGGTACCCCCTTAAAAATACATAAATAAAAATAAACAATCCTTAAAACTGCTACCACTTGTGCAGCAAACAGCTTGCTTCACACACCTTATACAACAGACAAAGTACTTCAGCCTTGACAACAAATGTACTACCGCTATTCTACAGGCTGATCATGCCCACTAGCACCTTGCACTTGGGGTGCTGCCTGTTTAGTCCCACAAAGGATAAACTTGTGACTACCAGTCCAGGGGAAGAGGATGGTTTCATAAGTTCTGGAAAAGTAGGTGTGTAGCTAATATTTGACAGCTGCCATTATACTTGTTTGCTGAGACATTAGGGTGATGGGTCCAAGCAAGCCTTCAAACTGTAATTTGTTTCAATCACCAGACTGTGTATATTGATAAAAGATGAAAGAAGCCTGAAAACTCATCTCACTGTCAGCATTGCTGCTTTTTTGCAGAAATATATAAATGTGTATGTGTGCGTGTGTTTGTCTGATATATATGTATATATATATATATATATATATATATATATATATATATCTGGGTCTATGTCAGATGAACGAGATTTCAGAAACTCAAAATTCATACAGTCGAGACCGTATGATCGAGTTTCCGAAAACTCGAACATTTAAAGAAAAAAAAACACACACACAAAAACACAGAAATCTACCTTTTTATGTTTTTGTAGGGGAGCAAAGCACCCAGCAGCCCCTCTGCAAATTATATATACCAACTCTGAGATATCACTACAGTGAGAAAAACGGTAAATGTCCTGATCTGTACTGCAATCTCCTTTCAAAAGCTTCAGGTTTACAAAACCTAGATCATATGGTCTCGACCGTATGAATTTTGAGTTTCAGAAAACTCGATCAAATGAGAGGGACACATATATACACACAAACACACACACACATATATATATATATATATATATATATATATATATATATATATATATATATCGATAGATAGATATACCTCTTTCACTCTATATATCTATCTATCTATCTATCTATCTATATATATATATAGAGAGAGAGAGAGAGAGACATAGATATATTTGGATTTGGTTGTGGAAAATAATGGTTGACTAGAATTTGAGATGGGAATACTGCATGCTTAAACCTGTTATTTGCTGCATTACTGGGCAAGCTTATCAAATGTCAATGGTTGCAGTTAAGTGGCCTTGATTCATCAGTCAACACTATATAAACCCTTTGAGATCTTTTGATTGTTAATGTTCACAGAATAAATAGATCAATTATCACAGCAGTCATAGAGCTGTTAATGTTGTTATTTTTCTGTTGTTGTTGGTATAGTATTTTTGCAATAAAAATAAAATACTTCCCCTAATATTTCTATTGGACTCATTAAACAAAATATTATCATTTTGTGACTAGCAATGTTGCCCAGAAAGCATTCTTTCCGCATATGTTTAGCACTTATCATGCCTTCAGACTCATTGGTAACTGTGGTGCTATGACCATATTTGAGACCATACCACCTCTAGACATATTGCTGGAGTTATACTAATGGAACTTATTGAACTCCAAACTACACGAAATAAAATCAACTCAGTTTATCGCCTGTTATGTTAGAGGATATCTTCCTTGACCAAAGAAGTTCATGTCTGGTTTCTAAACATCATGGATGAACTCCCCATAACTAAGAGCACCATTTTTTTGGGAGAAATTAAGTACCCATCAATTGACTGGAGTACCTACACCTCCAATATAGGATATGCTTAAATGTTTTTTGATCTAATAATATAAACTCAACAAACTAAATTATTACTAGTGCTTCCAGAATAGAAATATTCTGGATCTGGTACTTATAAATAGCATTACTGTGGTCAACTTCACTAGTTCACTAGAAACTACCGCTCCAATTAAGTCAGAGTATAAGATAGGAAGCATCTCCTCCAAACTATCTAAATCCTCTGAAACCAGTATATCCGAAGTCAAAGACTTCAAGCATATAAATCTCTTCACTTTCGATTATGAAATCTCATAATTCATTTACATCAATGTTGCCTCAGCAGGTAGATTCACAAAGGAGTTTTTATACCCACATAAATAAATGTATAGAATTGGCAGTGCCATTTAGATCCAGATACAGTGGGGAATGTAAATGCAAACAATCCTGGTAGTCCACTGACATAAATAAAATCTACAATAAAAGAAAAAAAAAACTTAGAAGAGTATGCAAGAGATCTAGAGACTACCCAGTTAAAGGAATATATTAGGAAACTGATTAAGAATTTAAAAATTATTATTAGCTCTACTAAGGCAGCCCATAAATTTAGGGTGACATCTGAAGCCAAGGACGATTACAAATCCTTCTTTAGTTATATTAGGAAACCAAGAAACAGTACCAAGCAATTTACAGAACACATAGTAAATGGAAAAACCTACAAGGACCTGATCTACATTGCCACTATACAAGCAAGTAAGTTTAGTGCGAATTTCACTCAGATATGACAATCCAAAGACATCTGATCCCTGTGCTTCTCATCCACCTAATCATCACTAAAGAATATGTAGTGAAAGTTCTGTCCAAGACTAAGAACCCTTCTTCCATGAAACCAGATAACATGCCAGACTGTTTGATAAATAGTACTAAACTTGTCCTGGGGAAATATCTTTAAGTGCCCTATGATGATATGAGGTAATGCCATCTGTGCCAGGAAATAGTAGGGCAGTGCATGTGTAACATATGTCAGCATAGCTAGCTGGAGTTTTATAAAGAATTTTATGTCATTTGACTATCACACTGATTTGTGCAGGTGCTTGTGTTAAAATGTATTTGTAAAGTTGCTTGTGTTAAAAATGCATCAACAGTGGGTCCTGCTGGACAGAAAAGAGATATACATGTTTGTCAGACAAGATTATTATTATAACTGCCTAAATGTATATGTTTTAACAGAGAATTCGGGAAGGGAAGAGGTTAATCTCAGTCCAGCTAATTTTGAAAAATAGGTCGAAAATTAAATGGATTGGTTTAGGCCATAGAGATTTTATCTTAGAAGTCTGATTGCAGCAAGATCATAGGATCATTGGAAGTTACTAGGCTATTGGCCCTGAGGCCCTTACAAACCTAGCCAAGAATTTAGTCCATATTCCAACAAGTCAGCACCCTAAGCCACTGTCCAGCAGGGACACAGGTGGAATCCCAGGGGTGTATTTTCTGTTCCCCATCCAGTTATCCAGGTTGCAGTTAGAAAGGGTTAATGAGGTACTCTTCTTGACATGGAGAGGGAGTCTATTCCACAAAAGGAGGAGTCTCTGGGACACAAGACTGTCCCAAGTCCTACTAAAGTCACAGAACAGGTTGAGGTTGCGCATGTGGGTTACTTGAGTGGAGCTTGACTTGTGAATATGCAGCAGTCTCATCGAGGCAGGATCTGAGATTGTTTTGCATGTCAGACAGAGGTCACCCCTGAGGAGTCTGTAGAAGACTGAATAGAGGGACAGAGACTTTAGCCTATCTGTTTAGGGTAGATGTTTGAGCCCCTGGATTTGCCTGGTGAGGAACCTCTGTGGTCTCTCCAGCTGCTTCATGTGCTTTGTGAGGTGCATGCTGAAAGGGGAATTGTACTCAATAATAGGTCTTATAAGGGAAGAATACAGGGAGGTTTTTTGACCACCTTGTCCCTGGATGAAATACCATTACTAATGAGATGGGCCATGTAGAAAGCTTTCTGTACAATGGAAGTAATATGGTGGTCAAAAGTCAGTTTGCTATCAACCGGGGTGCCTAAGTCCCTCATGACTGATTGCATGTTTAGGACCATGTTATTAATGTGATAATTTGTGGGAATGTCACTCTCCCCAAAGGGGATGATGATGCATTTTTTTCACATTCAGTTTGAGGCAATGTTTCTGGCACTAGTCATTTGTTTGGGTGAGCCCCTCTTGGAGGATGTCCACATCACTAGGGGAATTGATGACATCCTCCAGCTTGCAGTCATCTGCAAGCCTGGTCAGCCACAGGCCACTGGTTTTGGCCTGCACCTCAGAAAAGTATATCCCAAACAACAGAGACCCTAAGACCAATCACTGGGGTACACAGCTCATTATGGGTCTACTGCTTGAGGTGGCTTCCCCTATTTTGACTAGGTGGGGTCTATCAGTGAGCCAGTTTGCTACCCATCTGGTAACTTATGGATTGATACCTAGTTGAGAGAGTTTATCTATAATACCTGAGTGGGGAATAGTATTGAAGGCTTTGGCCAGGTCCAGGTAGGTGCTGTGCACTATCTTCCCCTCATCCATGTCTTTGATGACTACCTCAAAAACGTTGACCAAATTTAACAGGCATGCCCTCCCCTTGGTGAAACCAAACTGTGTGGGATCAAGTGTTTGGAGGTTGCCAATGCCTTTGTTAATGAGATCTGTGATAATCCACTGCATGGAATTACAGATCAGGCTAGTTAGAATGATGGGTCTATAATTTCCAGGATTGGTGGATGCTCCTCCTTTGTGCAAAGGGATGACAGTGGCTACCCGCCACTCAGCTGGGAAGAAGCTAGTATTTAGGCTTTGGTTGAATAGGGTGCCTAATGGTCCTGCAAGTTCCTGCCTGAGTTCATGTAGGATGCAGCCTGGGATGTTATTGGGTCCCATGGAGGCTGTATTTTTTGCCTTTGAAAGGGCAGTGATGACTTGTTCCCTAGAGATAAGGGAGGGAGCAGGTACTGGGGATGCCCTGATTTACTGATGGGGTAGAAGGGGGTGAAGTTTTTACTGGATCTCTCTGCCAGCAGGTTGGCTATATCTACGGCATTTGTGTATGTGGTGTCCTTGACCACCAGTTCTGAGCAGATCTGGGTGCTTCTTTTGATATTGCAGACATATGTGAAGAAGTCATTATGATTGTCTTTAGTAGATGTGACCAGTCTGGACTCAAAGTTTGCTTTGGAAGATTTCACTAATGCTCTTATTTGCTTGTTCAGGATAAGGAGAGATTGCTTCAAATTAGGCACCTGCTCCTTCTGGGTCCTGGACAGCAATTTTTTTCCTTTTATTATAGAGTTTATTTATTGTAGATGTCCACCAGACAGGTTTACTCTTCCTTAAGGATAATTTCATCCTGTTTGGGTATTCCTGATTCCATGCAGCTATATAAATGCAAAGAGACATAACTGTCTGGGAAAACAAGGACTAGGAATCTTGCTGTATCATCTTGAAGTGTGAACTAATTGCTATCCTGGAAGGGTGGACATTTTTGAAATTGTTTTATAGCTTTCAGATGCTGCAACAGATCTTAGCAAAACTCTGTGTGTGTACTGTACCAGAGTTAGGTGACCAGATATGATGCCATTCTATAGCCAGCACTGAAATGATTTTTTAGATATTAGTGAGATAGATATGATGGAACTCTTGCAGCATCACTTTGTTTCTTGGAACCTGACAGGAAAAATCTCTCACAGATATCTTACACAACCTCACACAGCATATTGCCTTGCTGTAGTAAGTAACTCAACACACTTCATCTTGCCTTGTTTTAGTACGTAACCAGGGAATAGTATTTCTTTAGATTAGTCAGGAAATATAGTGATATTAGTTAGTACTGTTTTTCTGTATCTATGTGAATATATCCAACTGTGCTAATTTTTATATCTCCTATGATGAAACTCTAGTGTTTATTGTAACAAAAAGTATTCTCAAGTTTTCTATTTTATTATTTATTATTATATATTTCTATACTTTTCATTGTGGCTGGTCTTTTAGAGATTACTTTTAACATCTTAAGAGTACTTAGGCTTATTTTAATGACACTGTGGCTGCTCCATAAAGTCTTTCTGCATTGGTCATACTCTACCATTTGTATTAGTATTGATTTTACTCAGCATAATTGGGTGACCTTGTAAGAGCCTTACAGTAACTGACTGGTGGCAGCATAATTACCCTATTATCTGGGCAGAGGAGGCACAGCTGGTAAATCTGTTCCAGCCTTTCCCAGGAATGTGGGTGGGTGTGTTTGTGAGAGTGGGTATGTGTGTGTGTGTGTGTGTGTGTGTGTGTGTGTGTGTGTGTGTGTGTGTGTGTGTGTGTGTGTGTGTGTGTGTGTGTGTGTGTGTGTGTGTGTGTGTGTGTGTGTTTGTGTGTGTATATCAAATATCCAAGTGTGTGTGTTAGCCACTTGGAACAGGGACATAGAGCTCCAAAGTGGTTAATGTGGAGTCTTGTTTGAGGTCTGGAGAGAGAAAGAGAGAGAGAGTCCAGTCCTAGGTCTGGAGTGTGCTACCTGTGTGCTGTTAAGGGAAGTTGTGGTTGGTGCAGAGAGTTGCATCTGAAAATACTGAGTGTTTCTATTTTTGTTCCTAGTGGCTGTATCTCACTGGTGTCAATTGTGAGGATTGAGGCTCCTTGATTACTGACCCAGAGTAGGAACTGTCACATGCCCCTTAACATGAACTTGGCAACAGGCTCAGTCTTAGAAGTATGGTATACAACACTGGTGATGCCACTCCATAAAGTTGGTCCTATTACTGACCTCAGGAACTATAGGTCCATCAGCCTGGTCAGACTATTTTTAAGGCCATGGAATATATTATAATATACTTAATTAACATTGACATTAACAATGTTATCTGGCAGCAATTTGATTTTATAAAAGGCAGATCCTGTCTAATGAACCAGGGGAACTTTTTTGAATAAAAGACATAAGCTAGTGACAGCAGTCACATTGCATACACAGCCTACCATGATTTTTCCAAGGCACTGGGCACTATTTACCATACTAGCATAATTAATAAACTAAATGCAGTATTTATAAACCCCAGGTGGTGAAATGGATAGCAAATTGTGTGGAAGACAGAACAGACATAGTACAGGTGGTAGGGGAAGCATTAGAAAGTATGAAAGTGACCTGTGGTGTCCTGCAGGAATCAGTGCTGGGACTGCTTTTGTTTCATATTTACTTGTCTGCCCTATGGTCTAAAATGAAGGTCTATGGCTAACCAAGTTTGAGGATGGCTGCAAACTGAAAGCCATTGTCAAATCCCATTATGACATAAAAACACTCTAGCAGGGACTTACACTTATAAATGTCTGGTGTATTGATACAGGACACAAACTGGATGGTAATAACTGTAACCTTGTTGATTTGTGACTTTTTCAATACTAGTACAACAATTGTAATACTTGAGTTAATGGAAATTGTTTTAACAAACAATGTATTGCACTTTGAAGGGGAGCACTTTAGAAAGAAATATAGTGTCGCAATGGGAGTGGTGTCTGCTCACATATTGGTAAGATGGTAATGTGGAAATTGGAGACCACCTACATTTTAAAATCCACCTTTTCAAAATAGGGATTATGTGCTACAGATTTTTGGATCATATTTGTATTGTTTGGACTGATATAACTGTCAATTGCAAATTTATTTGACTGCATTAATAACGTTATTGAATTTTTGAAATGTACTTACATACACACACAGGTTTGCATGAATTATTTGGATATTTTAGTGAAAATGATAGATGATTTTAAGTCCAATATCTATAAAAAAAAACTTCTTCCTTCTTCTATTTACATTTTAATAGTCTATTTAAAGGTCAAATAATTAGGCTAGCTAGGATGATTTCAAATGATACATGGTTTGAGGAAGATATGGATGTCTTGTGCTGAATGTTTGAACAAAGAGGATATCCTTCTGATTTGGTACAAAAAATTAAATAAGTCATATGGGAGAGGAACAAAAAATGTAAACTTATATTGGGGGTGATTGATGATTGTGTGACATCAAGAAAGAATGACAGAAATAAATAATATGAAAATGATTTTAGTAGGACTATGGTCCTAAAGTATAGCATCAATTCAGGTGTACTAAAAGACATAATTTATACAAATTGTAGTATTTTTAGAGTTGATAGAAATGTAATTAACCATATTGGTAATCACCCCATATTTGTTTATAAGAGGAGTGACAACCTGAAAAACAAATCTTAAAGGAATAAAAATGAACTGGGAGAATTTGTAAACATCAAAAAGTTAAGAACATGGAAATGTGGAATGTGGAATTATTCTAATTTCATCGTGTAGAGAAACAAGGTCATGTTGAATTATAATGAACAAAATCTTAGATTAACTGCATGGGCTATGTGTTCCACGTGTGGTGTATATTGCAATATGCCAGAGCTGTGTGTGTTTTTATGTGGGGATGACTGAGCAATACTACAATATCTCACTTACAGCAACTGAAAAGCATTAGACGTCTACCTACCCTGCCTCTTAAGTACCTCAGTAGATCAGCCTTCTGCCACTAGATCAGACACTCTCCCTATTTAAAAAGAATGCACAGAATATCTAGCACCTCTTATCCTCTGCATCTTAACAGTTTTTAAGCCACATCAAACTGCCTCAAAGGTAATAACTTATCATCCTTAAAATGAAAAAAATAAATGCCCCAGTTTATTCTGCCCTCGCTAGCAGATGCTATCCTAATCCCCAGCCCACTGGGTCTTGATCCATCGTATATGCTTTCACCAGATAAGCACAGCTTTTTCTGTATTACATACACATCTCTACTTTACACTACCTAACAACCCTCCAATCATGAAAGCACTATATAGAAAAATATAGACAAAGTTCCCAAGAAAACATGAGTCTCAACAGAATTAGTAACATTCTTGTAACCGTTTTGCATCACTAATAAAACTATCCCAAAGGTATATGTTTGTTTAACACTAAACCCTCTCCCACTCTTGACCATTATCACATTTAGCCAATCCTTTGTCCATTCGACCAAACCCTCAGATTTAGCCAGTACTGCTAAACCTGACAACTGCACCTTAACTGTTTTTGCCAATCCATTTAACTGGCATCTTTATACAATATACTTTGCAATCAACTCAACAGACCAAACTGTATCTTCTGTCTCATGTTCACCCACAAATTTACTAAAAGAACTTAAAGTGGATATATAAGATTTCCTTGTGGAAGCATACCAAGACTGATGAAGTAGATGTCAGGCGATACTCTTCCAACCACTCAGATCTCCTTGGGCACCTCCAACGGGTGCTTTACCATATGTTGAGCAACCATTCGGAACATGCAATGCTAAAAGTATGACAGACTATCTGCTGTCACATTGCAATGGTCTGGAATATGCTGTGCTGAAACATACAAGTTAATCCTTAAGCACTGTAACACTCACTTATTGAACAATAACTGTGTCTGCTGCACTTTTAATGTTTTCTTAGCTAGCACTTGAGCAAGTGCTGCATTGTCAGAAAAAAGAACACTCATACGTTGGCCATCTCCTGCCATACACCAGTGATGCCATCCAAACAGGCATTAATTTCAGAAACATGATATCACTTTCCATTGTACTGGCCAGGGTCTGCAAACAATTTACATCCAAATTACACCCCATGTCTAAACTGCCTACTGCACCAATAAGCAACTCCAAATCTACTACAAACACCTAATCATCTTCCCACATTTAAATTCCATTGAGGCCTTCAAAAACTTTAACCAAATCTACAAGTCCTGCTTCAATGCCCTGGATACACTAATCCAGTGATTCTTCTTACTACCCTTCAACAGGTTGACTACCGACTTACAAAAGGGAAATCCAGGGGCCATGGCCCACAGGCAAAATTCAGCAGCTCCATCCCATCCCTCACCCTTACTTTGGCCACACCTAACCACCTGTCAATATATTCCTGTCAATATGTTCCTTCAGTAGATTGAGTTTATCTTCAGGCAATCAAAAATATCCATTACCTGCATCAATCTTCAAACCCCAGAAATCAATCTCTGTAGTGGGACCTTCCTCTTACCTTTCACTAAAGGTGCCCTCTGCTCATGACAAAGCTGCACAAACTCCTGTACCCCCATTTCAGTGCTGTCTCTACCTTTTCATAATAACAAATAAAATGTCCAAATAGCATGCTCTCCTTTGTCCTTTTGTTTGCTAGTTCCAAATTCAATGCAAAGCCATGCTGATTTTCTCAAAGGTGACACAAGCCACCACACAGCCCATTGGCATAGCCCTATCAAAAAAAAAACTTACCATCTACATATATTCCTAATTTCAGACAATCCTCATTGGTTACTGGTAGGAACATAAAGGAAGCCTCAGTATCCTATTTTGCTAACTGTGAATCCTCAAATATCTGAATCAGCTTAATTGCATCATCCAAGGATGCATACTGAGCCTCTACCAACTTCTTTTCGATATGATCAATCACTGAATTCCCTTCAGGAAATGATAAGTGGTTAATGACCCAACACTCTCCTAGTTTTCTTTTCAGAACAAGACTCAATGGTGATACCCTAAACCACTTCAAAAGGGGTGTAATCAACAGACCCATAACCCTACCTGCACTGACCTTCTTGTAGAACAAACTCAATAAAACATCCTCTCTCCAAATTTCAAATTGTGGCAAAACTTATTAAAATCCTTGTATTCAATTGAATTGAAAACCCTGTTTGAAAACCTTGGACTAACTCACTCACAATCTACATCTCAAGGAAATGTTTAAGTAACCCATCTAGTATCTCTGCTTTAATATGGGAATGTATTTTCCAGTTTCCTGGCCCATCTCTAAAAGTATTGTCCTGACCTACCACTTAGTCCTCTACCCCTTCCTCTCTGCCTCACATCAGCAGCCTCACTTCCCTTTACAAGTTAGAGTATCAAGTTCTGACCCCTAACAACCTGCCCATCTTCCTAATACCACCACCTTATACTGTTATACTGCCCTCCACAAAAGGAACCCACATGAGAAAAACAACACATTGGTCAAGAACACCTCCCAGTATTAAATGATCAACATGACCTGTCACCAGCTACACCTTCAGCTAAACTCCCTTTATTTAGGATCATAGAATCATAGGAAGTTACTAGGCTATAGGTTCTGAGGCCCTTATAAGCCTAGCCAAGAGTTGAGCCCATGTTTAGACAAGTTAGCATCCAAAGCCCATGTCCAGCAGGGACACAGCTGGAATCCCAAGGATGTATTTTTTGTTTCCCATCCAGCTATCCAGGTTGTGCTTAAAAGGGGATAATGAGGTATTCTGCTTGACGTGGAGAGGGAATCTATTTCACAGATGGTAGACTATCTGGGACACAAATCTGTCCTGTCAACAAGTCATATTGTTATAATTATCCTGTCACACATGGTGGCTAACCATGTATATATGCGTCTAAATTCCCACTTTATGCATTTGTCCCTCTGCCTTCAACTGCTTACATTTTTGGTCATACCATAACCAGCAATTACCTCCTCTGAACCTCTGAGCCTCCCTGATTGGAATAAAGTCAACTGAAATCGATGATATTTGCTGGGGTTCCTTCTGTATCACCACTGCTATGTAGTATACGAAATTTAAAACCAAGTTGCCTCAAGATCATACCTTCAGTTTAGACACACCACTTTTACCAAATGCTCCCTGAGCTGCTACCAGGTCATTTGACACTGGGCTATCTGCTGTAACTATCCACTGCACCCCATCTGGAACTTACAAATTATAGATATCAACAAAGTCACCTGTCCAAATCTTCTTAACAGCTATAGAAATATGCAATATAATATGTATTCCTTTGCCTCCTCCTAAACATTCTGCATTCTATCCATGCCCACCTTTGATGGCCTACCTTAGGATCTTGCAGATCCACTGCTAAGTGATCGGCTAACTCTACTGAATTGTTGCAAAAAGCCATACTGTCAGCATTTGACTGTACTTGATCAAATGCACTGTATCCCTCTTCACCTCCCCAAAAACCCAATCCTCATGAAAAGCTCCTGCAGTCTTGATCTCCCTTCTATGTCAATGTTCTGCAAAATACCTGCCAATTACTCATCAATCTGTGCACTAGCCTAGCCTGACTCAGTCACCAAATGCCCCCTCCTGACTCCTGAACATTATTTGCTTCTCCCACTGAACCCAAGGAATCATCAAGAGTTGCCTTCTATAGTCTGGAATTCTCCTGGTGACTCCACCACTGTAGATCTTCAGCCACACTTAGTAGTGTTCCTGTTTCTCTGACTCTGTTCTCTGCCTCTTGCTCCAGTATCATTTGTCTCCCTAAACGTCCTGCAACCCTGCTGCTGCCCATTGGCCTCACCTTCCACAGGATCCTATGTTGCCACCTGCCCCACTGCCTCATGGAAGAAGGCCTCTGCCTGAGATGGGATTGTCTGCCATTTCTTTCACAATTCCTCAATGATCATCTTCCTTCTGAAGAAAAAAAAAACATATATTACCTCTTTTAACAACAGCCTTACCCACACTTTGCTTTGAATATTGCATCTCTATCTATACTGAGCATTCACCCGTACCCTGACTATGTATTGTAATTATAGAATGTACATTTTTAGTCACAATATGGCATGTATTCCTCATAAAGAGTCTTTAAGAGACATAAAGAGACATCCCCTCCCCCAAATCAAACAGTGTCAGGCAAATGAAGCAAACACTCCCTTCATTTATAGATAGTGCACATTGGTTTGTTGTTCCCAACTAAGCTGTGTGATTAAAAAAAAAAAATTCAAAATTGCATCATCATAAATCTGGTGTACCCTCGGATGCTAGTTTCTATGCTGTCTTGTATTTTTTATTGTTTGCCAGAGGTTCTTAATTTAGCTGCATGTAATGAACTGGGAGTAAAAGCCACTTTCAACCTGTTTTAACTATGTATTTGTAAAACCTGTATGAGGGTATAACATGAAGAAACATTTGGAATGTCTGATGAGCAGTCTGTTAACTGAACTTCATAACACACAATATTGAATTGTTAAAGGCTGGCAAGCCACTTGTCTGTCCACATTGTGGTGGAGTACCCAGACTTTGCCTAAGTTGGTTGTTTTGGTCCTTGTAGGTTTTTGAGTTTTCTATCACTCTTCATAATATTCGGAGAATGCATGATAACACACATGCTGTTATGCTTCAGAAGATAGATGCTAATGCAAATACTGTTATTCTTGCTACAGTGCATCAGAGCAACATTTAATCTGATTTTGTCCCTGGTCTCCCCATTAATTTGGCTTTGCCCAGAATGTTTTAGTTAAGAGATTGAGAGATATGTTTGCTGGTTCTGGGTTTGTTGTGGTCTGGTACCCATGACTAACAATTGTGTGAGTTGCTAAGTGGGGTGGTGGACTTTTGGCTTATACAAACATCGCACACAAACATATATATGTATGTATATAGATACAGATATTTATACTGTTGGTTGGTATGTTACTTGCTGGGGTGTTGGTCTGATTCCTTATCTATAAATGAATAGAATAAATATATAAAAATATAAGTATAAATTAATATAGAGTAGAATTAAGGTTCTTTAAGGTCAACTATTTTAAAGTTTTCTTAATATAATAGTTGATATATAAAATTCTTATATATATATATATATATATATATATATATATATATATATATATATATATACATTCATATACATTTTACATGGTTGTATGTCTATAAGGTTGTGTTCCAACTATTTTATTTTAATAACATATATGGTTTTAAAAGTGTTATTTCATGATATACCTTTAAATAATTTAAATAATTGATTGATGATTGTATAAGTATAAATGTATTTTGGGTAACTTTATGTCTAATGAAGTCTAAGCATTATTTTCGACGAAAGCACTTACATTAAAGTCTGTTGGAATCTACATCTTGTATGTTCATTTTTTTTGTTTTTATTAGTTTGTTTGAGTTTTAGTTGTAACAATAGTTTGTCATGACGAACAAAGCTGGAGTGATTTCACAGTCCTTGTTTTCCCAAGAGGAGAGTGATTCAATGGGAGCTGTTACCAATGAGGTGAATGCCGTGGGTAATCTTACTGCATTAGTGCAGCAACTTCTTAACCAAATGGACACTTTATCTAAGAAGATTGATGCAAAAGAAGCAACAGCTTCAAGAGGCATGGTTGGAACAACATTGCCTAGCACAAGTGCAAGTGGACATACACCTACTTATGCTCAGATTTTGACTGCACCATTAAGTAGTGGCCCTAATGGACAAGGGGCACATAGAATGAACGTAGAGGTGAATGGAAGAAGTGGCATGCCCTCTAATGTGAACAGGCATGAACAGCAGCAACGGAGGTCAGTTTCTGTTCCCACCATTGCAGATTACTTAAATGCACCTTCGTTTTTTTGCAGGTGATGCTGGGGACTGTATTAACACAGTGAACGAAAATACTGTTGCATCTCTAGAAACCAATTTGTACGATTTAGATCAAAAACTTCTCAAATACCGGAAGCTACAACTGGAAATATCATACTTCCAAGAATGCATAACTAAGGGCATAGTACCCAAAGGGTTGTGTCAATGGCACTATCCGGTTGGTCTGATTAACAAATCCAGCTTTCACCATGAACTAATCTGCTTGTTTGACAGGCAGGAGTCTGAGCTTCTCGAAACCCTAATAAAACAGTACAATTTCAAGTAGAAGCCCATAAAAATGAGTTGGAAACCCTTGAACATAAAATAACTACTGATCCTGATTTCCAACAATATAGATATTCCACACGTATTTTCTCCAGCATTAATATTGCTATTGCATGTGCTATAGAAATTAAAAAGAAAATAAATCCTCAGAGACACTAAGGAATATTCTAATGGGATTGCTTATGCCACGCGACCGGAACCAATCAAACAAATGGCAATTCCTTCAAATGTGGATTTGCAATGCCCACAGGAGGAAATAAACATTAATATTAATGATGATGACATCATGATGCAAATGTTACCACCGAGGCATAGTGAGAGGATCAGGAATAACCGGCAGTACAATGGAGGTCCTCAAACTACAGTAACAACAAATAATAACAACAAAAACAATTATCATAGGTCTATACACACTGAGCAGAGTTGTTGAGAGGTGTTGACTCCAACTCTTAGCTGAAATATATAAGTATCCTGTTTTTTTTCGATTATTTATACAGCTTATTGTTTCTAGCAATTTATATACAGCACTTTTATTGTAATCTGCACGGATAACTGATTTGTTTGCAGTTAAAGCATTCTGTATCTTTACAAATCTTTATCTGTTTAAAAATTTTCATTTTGTGGCTTTCTCTAGTGCTTTGGAGGCTAATAGCTGCAGGCTAGTGGGGGCTGGTTCTTTTGTGTTTTTGTAAAAAAAAAAAAAAGTTGCTCTTCTGGTATTTAAGCCCTAACTTTGAAAGAGTTTCTGTCTATACACACTGAGCAGAGTGGTTGAGAGGTGTTGACTCCAACTCTAGCTGAGATATATAAGTATCCTGCTTTTTTCGATTATTTATACAGTTTATTGTTTCTAGCAATTTATATGTAGTACTTTTATTGTAATCTGCACGGGTAACTGATTTGTTTGCAGTTAAAGCATTCTGTATCTTTACAAATCTTTATCTGTTTAAAAACATTCATTTTGTGGCTTTCTCTAGTGCTTTGTATGCTAATAGCTGCAGGCTAGTGGGGGCTGGTTCTTTTGTGTTTTTGTAAAAAAAAAAAGTTGCTCTTCTGGTATTTAAGCCCTAACTTTGAGAGAGTTTCTGTCTATACACACTGAGCAGAGTGGTTGAGAGGTGTTGACGCCAACTCTTAGCTGAGATATATAAGTATCCTGTTTTTTTTTTTTCCGATTATTTATACAGTTCATTGTTTCTAGCAATTTATATATAGCTCTTTTATTGTAATCTGCATGGGTAACTGATTTGTTTGCAGTTAAAGCATTCTGTATCTTTACAAATCTTTATCTGTTTAAAAACTTTCATTTTGTGGCTTTCTCTATTGGTTTGTAGGCTAATAACTACAGGCTAGTGGGGGCTGGTTCTTTTGTGTTTTTGTAAAAAAAAAAAAAACTTGTTCATCTGGTATTTAAGCCTTAACTTTGAGAGAGTTTCTGTCTATACACACTGAGCAGAGTGGTTGAGAGGTGTTGACTCCAACTCTTAGCTGAGATATATAAGTATCCTGTTTTTTTTTCGATTATTTATACACGTTATTTTTTCTAGCAATTTATATATAGCACTTTTATTGTAATCTGCATGGGTAACTGATTTGTTTACAGTTAAAGCATTATGTATCTTTACAAATCTTTATCTGTTTAAAAAAATTCATTTTGTGGCTTTCTCTAGAGCTTTGTAGGCTAATAGCTGCAGGCTAGTGGGTGCTGGTTCTTTTGTGTTTTTGTAAAAAAAAAAAAAGTTGTTCTTCTGGTATTTAATCCCTAACTTTGAGAGAGTTTCTGTCTATACACACACTGAGCAGAGTGGATGAAAGGTGTTGACTCCAACTCTTATCTGAGATATATAAGTATCCTGTTTTTTTTTCGATTATTTATACAGTTTATTGGTTCTAGCAATTTATATATAGCACTTTTATTGTAATCTGCACGGGTAACTGATTTGTTTGCAGTTAAAGCATTCTGTATCTTTACAAATCTTTATCTGTTTAAAAACTTTCATTTTGTGGCTTTCTCTAGTGCTTTGGAGGCTAATAGCTGCAGGCTAGTGGGAGCTGGTTCTTTTGTGTTTTTGTAAAAAAAAAAAAAAAGTTGTTCTTCTGGTATTTAAGCCCTAACTTTGAAAGAGTTTCTGTCTATACACACTGAGCAGAGTGGTTGAGAGGTGTTGACTCCAACTCTTAGCTGAGATATATAAGTATCCTGCTTTTTTCGATTATTTATACAGTTTATTGTTTCTAGCAATTTATATATAGCACTTTTATTGTAATCTGCACGGGTAACTGATTTGTTTGCAGTTAAAGCATTCTGTATCTTTACAAATCTTTATCTGTTTAAAAACTTTCATTTTGTGGCTTTCTCTAGTGCTTTGTAGGCTAATAGCTGCAGGCTAGTGGGGGCTGGTTCTTTTGTGTTTTTGTAAAAAAAAAGTTGTTCTTCTGGTATTTAAGCCCTAACTTTGAGAGAGTTTCTGTCTATACACACTGAGCAGAGTGGTTGAGAGGTGTTGACACCAACTCTTAGCTGAGATATATAAGTATCCTGTTTTTATTTATTTATACAGTTTAATGTTTCTAGAAATTTATATATAGCACTTTTATTGTAATCTGCATGGGTAACTGATTTGTTTGCAGTTAAAGTATTCTGTATCTTTACAAATCTTTATCTGTTTAACAACTTTCATTTTGTGGCTTTCTCTAGTGCTTTGGAGGCTAATAGCTGCAGGCTAGTGGGGGCTGGTTCTTTTGTGTTTTTGTAAAAAAAAAAGTTGTTCTTCTGGTATTTAAGCCCTAACTTTGAGAGAGTTTCTGTCTATACACACTGAGCAGAGTGGTTGAGAGGTGTTGACTCCAACTCTTAGCTGAGATATATAAGTATCCTGCTTTTTTCGATTATTTATACAGTTTATTGTTTCTAGCAATTTATATATAGCACTTTTATTGTAATCTGCATGGGTAACTGATTTGTTTGCAGTTAAAGCATTCTGTATCTTTACAAATCTTTATCTGTTTAAAAACTTTAATTTTGTGGCTTTCTCTAGTGCTTTGTAGGCTAATAGCTGCAGGCTACTGGGGGCTGGTTCTTTTTTGTTTTTGTAAAAAAAATTGTTCTTCTGGTATTTAAGCCCTAAGTTTGAGAGATTTTCTGTCTATACACACTGAGCAGAGTGGTTGAGAGGTGTTGACTCCAACTCTTAGTTGAGATATATAAGTATCCTGTTTTTTTCGATTATTTATACAGTTTATTTTTTCTAGCAATTTATATATAGCACTTTTATTGTAATCTGCATGGGTAACTGATTTGTTTACAGTTAAAGCATTCTGTTTCTTTCCAAAATCTTTATCTGTTTAAAAACTTTCATTTTTGTGGCTTTCTCTAGTGCTTTGTAGGCTAATAGCTGCAGGCTACTGGGGGCTGGTTCTTTTTTGTTTTTGTAAAAAAAAAATGTTCTTCTGGTATTTAAGCCCTAACTTTGAGAGAGTTTCTGTCTTTACATACTGAGCAAAGTGGTTGAGAGGTGTTGACTCCAACTCTTAGCTGAGATATATAAGTATCCTGTTTTTTTTTTTATTTATACAGTTTATTGTTTCTAGCAATTTATATATAGCACTTTTATTGCAATTTGCACAGGTAACTGATTTGTTTGCAGTTAAAGCATTCTGTATCTTTACAAATCTTTATCTGTTTAAAAACTTTCATTTTGTGGCTTTCTCTAGTGCTTTGTAGGCTAATAGCTGCAGGCTAGTGGGGGCTGGTTCTTTTATGTTTTTGTAAAAAAAAAGTTGTTCTTCTGCTATTTAAGCCCTAACTTTGAGAGAGTTTCTGTCTATACACACTGAGCAGAGTGGTTGAGAGGTGTTGACTCCAACTCTTAGTTGAGATATATAAGTATCCTGTTTTTTTTATTATTTATACAGTTTATTGTTTCTAGCAATTTATGTACAGCACTTTTATTGTAATCTGAATGGGTAACTGATTTGTTTGCAGTTAAAGCATTCTTTATCTTTACAAATTTTTATCTGTTTAAAAACTTTCATTTTGTGGCTTTCTCTAGTGCTTTGTATGCTAATAGCTGCAGGCTAGTGGGGGCTGGTTCTTTTGTGTTTTTGCAAAAAAAAAAAAAAAATGTTCTTCTGGTATTTAAGCCCTAACTTTGAGAGAGCTTCTGTCTATACACACTGAGCAGAGTGGTTGAGAGGTGTTGACTCCAACTCTTAGCTGAGATATATAAGTATCCTGTTTTTTTCGATTATTTATACAGTTTATTTTTTCTAGCAATTTATATATAGCACTTTTATTGTAATCTGCACGGGTAACTGATTTGTTTGCAGTTAAAGCATTTTGTATCTTTACAAATCTTTATCTGTTTAAAAACTTTGATTTTGTGTCTTTCTCTAGTGCTTTGTAGCCTAAAAGCTGCAGGCTAGTGGGGGCTGGTTCTTTTGTGTTTTCGTAAAAAAAAAAGTTGTTCTTCTGGCATTTAAGCCCTAACTTTGTGAGAGTTTCTGTCTATACACACTGTGCAGATGGTTGAGAGGTGTTGACTCCAACTCTTAGCTCAAATAGATAAGTATCCTGTTTTTTTTTTTCAATTATTTATACAGTTTATTGTTTCTAGCAATTTATATATAGCACTTTTATTGTAAGCTGCACAGGTAACTGATTTGTTTGCAGTTAAAGCATTCTGTAGCTTTACAAATCTTTATCTGTTTAAAAACTTTCATTTTTTGGCTTTTTCTAGTGCTTTGTAGGCTAATAGCTGCAGGCTTGTGGCGGCTGATTCTTTTGTGTTTTTGTAAAAAAAAAAAGTTGTTCTTCTGGTATTTAAGCCCTAACTTTGAGAGAGTTTCTGTCTATACACACTGAGCAGAGTGGTTGAGAGGTGTTGACTCCAACTCTTAGCTGAGATATATAAGTATCCTGTTTTTCTCGATTATTTATACAGTTTATTTTTTCTAGCAATTTATATATAGCACTTTTATTGTAATCTGCATGGGTAACTGATTTGTTTACAGTTAAAGCATTGTGTTTCTTTCCAAAATCTTTATCTGTTTAAAAACTTTCATTTTTGTGGCTTTCTCTAGTGCTTTATAGGCTAATAGCTGCAGGCTACTGGGGTCTGGTTCTATTTTGTTTTTGTAAAAAAAAAATTGTTCTTCTGGTATTTACAGCCCTAACTTTGAGAGAGTTTCTGTCTATACACACTGAGCAGAGTGGTTGAGAGGTGTTGACACCAGCTCTTATCTGAGATATATAAGTATCCTGTTTTTTTCGATTATTTATACAGTTTATTGCTTCTAGCAATTTATATATAGTACTTTTATTGTAATCTGCACTGGTAACTGATTTGTTTGCAGTTAAAGCATTCTGTATCTTTACAAATCTTTATCTGTTTAAAAAAATTCATTTTGAGGCTTTCTCTAGTGCTTTGTAGGCTAATAGCTGCAGGCTAGTGGGGGCTTGTTTTTTTTGTGTTTTTGTAAAAAAAAAACAAAAAGTTGTTCTTCCTGTATTTAAGCCCTAACTTTGAGAGAGTTTCTGTCTATACACACTGAGCAAAGTGGTTGAGAGGTGTTGACTCCATCTCTTAGCTGAGATATATAAGTATCCTGTTTTTTTTCGATTATTTATACAGTTTATTGTTTCTAGCAGTTTATATATAGCACTTTTATTGTAATATACACTCATAACTGATTTGTTTGCAGTTAAAGCATTCTGTATCTTTACAAATCTTTAACTATTTAAAAACTTTCATTTTGTGGCTTTCTCTAGTGCTTTGTAGGCTAATAGCTGCAGGCTAGTGGGGGCTGGTTCTTTTATGTTTTTGTAAAAAAAAAGTTGTTCTTCTGCTATTTAAGCCCTAACTTTGAGAGAGTTTCTGTCTATACACACTGAGCAGAGTGGTTGAGAGGTGTTGACTCCAACTCTTAGTTGAGATATATAAGTATCCTGTTTTTTTTTATTATTTATACAGTTTATTGTTTCTAGCAATTTATGTACAGCACTTTTATTGTAATCTGAATGGGTAACTGATTTGTTTGCAGTTAAAGCATTCTTTATCTTTAGAAATTTTTATCTGTTTAAAAACTTTCATTTTGTGGCTTTCTCTAGTGCTTTGTATGCTAATAGCTGCAGGCTAGTGGGGGCTGGTTCTTTTGTGTTTTTGCAAAAAAAAAAAAATGTTCTTCTGGTATTTAAGCCCTAACTTTGTGAGAGTTTCTGTCTATACACACTGAGCAGAGTGGTTGAGAGGTGTTGACGCCAACTCTTAGCTGAGATATATAAGTATCCTATTTTGTTTCGATTATTTATACAGTTTATTGTTTCTAGCAATTTATATATAGCACTTTTATTGTAATATGCACTCATAACTGATTTGTTTGCAGTTAAAGCATTCTGTATCTTTACAAATCTTTATCTGTTTAAAAAACTTTCATTTTGTGGCTTTCTCTAGGATCATCATGGACCTCATAAATAAAGATATTGGGGACCTACAGACACTGAATCCTACCCAGTTCAGCTTTGTTAAGGGCAGATCCTGCCTCTTAAACCTGGTCAATTTCTTTTAAACAGTCACCAAAATCATTGACGAGGGGAAGGTGGTCCCCACAGCCTACCTGGACCTTGCAAAAGCCTTTGATACAATACCCCACTCGGGCATTATAGATAAGCTCACCAGCTTAAATATAAACCCCTCTGTCACTAGATGGGTTGCAAACTTGCTCAAGGACAGAACCCACATGGTTAGAATTGCTGGAGCCATGTCAGACTCCAAACCAGTTACAAATGGCGTCCCACAAGGCTCAGTCCTGGGACCTCTCTTGTTCGATATATATTTCTTGGCGGTACAGGCTAACACGGAAGGACTGTGGCTGACCAAGTTCGCAGATGACTGCAAACTGGGTGCCATAATAGACTCTCCAGCCGACACAAGCATCCTACAAAAGGGCTTCATAGAAACAGACAACTGGTGCCAGAGCCATGGCCTCAACCTAAACGCCAAAAAGTGTATAGTCATCCCCTTTGGCAAAAACAAAGTGCCCACAAATTACCACATAGGTGGTAATCCATTAAGTACGGAAGAAGTAATTAGGGACCTGGGACCCAAGTTGATAGCAATCTCTCATTTGACAACCATGTGGCCAAAGTGGTTAGAAAAACATTTTATATAGCCCACCTAATCATGAAGGGATTTACATCTAGATCATGGGAGGTCATCGTGCCTCTTTACTCATCCCTCATCAGGCCCATAATTGAGTACAATGCCTCTTTTGGGATGTACCTTACCCGACACCTGCAGCAACTGGAAAGACCCAAAAAGTACCTCACCAAGAGGATCAAACCGCTCAAACAGATGCCATATGCTGCCCGGTTAAAGAAACTCCAGCTCTACTCAGTGGCATACTGCCTGCTCAGAGGCGATCTGTGTCTGACGTATAAAGCCATGTCCAACCCGGAATTAATGGACATTCTGCACCTCAGAAAATCCAAATCCCATCAAGCTACGTGCTTGAGAGACTTGAACCTCAGCACAGAAATAAATAGGACATGCTGGTGGGACAGATTCATAACTCAGAGGCTCCCTTCACTCTGGAATAAAATCCCAGTCCAGGTTAGGCAGAGTCCCTCATTAACTCTCTTCAAGAGGAATCTTGATGAGTGGATGGGAGATAGTAGGTTTACCCTGGGTATCACTTCTGTGTCACTGTTAGACAGAGGCACAGTATACTAACCTCAAAAAAGGGCATATCAAAATTCATTTAAAATGGGTGGCAAAAGCCAAACACACTCTGGCTAGGCTTATAAATGCCCTAGGGCAGATATCCTAGTATGAACCTATGAACCTATGAATCTTTGTGGGCTAATAGCTGCAGGCTAGTGGGGGCTGGTTCTTTTGTGTTTTTGTAAAAAAAAAAAAAAGTTGTTCTTCTGGTATTTAAGCCTTAACTTTGAGAGAGTTTCTGTCTATACACATTGAGCAGAGTGGTTGAGAGGTGTTGACTCCAACTCTTAGCTGAGATATATAAGTATCCTGTTTTTTTCGATTATTTATACAGTTTATATTTTCTAGCAATTTATATATAGCACTTTTATTGTAATCTGCATGGGTAACTGATTTGTTTGCAGTTAAAGCATTCTGCATCTTTCCAAAATCTTTATCTGTTTAAATACTTTCATTTTGTGGCTTTCTCTAGTGCTTTGTAGGCTAATAGCTGCAGGCTACTGGGGGCTGGTTCTTTTTTGTTTTTGTAAAAAAAAAAAATGTTCTTCTGGTATTTTCAGCCCTAACTTTGAGAGAGTTTCTGTCTATACACACTGAGCAGAGTGGTTGAGAGGTGTTGATGCCAACTCTTAGCTGAGATATATAAGTATCCTTTTTTTTTTGATTATTTATACAGTTTATTGTTTCTAGCAATTTATATATAGTACTTTTATTGTAATCTGCACTGGTAACTGATTTGTTTGCAGTTAAAGCATTCTGTATCTTTACAAATCTTTATCTGTTTAAAAAAATTCATTTTGTGGCTTTCTCTAGTGCTTTGTATGCTAATAGCTGCAGGCTAGTGGGGGCTGGTTCTTTTGTGTTTTTGTAAAAAAAAAACAAAATATTGTTCTTCCTGTATTTAAGCCCTAACTTTGAGAGAGTTTCTGTCTTTACATACTGAGCAAAGTGGTTGAGAGGTGTTGACTCCAACTCTTAGCTGAGATATATAAGTATCCTGTTTTTTTTATTTATACAGTTTATTGTTTCTAGCAATTTATATATAGCACTTTTATTGTAATCTGCACAGGTAACTGATTTGTTTGCAGTTAAAGCATTCTGTATCTTTACAAATCTTTATCTGTTTAAAAACTTTCATTTTGTGGCTTTCTCTAGTGCTTTGTAGGCTAATAGCTGCAGGCTAGTGGGGTCTGGTTCTTTTATGTTTTTGTAAAAAAAAGTTGTTCTTCTGCTATTTAAGCCCTAACTTTGAGAGAGTTTCTGTCTATACACACTGAGCAGAGTGGTTGAGAGGTGTTGACTCCAACTCTTAGTTGAGATATATAAGTATCCTGTTTTTTTTATTATTTATACAGTTTATTGTTTCTAGCAATTTATGTACAGCACTTTTATTGTAATCTGAATGGTTAACTGATTTGTTTGCAGTTAAAGCATTCTTTATCTTTACAAATTTTTATCTGTTTAAAAACTTTCATTTTGTGGCTTTCTCTAGTGCTTTGTATGCTAATAGCTGCAGGCTAGTGGGGGCTGGTTCTTTTGTGTTTTTGCAAAAAAAAAAAAATGTTCTTCTGGTATTTAAGCCCTAACTTTGAGAGAGCTTCTGTCTATACACACTGAGCAGAGTGGTTGAGAGGTGTTGACTCCAACTCTTAGCTGAGATATATAAGTATCCTGTTTTTTTCGATTATTTATACAGTTTATTTTTTCTAGCTATTTATATATAGCACTTTTATTGTAATCTGCATGGGTAACTGATTTGTTTATAGTTAAAGCATTCTGTTTCTTTCCAAAATCTTTATCTGTTTAAAAACTTTAATTTTTGTGGCTTTCTCTAGTGCTTTGTAGGCTAATAGTTGCAGGCTAGTGGGGGCTGGTTCTTTTGTGTTTTTGTAAAAAAAAAAAAAAGTTGTTCTTCTGGTATTCAAGCCCTAAGTTTGAGAGAGTTTCTGTCTATACACACTGAGCAGAGTGGTTGAGAGGTGTTGACTCCAACTCTTAGCTGAGATATATAAGTATCCTGTTTTTTCGATTATTTATACAGTTTATTGTTTCTAGCAATTTATATATAGCACTTTTATTGTAATCTGCACAGGTAACTGATTTGTTTGCAGTTAAAGCATTCTGTATCTTTACAAATCTTTATCTGTTTAAAAACTTTCATTTTGTGGCTATCTCTAGTGCTTTGTAGGCTAATAGCTGCAGGCTAGTGGGAGCTGGTTCTTTTATGTTTTTGTAAAAAAAAAGTTGTTCTTCTGCTATTTAAGCCCTAACTTTGAGAGAGTTTCTGTCTATACACACTGAGCAGAGTGGTTGAGAGGTGTTGACTCCAACTCTTAGTTGAGATATATAAGTATCCTGTTTTTTTTATTATTTATACAGTTTATTGTTTCTAGCAATTTATGTACAGCACTTTTATTGTAATCTGAATGGGTAACTGATTTGTTTGCAGTTAAAGCATTCTTTATCTTTAGAAATTTTTATCTGTTTAAAAACTTTCATTTTGTGGCTTTCTCTAGTGCTTTGTATGCTAATAGCTGCAGGCTAGTGGGGGCTGGTTCTTTTGTGTTTTTGCAAAAAAAAAAAAAAAAAAATGTTCTTCTGGTATTTAAGCCCTAACTTTGTGAGAGTTTCTGTCTATACACACTGAGCAGAGTGGTTGAGAGGTGTTGACGCCAACTCTTAGCTGAGATATATAAGTATCCTATTTTGTTTCGATTATTTATACAGTTTATTGTTTCTAGCAATTTATATATAGCACTTTTATTGTAATATGCACTCATAACTGATTTGTTTGCAGTTAAAGCATTCTGTATCTTTACAAATCTTTATCTGTTTAAAAAACTTTAATTTTGTGGCTTTCTCTAGGATCATCATGGACCTCATAAATAAAGATATTGGGGACCTACAGACACTGAATCCTACCCAGTTCAGCTTTGTTAAGGGCAGATCCTGCCTCTTAAACCTGGTCAATTTCTTTTAAACAGTCACCAAAATTGTTGACGAGGGGTAGGCGGTCCCCACAGCCTACCTGGACCTTGCAAAAGCCTTTGATACAATACCCCACTCGGGCATTATAGATAAGCTCACCAGCTTAAATATAAACCCCTCTGTCACTAGATGGGTTGCAAACTTGCTCAAGGACAGAACCCACATGGTTAGAATTGCTGGAGCCATGTCAGACTCCAAACCAGTTACAAATGGCGTCCCACAAGGCTCAGTCCTGGGACCTCTCTTGTTCGATATATATTTCTTGGCGGTACAGGCTAACACGGAAGGACTGTGGCTGACCAAGTTCGCAGATGACTGCAAACTGGGTGCCATAATAGACTCTCCAGCCGACACAAGCATCCTACAAAAGGGCTTCATAGAAACAGACAACTGGTGCCAGAGCCATGGCCTCAACCTAAACGCCAAAAAGTGTATAGTCATTCCCTTTGGCAAAAACAAAGTGCCCACAAATTACCACATAGGTGGTAATCCATTAAACTGGAAGAAGTAATTAGGGACCTGGGACCCAAGTTGATAGCAATCTCTCATTTGACAACCACGTGGCCAAAGTGGTTAGAAAAACATTTTATATAGCCCACCTAATCATGAAGGGATTTACATCTAGATCAGTGGAGGTCATCGTGCCTCTTTACTCATCCCTCATCAGGCCCATAATTGAGTACAATGCCTCTTTTGGGATGTACCTTACCCGACACCTGCAGCAACTGGAAAGACCCAAAATTTACCTCACCAAGAGGATCAAACCGCTCAAACAGATGCCATATGCTGCCTGGTTAAAGAAACTCCAGCTCTACTCAGTGGCATACTGCCTGCTCAGAGGCGATCTGTGTCTGACGTATAAAGCCATGTCCAACCCGGAATTAATGGACATTCTGCACCTCAGAAAATCCAAATCCCATCAAGCTACGTGCTTGAGAGACTTGAACCTCAGCACAGAAATAAATAGGACATGCTGGTGGGACAGATTCATAACTCAGAGGCTCCCTTCACTCTGGAATAAAATCCCAGTCCAGGTTAGGCAGAGTCCCTCATTAACTCTCTTCAAGAGGAATCTTGATGAGTGGATGGGAGATAGTAGGTTTACCCTGGGTATCACTTCTGTGTCACTGTTAGACAGAGGCACAGTATACTAACCTCAAAAAAGGGCATATCAAAATTCATTTAAAATGGGTGGCAAAAGCCAAACACACTCTGGCTAGGCTTATAAATGCCCTAGGGCAGATAGCCTAGTATGAACCTATGAACCTATGAACCTATGAATCTTTGTGGGCTAATAGCTGCAGGCTAGTGGGGGCTGGTTCTTTTGTGTTTTTGTAAAAAAAAAAAAAAAGTTGTTCTTCTGGTATTTAAGCCTTAACTTTGAGAGAGTTTCTGTCTATACACATTGAGCAGAGTGGTTGAGAGGTGTTGACTCCAACTCTTAGCTGAGATATATAAGTATCCTGTTTTTTTCGATTATTTATACAGTTTATATTTTCTAGCAATTTATATATAGCACTTTTATTGTAATCTGCATGGGTAACTGATTTGTTTGCAGTTAAAGCATTCTGCATCTTTCCAAAATCTTTATCTGTTTAAATACTTTCATTTTGTGGCTTTCTCTAGTGCTTTGTAGGCTAATAGCTGCAGGCTACTGGGGGCTGGTTCTTTTTTGTTTTTGTAAAAAAAAAAATGTTCTTCTGGTATTTTCAGCCCTAACTTTGAGAGAGTTTCTGTCTATACACACTGAGCAGAGTGGTTGAGAGGTGTTGACGCCAACTCTTAGCTGAGATATATAAGTATCCTTTTTTTTTTTGATTATTTATACAGTTTATTGTTTCTAGCAATTTATATATAGTACTTTTATTGTAATCTGCACTGGTAACTGATTTGTTTGCAGTTAAAGCATTCTGTATCTTTACAAATCTTTATCTGTTTAAAAAAATTCATTTTGTGGCTTTCTCTAGTGCTTTGTATGCTAATAGCTGCAGGCTAGTGGGGGCTGGTTCTTTTGTGTTTTTGTAAAAAAAAAATATTGTTCTTCCTGTATTTAAGCCCTAACTTTGAGAGAGTTTCTGTCTTTACATACTGAGCAAAGTGGTTGAGAGGTGTTGACACCAACTCTTAGCTGAGATATATAAGTATCCTGTTTTTTTTATTTATACAGTTTATTGTTTCTAGCAATTTATATATAGCACTTTTATTGTAATCTGCACAGGTAACTGATTTGTTTGCAGTTAAAGCATTCTGTATCTTTACAAATCTTTATCTGTTTAAAAACTTTCATTTTGTGGCTTTCTCTAGTGCTTTGTAGGCTAATAGCTGCAGCCTAGTGGGGTCTGGTTCTTTTATGTTTTTGTAAAAAAAAAGTTGTTCTTCTGCTATTTAAGCCCTAACTTTGAGAGAGTTTCTGTCTATACACACTGAGCAGAGTGGTTGAGAGGTGTTGACTCCAACTCTTAGTTGAGATATATAAGTATCCTGTTTTTTTTATTATTTATACAGTTTATTGTTTCTAGCAATTTATGTACAACACTTTTATTGTAATCTGAATGGGTAACTGATTTGTTTGCAGTTAAAGCATTCTTTATCTTTACAAATTTTTATCTGTTTAAAAACTTTCATTTTGTGGCTTTCTCTAGTGCTTTGTAGGCTAATAGCTGCAGGCTAGTGGGGGCTGGTTATTTTGTGTTTTTGTAAAAAAAATTGTTCTTCTGGTATTTAAGACCTAACTTTGAGAGAGTTTCTGTCTTTACATACTGAGCAAAGTGGTTGAGAGGTGTTGACTCCAACTCTTAGCTGAGATATATAAGTATCCTGTTTTTTTTATTTATACAGTTTATTGTTTCTAGCAATTTATATATAGCACTTTTATTGTAATCTGCACAGGTAACTGATTTATTTGCAGTTAAAGCATTCTGTATCTTTACAAATCTTTATCTGTTTAAAAACTTTCATTTTGTGGCTTTCTCTAGTGCTTTGTAGGCTAATAGCTGCAGGCTAGTGGGGCCTGGTTCTCTTGTGTTTTTGCAAAAAAAAAAAATGTTCTTCTGGTATTTAAGCCCTAACTTTGAGAGAGCTTCTGTCTATACACACTGAGCAGAGTGGTTGAGAGGTGTTGACTCCAACTCTTAGCTGAGATATATAAGTATCCTGTTTTTTTCGATTATTTATACAGTTTATTTTTTCTAGCTATTTATATATAGCACTTTTATTGTAATCTGCATGGGTAACTGATTTGGTTATAGTTAAAGCATTCTGTTTCTTTCCAAAATCTTTATCTGTTTAAAAACTTTCATTTTTGTGGCTTTCTCTAGTGCTTTGTAGGCTAATAGTTGCAGGCTAGTGGGGGCTGGTTCTTTTGTGTTTTTGTAAAAAAAAAAAAAAAAAAAAAAAGTTGTTCTTCTGGTATTCAAGCCCTAAGTTTGAGAGATTTTCTGTCTATACACACTGAGCAGAGTGGTTGAGAGGTGTTGACTCCAACTCTTAGCTGAGATATATAAGTATCCTGTTTTTTTCGATTATTTATACAGTTTATTTTTTCTAGCAATTTATATATAGCACTTTTATTGTAATCTGCATGGGTAACTGATTTGTTTACAGTTAAAGCATTCTGTTTCTTTCCAAAATCTTTATCTGTTTAAAAACTTTCATTTTTGTGGCTTTCTCTAGTGCTTTGTAGGCTAATAGCTGCAGGCTACTGGGGGCTGGTTCTTTTTTGTTTTTGTAAAAAAAAATTGTTCTTCTGGTATTTAAGCCCTAACTTTGAGAGAGTTTCTGTCTTTACATACTGAGCAAAGTGGTTGAGAGGTGTTGACTCCAACTCTTAGCTGAGATATATAAGTATCCTGTTTTTTTTATTTATACAGTTTATTGTTTCTAGCAATTTATATATAGCACTTTTATTGTAATCTGCACAGGTAACTGATTTGTTTGCAGTTAAAGTATTCTGTATCTTTACAAATCTTTATCTGTTTAAAAACTTTCATTTTGTGGCTTTCTCTAGTGCTTTGTAGGCTAATAGCTGCAGGCTAGTGGGGACTGGTTCTTTTATGTTTTTGTAAAAAAAAGTTGTTCTTCTGCTATTTAAGCCCTAACTTTGAGAGAGTTTCTGTCTATACACACTGAGCAGAGTGGTTGAGAGGTGTTGACTCCAGTCTTAGTTGAGATATATAACTATCCTGTTTTTTTTATTATTTATACAGTTTATTGTTTCTAGCAATTTATGTACAGCACTTTTATTGTAATCTGAATGGGTAACTGATTTGTTTGCAGTTAAAGCATTCTTTATCTTTAGAAATTTTTATCTGTTTAAAAACTTTCATTTTGTGGCTTTCTCTAGTGCTTTGTATGCTAATAGCTGCAGGCTAGTGGGGGCTGGTTCTTTTGTGTTTTTGCAAAAAAAAAAAAAAAAAATGTTCTTCTGGTATTTAAGCCCTAACTTTGAGAGAGTTTCTGTCTATACACACTGAGCAGAGTGGTTGAGAGGTGTTGACTCCAACTCTTAGCTGAGATATATAAGTATCCTGTTTTTTTTGATTATTTATACAGTTTATTGTTTCTAGCAATTTATATATAGCACTTTTATTGTAATCTGCATGGGTAACTGATTTGTTTGCAGTTAAAGCATTCTGTATCTTTACAAATCTTTATCTGTTTAAAAACTGTCATTTTTGTGGCTTTTTCTAGTGCTTTGTAGGCTAATAGTTGCAGGCTAGTGGGGGCTTTTGTGTTTTTGTAAAAAAAAAAAAAGTTGTTCTTCTGGTATTCAAGCCCTAAGTTTGAGAGATTTTCTGTCTATACACACTGAGCAGAGTGGTTGAGAGGTGTTGACTCCAACTCTTAGCTGAGATATATAAGTATCCTGTTTTTTTCGATTATTTATACAGTTTATTTTTTCAAGCAATTTATATATAGCACTTTTATTGTAATCTGCATGGGTAACTGATTTGTTTACAGTTAAAGCATTCTGTTTCTTTCCAAAATCTTTATCTGTTTAAAAACTTTCATTTTTGTGGCTTTCTCTAGTGCTTTGTAGGCTAATAGCTGCAGGCAACTGGGGGCTGGTTCTTTTTTGTTTTGTAAAAAAAAATGTTCTTCTGGTATTTAAGCCCTAACTTTGAGAGAGTTTCTGTCTTTACATACTGAGCAAAGTGGTTGAGAGGTGTTGACTCCAACTCTTAGCTGAGATATATAAGTATCCTGTTTTTTTTTTATTTATACAGTTTATTGTTTCTAGCAATTTATATATAGCACTTTTATTGCAATTTGCACAGGTAACTGATTTGTTTGCAGTTAAAGCATTCTGTATCTTTACAAATCTTTATCTGTTTAAAAACTTTCATTTTGTGGCTTTCTCTAGTGCTTTGTAGGCTAATAGCTGCAGGCTAGTGGGGTCTGGTTCTTTTATGTTTTTGTAAAAAAAAAGTTGTTCTTCTGCTATTTAAGCCCTAACTTTGAGAGAGTTTCTGTTTCCCAAATAGGAGTGTTAAATTTATAATTAATTTTTTTTTTATTATTTACATTTTTATTTGATTTAATTTAATTTTTTTGAATTTTGATTTTTTTTAAATTCTATTTAAAATTTTTGTTTAAACTTTTTTTTTGGGGAATTTCTTTTGGTATATCCTAGGGGGTTTTTGTTTTTAAAAAAGTTTTGG
>NC_056737.1:541096740-541209240 GCF_019279795.1 Protopterus annectens
GCCCTCCCAGATTACATCATGTTTTTTGACACTTAGGTTTCCCAGTATACACATTACATCATTTTGACACTTTCCTGGTTCCCAGGCCACACAGAAATGACATTTATATTCTTTTACACTTATAGCAATAAAGGATATTCCACATGTAAATTCTGGTCATTAACTTTAGCCTTAAAACAATAGAAAGAATATGTTAGTCCAGACATAATGACTGGAGATCAAAAGAACATACAAGACATGATTTTCATTTCAAAGAACAGATGTTAAATGCTTGACTTAGTTTTCCTTACAGCAGATGGCAATGTTGCTACAATCTTGAAGTTCAACATTTTACAGTATTTCTCTTTCATTTAAGAAGCAAGCCTGTATTTTACATTTGTATTTACAAATGTCAGAATTATGTATCAAATTCTATTTAGCTAGGCTGGCAGCCTTTACCCATCTCTACCCAATCTTCACATGCTGTTATACACTGTGAAAGTTGCTGGTGTTACAGGATTGGTTGCAACATACACTTACTCAGGAATATGAAGTCAGAAACATTAATGGATGTTGCCATGTACTGATAGCAATCAACGGAGAGAATGCCTCTGATATGTCAGGGACAAGACCTGAGTGGGGAACAGACAAAACATAACAGCCATCATGTGGATAGTCCCACATTTGAGAGCTATGCAGACAGACCGCATTCCATGCAAAACTAGCATGTACACACAAAATCTGTAAAATTAGCAGCATTCAATGGATATAACAGCAATACGCACACACTGTCCCTAGGTCTGGAACCTTATACAAACATGTAGTTGGCCTGTATCCACAAGTCTTGTTGTAAGAGGTATTCATACCTGCTGTCTGTAACACTGCTGCCCCCACACATGAAGGATGTCTTCCATACAGGCAAGTTAAAGAGACAACACCCACATGATGTAGTTATTTACAGTAGTGGGTTGCTATGGCATTGGATATTGGAAGAGCTACACAGCTGCCTGCACGCAATTAGCAAGTGTGGAACAGCAATTGGTGCAGAGGCCATCACCTGAACATGAGCATCACCTACAAAAGCCATGCTTCAACCTATTTAAACCAGCTCGATCCCAGTAGTGGAGAGAGAGAGAGAGAGAGAGAGAGAGAGAGAGAGAGAGGGGTACACCAAAAAAAAAAATAGAAACCACATAAACAAAACCTAAAAAAAAATAAGAAACAAGAAGACAACTTGGACACAGAAGGAACCTGAAAATAAACCAGGTATGTGAAAGATGTAAGCATGTAATTGAATGTAGTACTTGGTCTGTAATAATGGGATTGATGATTATGAAAGATGTATATGTGCCATCAGTACTTGCTGTAATGATGTCCTACTGAACAAATTCTATGGACATAGCATCTGGCTCTGTCTGCAGTGGGCCATACCTGTCAACTGTGCAGACCTTCGCAGAATGTCAAGATTTAGCCATCATAGTATTTGTTCTATTCCTCCAAACATCTATATTAGTCTGGCAAATAGGTGGAGATGGAAGTAATGAGGTAATGACAGACACATGAGTTTCAGACCCCACCACCTTCAGAGCAGTCATGGTAGTGCGAAATGTATCTTGCTTCAAACTTCATAAGTCTGTAATAGGCATATCTACGATCTGTCCCTATATATCCTCCCCTAATGTTAGGAATTGTCCACATATGATGCTCTAAGAGCTGGATCGATTGGGTTACAGCTGAAGAGCCTGACATACCCTGGAAAGACAGCTCACATATGGCAACCACTAGAGTGTCTGTCAAACAGTCATGTCTGTGCCACTGCTAGGCCAGTTAATAGGATTTTGCCCATAGCCATATGTTACCTGTGAATATGAGTATTATACATGTCCGTACTGTAAATCTAGGATACCTATACAGGGCATGATCGTAATAAAGAACTTTTGCAGATGTGTGTGTTAAACTACATGTGACATATTGAATTAATAACATTCAACTGTACAGTGTTCTGCTGGACAATGTTCATAGTTGTGACGGATATCTGTAGTCACTTACACATATACTTGTGTTATGGCAACTATATTAATACTTTATCAAAAATGACTTCCCTGTTTTGTCACCCAGTGATGTGGACCAATGACCAGAAGTCCTAGTGTAACAGTTTGAGATGTATGATTGAACTGCAAGACTGTAAATACAGTACGCCATAATGACATAGAACACAAATTTATACCAGGTATCCCCTGAGCATATGTATGTATGCAGATGTTCAGCTGAAAGGCACAGAAGTAATAACATGGGTCACAATCATTCTGAAAAATAGGATGTGCATATTGCATATGTGTGCAATATCAATGTCACTGCATACAACAAAATAAAATGTGCACTGCTAATGATTGTTGCATTGCCATGACACTGATATGAGTACTACAGTAGGCATGCTTATCACGTAGTAATCAGAGAAGTGTACAACTCTGTTATGACCCACTGTCCATGCCTAGCACTAACAGCTATATCAACACCCATATACACTGGATATCAATGTGTATACACCCCTTTTGGTATGCCAGGTCTGTGTGCTGTATGCTAATGAGACCACAGAAAGTCATGCCAAAATATTTCTCACCTCAGATGTGACCCATAACCTCTACAATTCTATTGAAAAAAAAAAACAAAGCTGTTTCATGGAAGGTGAGCAGCCATTGCCAAGTGAAAATGGGATATGATGTTAGAGTACAAACCAAGACAAATGGATACTGTAATAATCTCAGCAGGTGTTTGCACAACATAGCAGTGTAAGGGTGTGCACACACATTCAACTGGCTTACTGTACTGAGTATTAATTGCCATATGTTTCCTCAGGACAGGTTGTTATGTTCCCTACTGAACTGAGCAGGCTATAGGACATATCACAGGTGGGGAATGTGTTGACATGTGCTTTTGTGGGGTCATGTTCCAATTGCCCAAGTTCCATTCATTGTAACAGAGGTGTGTACGCTTTATATCCAATGTAGCTATATGGAATCAGCAGTACCTGACTTGTACAACCATCCTCCACCAACAATAGGGTAATCCTCCTTGGTGGACAGCAGGAAGACACAAAGCACATAATAGGTTGCTATAGTGGCTGTACAGGGACACATAGGTGCAGGCCACAACTTAGAAGCAAGTGCACCTCTATCTGAGCAAGCATGTAGGTTCACAGGTGACTTCCTGTAAGGCTGACTATGACTAGAAATCAGACATATTCAAGCCACCAAGGCCAATTGCAACCATGTATCCACATATGTCTGCAGTCTCAGAGCCAGTAACACAAGTTAACCTGTACTGGGGTAAAGCACACCTCATACACACATGCCATGGATACAGGCAACCTGCATCAGACAGGATATGTGGGAACACTGGCACTCTGTCCACAACATTAGTATAGGGGGATAAGTACATCAGCCACGCTCCTGCCCGCATCAGTGGTGAGCATGGACATAATGCCGACTGATGGCAACAACAGCAAGTCTCCATGGGGCAGGAGAACATCACAGTCTGTCGCCTACATGAACACAGGCATGTGCTCACAGTTCCATCACACACTATAGTCAAACACAGACATGCCACCATCCACACACCATCCACATGAAAGATGGCCACTGTCATCTCTATACACAGAAATGAATGGTGAATAGTGGCTTATGCCATTAAGTGTCCAGTATTGGGGGAACTTGACAGGTCAGGGCCAAGAGTGTAATGCAAGATGTCAAAGCCATGATAGCTCACCATGTTATGATATAGTTTGGATTATTTGCAAGTAATATCCACTGTTGATGTGCATGTAGACAACCATATGATGTCCTGTGACCTCTTTTTCTGTTTATGTCTTCCAGGTACAATGCCACGGGAATGTTTGCCAGCATTCACGAACCTTGAAAATGACGCAATCATCCAATTCATCATCATGCATCATGTCATACTATTCGGCTGCAGGGCCCAGCATCTGCAGGAGAGGACCGCCCTGTGGAATGAGCTTGTCTACAAGGTAAATTATGTCGGCCTGCACAACTGAAATTATGAGCAGGTGCGGCATTGGTGCACAGATCTGATCCACCATGCCCGTCAGCATGCTGCTGCAGTTAGGAAGGACCAGCTAGCCACAGATGGGGGTCATGCCATACAGCCCCCACTGACACATGCTTTGGAGCTCCTCGCCAGTCTTGTGGCACCTGCCCACCAGAACAGCCAACAGGCTGAAGACAGCATTGTGGAGGTGGGTGTCACCCACACGATGAACGAAGATCATGCAGGTAAGGCCCCAGGGCACATTACTAGACCACTGCTGCTTACCCATTTTCATCTGTAAAGTATCTATATGCATATCTCAGATAAGATAGTCTGTTGCTGCAGTGTAGTAATGAACAGATGTGCATAATCTCTAGTATTGTGGGTTTGTACTTTCAATGTGCTGAAATGCTGCTCCCACCCTGTACCAATGCCACAGGTGTGGCTACTGACATTACTTCTCTCACACTACTATTTAGGTCCCTCTGGTATACAACTGGGGGGCAGCAGCCTGTAGCTAGTGAGTATGAAGTTGTTTTGTTCAGGCTTGCCAATACACCGGTCATGTTATGGCCATGCTATTTGCCATGCACACATTTAACACACCTACCCATAATACATGCTGTACATGTTCACTTATTGTTGATGTTAACTGCACTGCATCACAGCAGTCATCATGGTGGCATATCTGAAGGGTATGTAAGAGTCCTGCAGTATACCTAATAACCTGTCAGTGCAAGATGTGTGGACAGAGATGAACATAATGGTGGGACAAATGGCCTAGAGTAGGGACATGTCTGAAACATTACCCTTATATGGTGGCAACAACAGTGTATACACCACTATTACAATGGCAACTGTTCCCGATATAAACAATGGCAAACCACAATACCACATTAAACACATTTTACAACCTGTAATGTGATCCTAACATGAGCAATGAATGTGCAATATAGAATCCTATGTTAGGACAACAAATATGGGGAATACATACCTTAACAAATACTGGAAGCATATGTGTGCACACACTCCAAATAATATATTGTGGAAGCAGCTAGTGATGTACTGACAGCATTCACTCTTCTTGAGTACACACCTTCCATCAAGTACAGGGCCTCAATGTCACGCCAAGTAATGGTCTGCTGTCCAAAAAGTATGTCCATGACATTTGCCCACTCACCTGCAACAGAGGCAGCAGTGGCTTGCACACATCTTACAAACTATGAAGTGCATCCCATATCTGAAAGGTAGCACTCAGGAGTAGGAAAAGTAGCCTTACCTCACTATTGCATATACCATGGCAAATAGTGCAGACAGTCGTGTATGTGTGTATGAAGTATGGGACAACAGTGCTGTAGAAATTAAATAGATGCCCACCCAAAACAGATGACAAAACATGTTGCACACTGGTCATGGAGGCTACCCAGAAATATGCAGCAACACTGAGGGGCTTACAGGAATGTCTAGTAAGTACTGTCTGTGCAGTACCTTTGTCAACAATTGTCTGGATTCTGCATAAGTGTGGCCTATGGGTTAGGGTAATCAGATGGAAGAGTTGTCTCACATGATACATCATCCAGGGCTCTCTACAGGTAGCATAAGCATAACATCAAGTCTCCCAATGGCATGTGTTGCAATGTGTAATTGTATCATGAGACTAAGGCTCAAACCTACAGACAGTATTCATAAAGATACACATGATGCACAAGCAACACCTTACTCCACCTCAGGGCCATCATCCCCACTATTTAGCTTGCTGGTGCCAGTGTACACCTTTAGGTTTGCTGTTAACTCACTGGAACAAGGCCGATAGACATGGTGTTTGGAATTTGAATACTGCAAAATAACACTCATGTGTGGCCCATACTTGTCAAGCATCTGCAAAATGGCTGAGGATGGGGAGGGGTGTCAGCTTGAAACACAACAGTGAACTGAAGCATACATCCAAAGCTTGCTAAGAATGGCTGTATATGAACACAGTCAAGGTTATGAATTGTGCCAGACATAACCCTCACTCTACAGCAATAGTGAAGCCACTATGTGACCTCCAAGGGCTGTGCACATGAGCTGACCTTGCAATCTGGCAGAGTTAGGGGACATTTGTAGGGTAGAGTGACCAAATAATGGTAAGAGAAGATGGGGCATGCTAGTATACACCTTCCAGGAATAGTGACTGCTGTAGTTCACTTAACAGGTGCTTCAAGAAACTATTGTGTTAATGGTGTGCACACTTATGCAAACCACATATTGTATGCATCTCATTCAGCATCTGCACGACTAACACATTTGTTTGATACTGCATTGGATTGCACAAGTCATATGTCACATATAAGGTGTGTGTAATCTTAACAAATGCAGTATTGTGGCCCCATTGCATATCATAGAAGAGGCTGGCCTGTCAGCAAGGGTGTGTACTCTCCTCATATCCACATTAAGCTTTGAAGGTTGTCACTGTAACCGGATTTTATTGCACATGCATGCACTGCTGATGATGAGATCTGCAAATCAAGGGACAAGCATGAATTATTGACATCAGTCTTCATATCATCCCAGGTATGTGTCAGACAAATGCACAGGGGCTGTGAGCAACAGAGAAAACATAATTGCCACACATATACACATTCAGCAATGGTATGTACACTTGTGAGGTACGGTGCACAGTACATGCCAGTGTGCTGTATAGGTGCACAGCAATACTGTGTACATGGCTGCAGTATGTTCCAGGGGAAGGGGCATCACTTACTAACACAACTCATCCATCACAGAGATGTATAATGTTGATAACAAGGAGGGAGTATGGCTGCAGTCCATGGTGTTGAGTGCCACATGTCATGCATGTTGACTGTTGGGTAATGGGAGGTCTGTGTAATATCTTTGTGCCATCTCACCTGTAAGTAAGTAAGTGTGTGTGTGTGTGTGTGTGTGTGTGTGTGTGTGTGTGTGTGTGTGTGTGTGTGTGTGTGTAGAAGTAAACCATAACAGGTCTTAATTTACATTTCTTGTCTGCCCCCCACAGGTGGGGAGGTGGGTCAGGGTCCCTCCTGCAGGCAAACTGATGTTAGTGTCCATACAGACTCTGTCAATGATGTTAGACATAGTGAGGCACAGGCAAGGTTGTCAGGGGCTGAATCTGTGCCATTGGTAGACATCCCACTTTTATCCACCCCATCCCCACACACAGGCAGAATGCCCATACATACCTCATCACCAGTGGCCATACATGAGGGACAGTTGGCAGGTGGTGGGATGGGACAGGAAATTGTGGTGACTATGGCAAGTGTGTTTGTACAGAGCAGCCATAACCAGATGGCCGGCGAGTTACCACACAGGCAGATGTACAGGAATACTCATAGGAGGGCTGCTGGCCATCATGCCCCTGGCAGAAGTGCCACAGCAGTTGTCCCCAGACACATGTTTTGGGCCATTGTGGAGGCACATGCACATAAGGAACATTACACCAGAGATAGTCTGAGGCTCCAGAGGACTACTCTTCCTGCTGTATGTGACTACATCCATGATCTTGCAGGTGCCCATCATTATTTTGCAGATGTCAAGGATAGATGTTTGGATGAGATGGTGGGAATCCTCAGCTGTGTGGTGTCTGTGGTAGAGCATGTGGTGAGAGTAGGGCGTCGGCCACATGGATGTAGGTCAGCAACATCAACAGGTGGAAGTCTACGTGGATGTGCAACAACTCACGGACACTCCCGTAGTGGCAGTACCAGTACCAGCACTGCAGGGTGGGTGCTGTCCACACCACAACACAGCAGGCCACATGCATGTGGTCGTGTCCAGTCCCAACGGGGAAGCGGATCCAGCGGACAATTGTCATCATCAGGGGAGAGTACCATATCCAGGTTTCTGCCTGGTATTACCCATGCAACCCCTGGCAGGCACAGTTCCCATGTCCGTGGGTGGACATGGTGAACTGTACACCCTGCCATGTACAGTCTGCAGCTGTCCAACATACTCCTGCATAGGGCAGCCACATGGCAGAAATGTGTGCATACATAAACACACACATCACCAACATAGCTAGGGCATCTCCATACCTACACCCCACTTCTACACAGGCCATTTAATAAAGAGCCCCCTAACCCACACACATGATGTCAACCAAATGGCTCAGACTAGGCCTCTGGCAAACCCACAACACACCTTGTGCATATGATGATACCTGTCCCACATCCCTGTCATCCATACCATCGATGCAGGAACATGCTAATATGGTTCTGATGAACAGGGTGAATGTACTAAGGTTTAGCAATGTAATGCTGTTTAACGTGTTTTCAACTGGAATGATTAATGCTTACATGTCAGAGTGTGTAGCTGTCCAGCCATGATGCATTATAGCTGTTATTAACAAAGACTGATTGTGGTCACCATAATGTATTCTGTTTGTATTCTAGGTGTCTATGTGTCAGCAGGATGTTGGTCTGCTGTCCTTTTCTACAAGAGGTGTGGCACTGTGGTGACACATTGACTGTGTCATATCCCGGGTACAGCTGAACACAAGTAACAGGTCTGTTTAACAGTTACTGCATGTGCCACATGGCTGATAGGTCTGAAGGGTGTATACAGGTGAGTGCATGGTGGCTGATGTAAGCAGCTCTTCTACAGTGGGCAATAGTAAGTGTACTGGGTGGTGCACATCAAATGTTTGTGAATGACACACACACACACACACACACACACACACACACACAGGATTTGATGTTGATGCAATACACAGAGAATACTGTTCACATGGATGTACTTAATTTTGTAATGAACTCATTTTGGCCTATATAATTCCACCAAGACCAAATTTCCAAAACATCACATTAGTAAATAATCAGTCCGCCAGTTTAATGTCATTGATGATGGTAGTGGCAGGGTATATGTCCTCTTCCCCATTGTAGTGCAATCCTGGAGTTGGTAAACATAGGTGTGCTGGTGTGGGGGGCACATCCCCCCAATTTGGATAGTTTGGGGTGGCATAGAACCACACATAGTGTGATCAACAACTAACCTGTTAACATAAACTATACAGTATAACAGCACACTTAGTGGGGGGATATGCACAACAATAACTCCAGTGTGGGTGGCTGTACCCACAACAACCACAGCCAACTATATATACCAACTCCAGTATCACTGTACAACTGTACAGTGGGGAAGAGGGCATTTACACATCCACTACTAGTTTTGATGGAATGAATTTCCACAAGATGATTGCATTGAAATGTTACATTTTGCCAGTTAGTTCTCGGACAAATGATCTCATGGGAATATATTTTCTGCAAACTAAAGTAGATTCCTTCACAAACACACACACTTACTTGGCAACACTGAGAGTAGAACACCTACCTAGGTACTTATTGCTACTAATGTGTTTGGCCTTAATTGCACACACCACAGAGCTTGTAGGGTGAGGTATGTCCTAAGCTTCCTGTTAAGTGAAGAACATCACCAGGCCTTGTACAGTATGGTAATGGAGGGTGTTAATGAACAATACATAGTATGACATAATGTCATATACACATTGACAAACACATACAGTCATAGACACATTTGACAGACCTGGTTTTAGCAGTGCTAACTACCTTGTCAGTGAGTCCATACCTTTACAGAGCTTTTGCACACAGCACATGTATCATTGGAAATGGCAGAGATGACAGTAGAACAGTACAACAGCAGCAATGCAAACAAAATAGCGTACAAAATTCTTTAATAACCACTTTTATCTCACGATGTCATCAGAATACATTTCATCACGAAAAAATGATGTCTTAAATACATGCTTAATTAATCAATTAATGTAAACAAAGGCAAGTAATTAAAATTTAAAACCACAGTAGTCAGCTTCCAAATAGGGAGGACAAATCCTGCTGCTTGTTAATACATAATTTTCGATATTTTAAAAAACATTTAACATTAACAGTCTCATTTAAACCGGGTGGCTTATCTGAATTTAATCTAACCTGCCATAATGTCTCCCTTTGTTCCAAATCATTTTTAAAATCACCAGCTCTATTATCTGGTTCACACACTTCTAAAATAGAAAAAAACTATTTTTTTAAAAAAAGGACAAACTACAGAATGTTTATATAGGGCATTGTTTTCATCTTTGCACCTTATACTATATATATGTTCTTTAATGCGGGTGCCCAGACTCTGTGTGGTCATTTCCACATAGAATGCTGGGCAGGCTGTGCACATATCAATGTACACCACTCCACTTGAATTGCAATTAACAAACCCTGGTACTTCAAAAATTCTATCACTGGTTGCCACAACAATGTTGGTACCTACTGAAATATATCTGCAAACTCTACAACCCTGGCAGCAGAACATACCTTTCTTAACAGTATCAACCCTGTTGGAACCAGGATTATTGAACTCCAACAATTTTTTGATGTTATTAGTGTTCCGAAACACAAAACGCGGTTTGTTGCCAACTACACGTATAATGTCAGAATTGCCCTGAATAACTTTCCAGTTCATTGTGAGCACAGACATAATGTTGTTCATGTCACCACTCATATCAAAAGAACATACTAAGTCAAAACAAGACCTATCAGATTTGGAATGATTTACTTGAACTACACTATTGTCATTCGAATCATTTAAAATAGCTGGATAATGAGTAAAATGTTTGTTAAAAATCTCATTACCACTGTCCATTAGAGAATATTCATCATACCCTCTTTCTAAAAACATAGAGGCTATGAAATGAAATTCGCAAACTAAGTCTGCAATCCTGCTGGTCATACGACTGGCTCTAATATATTGGCCTCTTGGAATGTTTTTGATCATATGCCTTGGATGGCTACTTTTATGGTGTAAATAACCATTAGTGAAAGTGTGCTTCCTATAGATTTTACTATGAAACCTATTTTCAACCTGGTCCCACCATAAACAAATATCTAAAAAATTAACCATCAAACCAATTTCGCCTTTGGTGAATTTCAAAAAATCAGACGACAAATTGATATCAGAAATAAAAGCTTCAACAGTGGTAACATCACCTTCTATAACAAAAATCACATCGTCAATAAATCTACAGAAAAAATTAATATGAAATTTTTCACCCAAAACTGGCACAATTTCTGACTCCCACCAAGCCATAACTATATTAGCAAATGCAGGAGCAGCAGAGGACCCTATGGCAATACCTCTTTTCTGTTTATAATATTTGTTATTAAACATAAAGAAGTTGTCCTCAAGTACAACTTCTATAAGCCCACAAATAGTTGAAATAATACCATTGGTGAAAAGTTTCTTCTTAGACAAATAACAACGTACTGCCTCAATTCCATCACAGTGGGGAATACACGTATACAAAGAAACAACATCAAGGGTGAAAATAATATGCTTATTGGGGTCAAATACATCGCTTTTAGCAAAAACTTTAAATTTCTCTAAAAAATGCCAAGAATCTCTTATGAACGATTGTTATTCAAAAGAGGCGCCAATAAGGCGTCTAAAACTAAGGAAATACCCTCAGTGATGGAATGTGGGGACGAGACTATAGGTCTGAAAGGGGGATTTTTTGGATCTTTATGTATTTTTGGGATTCCAAAAATCACCCCAATCTTAGGCTCCTGTACTATACAAAAATTGTATAACTCAATGCTAATGTCACCAGACATAAGGGCATCGTATAAATAAGAATTAATAAACCGAAACTGTTTATGAATGTCATACAACGTAACCAGTTGATATTCATCCTGATTATTTAAGATTTTTTGCATATTAGTCTGATAAGTATTTTGTTCCATGATGACTATATTTGAGCCCTTATCACTTTTCATAAACCTGAAAGTATTCCTTAAGGATTTAAGATGTCCCAAAGCCTTTCTTTCATCAGCATTTAAATTGTGAATACCACCCCTCCTACTTTTTAACATTTTGTTAAGATCTTCAATGCACAGTTGCTCAAACACTTTAATAGTGTGATGCAACCTGGGCGTGAAAGTAGAAGGTTTAATAAGAGCTTTATCAAAATTCGGTAAATCATGCATTAAGTATGTTAAATTTAAGTTCCTGGTAAACGTCTTGACATCAATTACAGTTTTACTATAATTGGCTTTACTATAAGGTACAAAATTAAAACCATACTTTAAAACACTCAATTCAACACAATTAAACACATGCTCAGTCAAGTTTATAATATTGAAACAGTCAGTATGTTTCATCATGCCTCGTCCCCCGACAAATTCGACCCCAAAAAAGTACGGCTACGCGTCAGTACAGTAGACTTATTGCCAATAATAGGCTGATTCTTCCTAATAGTTGTCGAGTCATTATTAACTTTATTTCTAACACTTTTGTCTTGCTGAACCTTAGCTGGTAATAAACCAGTCAAAAAAGTTCTCTGTTGATCAATGTTAATGTTAGTAACACCACTTCCTTGATTGGTGTCAATTGGAATATGGTCAATCGGCACATTCACCACTGTGTCAGCTTTATTAAGAATAATATTATTGTCCATTTCGTCAGAAATAAAAGCTTCAACACCAGAATTAGAAGTGGCAACAACATCACTAAAAGAACATTAATTTACTTTGTCCCCAACAGTAGCGTTCTGTCCGTTAAAGTTGTTACCACGGATATTTAAGGCAAAATTATTGTAAGCGGTTTTGTTTTTATAAGAGGCAATATCTCACCTCAATTTAATATGTTTCCTATTGGTGACCTCTAAAGCATGTACATTGACTTCATGCGATAGAGTTTTAAAAAGATAATCAAAATTATCACTTGCTAACTGATTTTTAATATTAGCCTCAATGCTAGTAATCTCAGCCTTCAACAAATCCATTTTTTGAATGTTGTTATCAATAAGTAATTTAAGGAAATTCAATCCGGCTTCATTGAAAAAAGAAACCAGAACGTTGAACATAGGATTGCCCAACCCAACTCCGTTCGGGCACTTGAAAAATTGCAGTCCCTTCGGGACAATGCCGAGTTCAATACATCTGGCAAAATAACAGTTTTCAAGATGCAAAGATTTGTACCTTTTTAGCAACTTCAGCAGTTGCTCACGTAGAACAGAAATAGACCCAAGATTAACATCCTCGAAACTGCGTCTAGAGGTATTGAACGGATTCTCATTCCTGCTAAGTAGTTGTTCACAGCAAGCACCTGCAACTTCACGAACTGGAAAAGGCAAATGTTTGTTCTTTGCTCCTCGTCCGTTTTCAACTGGCGTTGGACTGCCGAGGTCAATAACAGTGTCACACTCATGAAAATATACCGCTGGACTAGATGTCTGTAAGCCGGTATCAGGACTGCTAGCTTTAGCCATAAGAACCTTTAAAGAATTTTGAATATCAATCAGCATTGCCAGAAAAATCTTATTCACGTTGTCACCCCCTGATGAGGGTGTGGTGTGGATAGACAGATTGAGCAAAGACTCATCTGCAACCTCCGCCATATCATACGAAAAAAAGAGACAAATAAACCAAAAAGTAGACCAAAAACTGTTAAATCCAGGAAAATGGCAGAGATGACAGTAGAACAGCAGCAATGCAAACAAAATAGTGTACAAAATTCTTTAATAACCGCTTTCATCTCACGACTTCATCAGAATACATTTCATCATGAAAAAATGATGTCTTAAATACATGCTTAATTAATCAATTAACGTGAACAAAGGCAATTAATTAAAATTTAAAACCACAGTAGTCAGCTTCCAAATAGGGAGGACAAATCCTGTTGCTTGTTAATACATAATTTTCGATATTTTAAAAAACATTTAACATTAACAGTCTCATTTAAACCAGGTATCTTATCTGAATTTAATCTAACCTGCCATAATGTCTCCCTTTGTTCCAAATAATTTTTAAAATCACCAGCTCTATTATCTGGTTCACACATTTCTAAAATAGAAAAAACAAATTTTTTAAAAAAAGGACAAACTACAGAATGTTTACATAGGGCATTGTTTTCATCTTTGCACCTTATACTATATATATGTTCTTTAATGAGGGTGCCCAGACTCCGTGTGGTCATTCCCACATAGAATGCTGGGCAGGCTGTGCACATACCAATGTACACCACTCCACTTGAATTGCAATTAACAAACCCTGGTACTTCAAAAATTCTATCACTGGTTGCCGCAACAATATTGGTACCTACTGAAATATATCTGCAAACTCTACAACCCTGGCAGCAGAACATACCTTTCTTAACAGTATCAACCCTGTTGGAACCAGGATTATTGAACTCCAACATTTTTCAAGTGAAGTATAATATAAGGTGCAAAGATGAAAACAATGCCCTATATAAACATTCTGTAGTTTGTCCTTTTTTAAGACACCCGGTTTAAATGAGACTGTTAATGTTAAATGTTTTTTAAAATATCGAAAATTATGTATTAACAAGCAACAGGATTTGTCCTCCCTATTTGGAAGCTGACTACTGTGGTTTTAAATTTTAATTAATTGCCTTTGTTTACGTTAATTGATTATTTAAGCATGTATTTAAGACATCATTTTTTCGTGATGAAATGTATTCTGATGAAGTCGTGAGATGAAAGTGGTTATTAAAGAATTTTGTACGCTATTTTGTTTGCATTGCTGCTGTTCTACTGTTTTACTGTCATCTCTGCCATTTTCCTGGATTTAACAGTTTTTGGTCTATGTTTTGGTTTATTTGTCTCTTTTTTCGTGTGATATGGCGGAGGTTGCAGATGAGTCTTTGCTCAATCTGTCTATCTACACCACACCCTCGTCGGGGGGTGACAACGTGAATAAGATTTTTCTGGCAACGCTGATTGATATTCAAAATTCTTTAAAGGTTCTTATGGCTAAAGCTAGCAGTCCTGATACCGGCTTACAGACATCTAGTCCAGCGGTATCTTTTCACGAGTGTGATACTGTTATTGACCTTGGCAGTCCAACGCCAGTTGAAAACGGACGAGGAGCAAAGAACAAACGTTTGCCTTTTCCAGTCCGTGAAGTTGCAGGTGCTTGCTGTGAACAACTACTTAGCAGGAACGAGAATCCGTTCAATACCTCTAGATGCAGTTTCGAAGATGTTAATCTTGGGTCTATTTCTGTTCTACGTGAGCAACTGCTGAAGTTGCTAAAAAGGTACAAATCTTTGCATCTTGAAAACTGTTATTTTGCCAGATGTATTGAACTCGGCATTGTCCCAAAGGGACTGCGATTTTTCAAGTGCCCGAACGGAGTTGGGTTGGGCAATCCTATGTTCAACATTCTGGTTTCTTTTTTCAATGAAGCCGGATTGAATTTCCTTAAATTACTTATTGATAACAACATTCAGAAAATGGATTTTTTGAAGGCTGAGATTACTAGCATTGAGGCTAATATTAAAAATCAGTTAGCAAGTGATAATTTTGATTCTCTTTTTAAAACTCTATCGCATGAAGTCAATGTACATGCTTTAGAGGTCACCAATAGGAAACATATTAAATTGAGGCAAGATATTGCCTCTTATAAAAACAAAACCGCTTACAATAATTTTGCCTTAAATATCCGTGGTAACAACTTTAACGGACAGAACGCTACTGTTGGGGACAAAGTGAATCAGCGTTATTTTAGTGATGTTGTTGCCACTTTTAATTCTGGTGTTGAAGCTTTTATTTCTGACAAAATGGACAATAATATTATTCTTAATAAAGCTGACACAGTGGTGAATGCGCCGATTGACCATATTCCAATTGACACCAATCAAGGAAGTGGTGTTACTAACATTAACACTGATCAACAGAGAACTTTTTCGACTTGGTTTATTACCAGCTAAGGTTCAGCAAGACAAAAGTATTAGAAATAAAGTTAATAATGACTCGACAACTATTAGGAAGAATCAGCCTATTATTGGCAATAAGTCTACTGTACTGACACGTAGCCGTACTTTTTTGGGGTCGAATTCATCGGGGGACGAGGCATGATGAAACATACTGACTGTTTCAATATTATAAACTTGACTGAGCATGTGTTTAATTGTGTTGAATTGAGTGTTTTAAAGTACGGTTTTAATTTTGTACCTTATAGTAAAGCCAATTATAGTAAAACTGTAATTGATGTCAAGAAGTTTACCAGGAACTTAAATTTAACATACTTAATGCATAATTTACCGAATTTTGATAAAGCTCTTATTAAACCTTCTACTTTCACGCCCAGGTTGCATCACACTATTAAAGTGTTTGAGCAACTGTGCATTGAAGATCTTAACAAAATGTTAAAAAGTAGGAGGGATGGCATTGACAATTTAAATGCTGATGAAAGAAGGGCTTTAGGACATCTTAAATCCGTAAGGAATACTTTCAGGTTTATGAAAAGTGATAAGGGCTCAAATATAGTCATCATGGAACAAAATACTTATCAGACTAATATGCAAAAAATCTTAAATAATCAGGATGAATATCAACTGGTTACGTTGTATGACATTCATAAACAGTTTCGGTTTATTAATTCTTATTTATACGATGCCCTTATGTCTGGTGACATTAGCATTGAGTTATACAATTTTTGTATAGTACAGGAGCCTAAGATTGGGGTGATTTTTGGAATCCCAAAAATACATAAAGATCCAAAAAAATCCCCCTTTCAGACCTATAGTCTCGTCCCCACATTCCATCACTGAGGGTATTTCCTTAGTTTTAGATGCCTTATTGGGGCCTCTTTTGAATAACAATCAATCGTTCATAAGAGATTCTTGGCATTTTTTAGAGAAATTGAAAGTTTTTGCTAAAAGCGATGTATTTGACCCCAATAAGCATATTATTTTCACCCTTGATGTTGTTTTTTTGTATACGTGTATTCCCCAGTGTGATGGGATTGAGGCAGTATGTTGTTATTTGTCTAAGAAGAAACTTTTCACCAATGGTATTATTTCAACTATTTGTGGGCTTATAGAAGTTGTACTTGAGAACAACTTCTTTATGTTTAATAACAAATATTATAAACAGAAAAGAGGTATTGCCATGAGGTCCTCTGCTGCTCCTGCATTTGCAAATATAGCTATGGCTTGGTGGGAGTCAGAAATTCTGCCAGTTTTGGGTGAAAAATTTCATATTAATTTTTCTGTAGATTTATTGACGATTTGATTTTTGTTATAGAAGGTGATGTTACCACTGTTGAAGCTTTTATTTCTGACATCAATTTGTCGTCTGATTTTTTGAAATTCACCAAAGGCGAAATTGGTTTGATGGTTAATTTTTTAGATATTTGTTTATGGTGGGACCAGGTTGAAAATAGGTTTCATAGTAAAATCTATAGGAAGCACACTTTCACTAATGGTTATTTACACCATAAAAGTAGCCATCCGAGGCATATGATCAAAAACATTCCAAGAGGCCAATATATTAGAGCCAGTCGTATGACCAGCAGGATTGCAGACTTAGTTTGCGAATTTCATTTCATAGCCTGCATGTTTCTAGAAAGAGGGTATGATGAATATTCTCTAATGGACAGTGGTAATGAGATTTTTAACAAACATTTTACTCATTATCCAGCTATTTTAAATGATTCGAATGACAATAGTGTAGTTCAAGTAAATCATTCCAAATCTGATAGGTCTAGTTTTGACTTAGTATGTTCTTTTGATATGAGTGGTGACATGAACAACATTATGTCTGTGCTCACAATGAACTGGAAAGTTATTCAGGGCAATTCTGACATTATACGTGTAGTTGGCAACAAACCGCGTTTTGTGTTTCGGAACACTAATAACATCAAAAAAATGTTGGAGTTCAATAATCCTGGTTCCAGCAGGGTTGATACTGTTAAGAAAGGTATGTTCTGCTGCCAGGGTTGTAGAGTTTGCAGATATATTTCAGTAGGTACCAACATTGTTGTGGCAACCAGTGATAGAATTTTTGAAGTACCAGGGTTTGTTAATTGCAATTCAAGTGGAGTAGTGTACATTGGTATGTGCACAGCCTGCCCAGCATTCTATGTGGGAATGACCACACGGAGTGTGGGCACCCGCATTAAAAAACATATATATAGTATAAGGTGCAAAGATGAAAACAATGCCCTATATAAACATTCTGTAGTTTGTCCTTTTTTTAAAAAAAATTGTTTTTTCTATTTTAGAAATGTGTGAACCAGATAATAGAGCTGGTGATTTTAAAAATTATTTGGAACAAAGGGAGACATTATGGCAGGTTAGATTAAATTCAGATAGGACACCCGGTTTAAATGAGACTGTTAATATTAAATGTTTTTTAAAATATCGAAAATTATGTATTAACAAGCAACAGGATTTGTCCTCCCTATTTGGAAGCTGACTACTGTGGTTTTAAATTTTAATTAATTGCCTTTGTTTACGTTAATTGATTAATTAAGCATGTATTTAAGACATCATTTTTTCGTGATGAAATGTATTCTGATGAAGTCGTGAGATGAAAGCGGTTATTAAAGAATTTTGTATGCTATTTTGTTTGCATTGCTGCTGTTCTACTGTTCTACTGTCATCTCTGCCATTTTCCTGGATTTAACAGTTTTTGGTCTACTTTTTGATTTACATGTATCATTGGGCTGGATATTGTCATCAGTTACCTGTATGATTGATGGTGACAGCTGTTCTCATACAGTTGAACTTGAGACATGTACTGAGGGTACCATGGTGTAAAGACAGTATACCCAGCACCCACACCCTACATTGGATATTGTACTTACTGAAACCCATGATAATGATCTGACATACCCACAATCACACATTGACAAGGACTGCAATACAAATCCTTGACTATCCAATCAGTTCTACTACAGAGCTATGCATTTATAGCACATGCCACAGGGACAGTAGAGTGAGGGCTTGTCATGGCTCTCCTAATGTCAGCAACATCACCATCCCTTATAATGTATGGCAAGGTTTAGTGTATTTGGAGAATTTGGCCTCAGAATGCTGTCTCCTACAAATATGCGCACTTACACACAATTGCACACACACACACACACACACTTACTCACATTTGCCAGGACTCAGAGGGTAACCCACTCCTATCTATCCATTTGTAGAACAGTGTTATACTCGTACTTCAAGTTCCAGATAGCCCATAGGGTGAATAGTGTAACAAGGTACATTTAATGTGAATAACTGAAGCAGCTGTTTCTAAGTATAGCAATGGAAGGTGTAGTAGGTGAGAAAGCCCTGAGAGTATTTTCAACTAGAAGTTTACAAACACATAGACACTGTTATTCTCAGTAATGCACACTGACACATTTGTCAGTACTGAGGTCCATAGATGCAGGTGTTCTTAGGTGTGTATCAGGCTAATGTCCATGGAGAGATGAGAAGAGTTGGGCATGTGGGTACACTGGTATCATGCCACCTGACATTTGTCAGCAGCCATCTATCAACCGATGCCACTTGAGTGATCACCAGGGTGACAGTTAAATTCAACATCCAGTCATCTGGTTTTCTCTTGCAGAGGGCCAGTGAGGTGCTCAAATTGGAATGTATGCAACATATATTGCATAACATGGCCAGTGTCTGGGTTAGGGCCCTATTCTCAGGCATGTTCTGTTGACTGTGGAAGTCTGGTTGAGGTATCAATGGCATGTGGTGCATACAGATTGGGGTTTCCTAGCTGTGGAATTCATAACACAGATGGGCAGACATGTAAGTGTCAGTCAATCAGAGAATGTCTGTAAGCAGCTAAGATGGATACCTGACATTTGCACATCTGTACAGAGGACAGGCAGAAATTAGCTAGCCAACAGGTTATGCATTAGGATGAATGTTTTGACAGATAGACGTCTGAAACTGATAAGTATGCCATTACTATTATTATTACTATAACCCTCAATGACATGTCCTAAAAACATAGTAGTCTAGAGTTAATATCAACATATCAGATCAATATCCAATAGGGGATACTTAAAAACATACGATTCAAACACAAAGAACACGATAGTCAGTACTCAGAATCCAGCTTTGCATGCAGGGATATATGGCTCTAGTACTACGATTTGCAATCTACTCTTACTTGGAAAAGCACTGTTAAAAGTAGTAACATAATGGTATAATACATGCAAGTGTGACTGCATATAACCTGTAATACTACCCAAGTATGAAACACATATAAAGAGAAAAGATTGTGGTACTACCCATATATACTCAGGTGTCTCATACAGTATACTCACACCCCTTGCTACTGTAATGACAGCACACAGAAGCATGTTAAGTACATGGAATTAAATACACATATTAAACATGTCATTACCCTGCTATTTTATCAGACTGGAATGTGATCACTGGCTACTAGGGCTGAGCTATGCTTAACAGGTGTAAGCAGTGCTTAAATGTAAATGCTAAGCAGATTTGCACACTGGTAAGCAAAGCCTATATGGTGTAAATGCCTTTTATTTTAACCGTTCATTAGCATCAATTACCGTCACGCAAACCCACTTAAAGCTGCTCAAAATTGCCTTAACCACTCTGTATCCAACAGTCCTTGCTCTGCCTAGCAACAAAATAAACAGCCCTTGCATATGTTGAACCCAGGACCTTGTAGACTATAGTCACTGCACTTAACCACGATACCATCTGAGCTGTAAAAATGTCTGTTGCTTTTTCAAATATATCAGTCAGTACATGTACTGAATAGTAATGAACAACTGCTTTGACTACCACAATTGTTTGCTACTTGTTAGTGAAAATAGTGTTGAATCAGTCATATTTTTATATCTAAATATACACATATCAGATAAATATGGTGGGTTACATCTGAGAAGGTATATACAACACTCATGTTTACACATAAGGATATGGATATATATCTATCTATCTATATATATATATATATATATATATATATATATATATATATATGGATATATATACATATATATATATATATATATATATATATATATATATATACATATACATGTACATACACACACACACTATTTATATATATATGACATATGCCCATAACATGTAGTGGATTCATACCTCTCAGCACCATAAATCTCAACCTCTTAGTGCAAGGGAACATAATGTAAGTATTGCAGTTATAAATGTAGAATGTTGCTACAGTAACAGGGATTGCGTCAACAGACATGTTGTGAAGGAAGCCTCTTCTGAAATGGACATGTACACCATCAGTTACTGACAGACATCATAAAATCATCATAGTGAAGTACCACAGAAATTGCAGTAATGATCCTGTGGAATACAGCAGATATATGACCAATAAACATGGTCAGTATGAAACAATCTGGTCAGTCGAAAGGTATACACAGAACTCCTTAGTACAAGACTTGTGGACCAAGCCTGACAAAGGGGGTGTTTACAGCCATGAACATGGGGATATATCACAAATACTGGAGTATATAAGCTCACCTGTCTGTCCTAACACATATTAACTGGAGGAGGAGAGGTCCCAAACCAACATTCTTCCAGGTGTATATCATAAGTCCGAATGCTGAATTGTCCAAATGCCGAAACTTCAAACAGGGAAGTTCAAAATCTCAAAATAGCGAAGACGCGGAACTCCAAATTCTTTCCTAGGGAAGAAATTTAGTGGGCCATTTCCGCGGCTTTGCTATTTCCTCCACTGTGGTGCAATTTTGGAGTTGGTATATTTAAGTAGACAGAGTTTGAAGTGTTCTTTTTTTTGTTTGTTTTGTTTTGTGCTGGAACAGCAATTTCTTTCCCAGGGAAAAACATCACTGATCTAACCATTCAAACTTCTTGCATTTCGAAGTTCTGGGTTCGATATTTACATAGTCGAACTTATGACAGTTTGACTATGTGATATCGACTTATACTTCCCACTAGTTAGTGACATACATCTTCACAGCATCCCACTGCTTTGTCAGAAATCTACAACACATATGGTGGCCAGGCAACAGTACATCTGACAAATATCTGGACATAACATCACGCTGTGCTGCTAGGCATGTCACCAAGCACTGTCAAAACTACAGGCAGACTGTTACAACACCAACATAATTTTCCTATGGGGGAATACACATGTAATTACAAATATAGCAGGCACTACAGGCATGTAACAGCATGGAGTAACAGACACCAGTGAGAAAGTGCATACCCACAACCAATCTCAACACAGTCACAGTCACATTATGGTAAGCCTAATTAATAGTACAGTATATGGATTGTGTGAACAACAGTAGTCATCATCATGTTTGCTACTCACACACTAACCCTACATATACTGGCCAAATTTATAGTGTAGTCCGATGCCTGAATGTGGTATTGGACATGTCTCAGTCTGGCCCTACAAACATATAAGCTGATAGGGTACCAGAAACTAGAGCAGTATGCAACATAAGATAGAACAGGACCAAGAACACTGACATCTACCCCAGTGTGTACACAGGCCAAATAGCATATGCACAATACACTGCTACACAATATTGACACTCTGTCAGCAATCACCATAAGTACACAGACTTCACTACTGTACAGACTACAACAGAATGCCCAGGTTTTGTCCTCAAATATAAGGCCTCCTATACACAACATGTCTGGCAGTCTGATATAGCACTGGATTGATATCAGGAATAATGTCAGTAAGTAATGATGTACTGTACATATGCACCTCTTACTGTATGACATATGGACAAAGGGTGACAGACTTGGGGGACAGAGGCACAAACATGGGCCAATATTGACATATTGATGTGACAAACTGAGAAAAGTGCTGCTGTAACAGGGTATGTTGCGAAATATCTCTTCTGAGGAATATGAAGTCAGTAACACACACGGATGTCACCATTTACTGACTGCAATCATCAGAGTATGCTACTGCATTTATAAAGACAGAAAATGTGTGAGTAACACGCCACATCTAAGACTCCACACTCTCACCAGTCTGCAGGCAGCCCTACAGGTGAGAGTTTCCTCAACCACATAACACTGTCATGCCAGACATTAAATCATGCAGAACAGCCATATCCACACAAACCCTGTTAAACCAACATTGCTTCAAATGTAGAACAGCAATACTTACATTCTGTCCCCATGTCTGGAACATCCCCTCCCTTTTTTTGGCCTGTCTGCACAGTGTTTGTTGTAAGAAGTATTTTCAACTCTCTTCTGTGATGCTGTTTGTCAGACACCCACATGAAATCCTGCTCACAGTGAAGGAAAAGGGCCAACACCCACATGAAATGCTTAGTTATAGGAGTGTGTTTCCATGCAATTGGGTATAGGACTGACACTATGGCTGTTCCACGTGCAATTAGCAAGTAGGGGACTCCAATATGTGCACAGGTCATCAGCTGATCATGAGCATTACCTACAAAAGTCAAGCTGCTGCCTATGCACAACAGTTGCATTTTTCTAAATCTACCAGAGAGGGAGAGAGAGAGAGAGAGAGAGAGAGAGAGAGAGAGAGAGAGAGAGAGAGATACAGAGAGAAAGTAAGAAAGGAAGAGAGAAACAGCCAAGCATTTTTGTGTATGATCCATGGGTAGAGAGTGGTCTCTGGGTATTATAATGGTTGCCTATATTGTTCACTAATCCATACTGTCACAAAGTAATGGCACATGGCAGTAGTCATTTACGGCTGTGGATTATCTACAACAACATCTACAGTTTTTGACAACTGTTGGCCTTATAATGTGGACATTGGGACATCTAGGTCCTCAATATAATAATGTAGCAAAACCTGCACTGCAATGGATCCTGTTATCACCCCAACACCCACCCAGGATACTTATGATACACAGACAGACACTTACCAGCACTGAGTTTCAAACCCCTACCTGGCTATGTATTGCTGTTACAGTGTTATGCAGTCATCACACGTGCCATGGAGCTTACATGTTAGAGGGATGTCCAAGGGTATCTTTGAAGGTGAGTGACATCATCAGCTCTGGTAAAGGAGGGGTAAAGAAAGTGTAGTAAGTGTGAATATCCACAAAATCCAGTGTCAGCAAAGACACACAAACACACACACACACACACACACACACACACACACACACACACACACACACACACACACACACACTCTCTCACACAAACACACACATTATCACATTATCACAGTAGCCAAGACCAGGATTAGAACTCCTACCTAACCAGTTTGCTACACCACAGTACTACGCAGTTATTGCGAGCATCACGGAGCTTATAGGGCTGAGATTTGGCCAAAGGGTTATTTCAAGGTGACTGACATCAGCAAGAGTGCTAAAGTAGGGCAATGGCAGGTATAGTGAGTGTGAATGGCCTCAGAATCATTCATCTCTAAATACACACACACACACACACACACACACACACACACACACACACACACACACACACACACACACACTTGCCAGTACTGAGATCCACAGGTTCACTGCTTCACAGGTGTGTAGTAGGTGAATGGGCCTGAAGACTCTACAAGGCTAGTCCAAGGGAATACCTTGGCATCAGGCCATGTGACAATAGTCTCCAATGTGGCTCAGGGGTATAGTCCCTGCAGTGGCCACCAGGGTGGATACTGTATTCACCATTCACTCATCTGGGTTTCTATTGTGGGTGGCCAGTGCTGTGCATTGCTTCCCATGTATGTGATCTATATTCCATAACATGGACAGTGTCTGGAGTGTGCACATGTCCCACATGCATGTTCATTGACTTGTAGAAGTGTACTTGAGGTCTCTGGGGCATGTTGTATGGACAGATTGGTATCTTCTGATCTAGCATTCCTGACCTCATTTAGTGAGACCTGGCTATGTAACTGAAGTTGTGATTGCACCTACATTGACAGTATGATATGGATATTCAGTGGAGTTAGTGGCATCTGTCGATACAGGGCATGTGTATAAGGCATGGTATTCCCTTTGTGGGGTACGTTTGCAGACTCTGCAGTTGTTGCAAGTGTCCAGTGGGAAACATGGCAAAGTGGCCACTACACACATTTATTTGGCTACTGAGGGGATGGAACAGGGTGCCATGTCCTTTTACTTGCTGGATAACACACAGTCAGGAGATGTAACACATCAAAGTAATTTCTGATATCAGTGACACTGTTGTGGTCAACAGGTATGTAGTCCACTGCTATCACACCATGGTTACTATCTGGGAGGCAATATGCAGGGGAACTACCAATATAGTGATTATTGAATAGCCAAGTGTGTTTGTGTATAATACGTGGGTGGAGAGTGTTCTCTGAGTAATAGAAGGGTTGCCTATATTGTTCACTAATCCATACTGTCACATTTAGGGCTGTGGATTGTCTACACCAACCTCTCTGGTGTTTGACATATGTTGGCCTTGTAATCTGGACATTGTGACAGATACTAGGTCCTCAACATAATAATTTAGCAAAACCCATCCCACAATGGATCCTGTTATTACACAATCACAGCAACCACCACACAGGATACTGATGACAGAAATTCACACACACTTACCAGTACCGAGATTCAAACCCCTACCTAGCTATGTATTGCTACTACAGTGTTCCACATTTATCACACATGTCCTGGAGCTTATAGGATTGATGTTGTCCCAAGGTACTTCTAAGGTGAGGAACATCACCAGTCCTTGTAAATACTAGCATTAGGTGATGTACTGGGTGAGAGATCCCAAAAAATATTTTACCCTATGCACACATTTACCAGGGGGAGGTTCAAGCCTCTATCAAACAATCTTTTCAGACCATTATGTTATGCTATGCATTTACCACATGCACCACTGACCTTACATGGTTTAGGGTTGGCAACAGGTACATATAAGGTGGATGATATCTGCAGGACTGCTAAAATCAGGCACTGAGATGTGTACTGGGTATAAATGGGGCCAAAATCTTTGAGGTACAGACATACATATGTACACACACAAACACTTGCATGGATGATATTCAAACCCATACCTATGTAGTTATTGCTACTACATTATTCCACATTTATGGCATATGCCATGGAGCTTACATGTTGGAGATCTGTGCCAATGTATGTTTGAAGCTGAGTGACATCAGCAGCAGTGGTAAAGGAGGGATAATGGGAGTGTTGTAAGTGTGAATGACCACAAAATCAGGTCTCTACAAGGATACACACACACTGACACACAGACACTCACATTTACACAGTTCCCAGGATCAGGATTAAAACTCCTACCTAACTAGTATGCTACATAATAGTATTACGCAGTTATCACTAGCACCACAGAGCTTATCTGTTGGAGAGCTGTCCAAAGGTATCTTTGAAGGTGAATGGCATCAGCAGCAGTGCTAAAGGAGGGGTAAGCGGAGACTAGTAAGTGTGAATATCCATAAAATCAGGTATTATCAAAGACACCCACACTCTCTCACACAAACACACACAGTTTTATAGTTGTCACATCCAGGATTAAGACTTCTGCTTAACTAGTTTGCTACACTACAGTATTATGCAATTACCACAAGTGCCACATAACTTATAGGGGTTGGGTTTCACCAAAGGGTTATTTCAAGGTGACTGACATCAATAGGCATGCTAAAGTAGGGCAATGGGAGGTGTTGTAAGTGTGAATGGCCTCAAAATCATTCATCTTCACCCACACACAGTTTTTTAGTTGCCATGTCTGGGATTAGAACTCCTACCTAAATAGCCTTCTAAACTACAGTATTACACACATATCACAAGTGCCACATAGCTTATAGGGCTGAAATTTGGCCAGAGGGTTATTTCAAGGTGGCTGACATCAGCAGGAGTGCTAACATGGGCAATGGAAAAGTGCAGTGTGTGTGAATGGGCCATACATCATTCCTCTGGAAACACGCACACACATAGTCAAACACAACCTTACATTTGACAGAACTGAGTACAAAAATGCTAGATGAATACTGATTTGTACTATTGTGTTACACAGTTATCACAAGCACCACATACCCTACAGGGCTGAGGACTACCAAAAGGAATGTGTGCAGTGATTGACATCAGCACATCATGTGATATTGGCCAATTGGTTGTGTGGTGGGTGGGACATGCCTCATAATGGAATTCTCTCTGTCACTGTCTGTCTTTCTCTTCCCCACATCTCTCTGTGTGTATGTTTGACATATTATAGTGTGTCGGCCTTGGATATGTGTGAGTATTCCTATCCAATCTGAGTGCAAAGCATGAATGGTGTACAATTTGGTGTGTGTGCACAGATATCTGCGAATGACAGATGTGCATAGTCCACTGTGTTGTCATGCATGGGTTTCATTTCTCTAAGTGTAGGAGCATGCCTAATATGACCTTCTGTACTGAGTGTGTAAATCCATTCCAGGTAGGGTTGTACTCCAGTCCAGGGTTTAGTGTTCTACACCTACAGCTAGCAACCTGTTTCTGCAGGATATCTGTAGATAGGTTGACAATATGGAGTCACAATGGGTGACATATAGTGAGTTACTGTAACTATTGCTGTATGTGCTGCCTGTGTTACATGGTTGGTGTTAGCAGAGATATTCAGACATATGTACTGTGTTACACTCTGATGTATTATGTCATCAACTACTGATAGATATAATTATTTGTTCACAATTATTTCCTGGGAAATACAAGATGAATGAAGCTGTTTCCAGTATTGTGGTCTTCAGCCTATACATTCTTGCACACTCATGCCATTCTGGAGGTGTAGCTGCAGACACTTGCTGATGGTTCTGTGTAAATGGTCCAGCACCTTGGTACTATGGTGGCTGAGGATCCCCTTCTTGGACATATATTAATTTAACAGAATGGCCACATTGTGCTGTGGCTATACCTCTCAGCTGTACATATTCACCCACGTTACCCAGAGGCAGGGCTCATATATCTGGTCAGTTCCCTTTCACATTGTGGTTTATGAGCAGGTTTGTAGCCACCCTTTACTGGGTTTGCAGGCAGGGGTAGTATGGGCACACATCAGAGTTTCAGACTTCACACACTCCATGCCATCCATGCTTCTACACCCCCCCACTCTGTTATTCTGTCCTCTTCCTAACATTATGCTAGTGATATCTGAGAAGTATCCCTATAGCTGACCCTTCATCCCAGCAGTTTTTAGGGGTTGGTCCACAGTTCATGCAGTAGGACATGATGGGCATGCTACTGGGATTTGTTAACATGGCCTTGCATTTGTGTTCTGTTGACTGTGTTAGGTTGTTTGTTGGGACCCCATGAGATACCATACATTGGTACTACAGGTGAGGCACAGGCCTTTGACACAGGACTGTAGGTCATTTGGTAGTGATGCAGGCCATCTGTAGCAGGCCAGTGCAGTCTGTCACTCCTACATTCCTAGGCTGCGAGCCAATGGATTCCACTGGGGTGACAGGGTAAGTGTGTGAGATGTTAATGGCAATAGTTCCTGTCCATATTAATCCATTCGTCTGAATGCAGGCAGGGTGCTTCTTAGTGCTAGGGACACACCTGCAGGGGACACCTCTTCAGCATTCTGCATTCTGTGGGTATTCCCATACAGAAGTGGGGTCATACTGTACTCATTCCCAATAACAAGGATATGACCTGTCATAAACCTATGGCTGATGGTGGGGTGAGCTGAGTGCATGTGTGATATGGAAGATACTTGCAGCTGACTCACTGATATACATGGGACATTCCCCTTATGCTGCCTTGTGCGGGGATATAGGCAGTCTCTCATTACTTCATAACTGTGCCTTTTGCGGTCTGCCAGTTATTGGCCAGACTATATTAGTATTCCATACTATACGGACAACTAATGTGCTGCTAACCTGTATGTACAATTCTAAAGTTGTGTGCAGTTGACAGTTACATTTTATGTACTCTGTCTAGTATACTTCCACCTGTGTACTATGTGTATGTATAGGCCCACATTCATGGCATGTCCATCTTTCAGATGGTAACAGATACTGACATCTGAACAGTGAGTATGGACAACTGCTGACATGGGTATTGCTGAGAAGTGTTGTGGTTGACACTGCAGTTGTCAGAACATGGCCCTGTCAACCACAGTACTGCCCATAGGCCACCGAGACACAACCCTCCATGCCTACATGCTGACCACTTCCAGACAATATTGAACAAACAATGACCTAACACACAGAGCCCTGCATATTGTACACATGCAACAATCTATCCAATAGGTTGGGCTAGCTTAGGTAATCTGTGCTCCACTGTTATTACTCCTTACACTTACGTTACTGCATTTCTACATAGGATTGCCGGGGGGGGGCACACCTGACGACTTTAAACATTTGCTATGATTGTACTGGTATTTCAGGTACTCTGCTGGCTTCCATTTCATTTTGTATTATGACCTAGCATGCAGAATGGAGGCATATCAGTAGAGTACAGATCTTAGGCTTTATTGACGTACATTTCAATTTCAGACTTCTTAACCTTCAGAACTAACATACAACTGTCAGACCTGTTGTAGTCTGTCTGTGTAGGTCTGGAGGGGGGCTGTTCACCATTGCCATCAATTAGAGGCCTTAGCCCAGCCTTTCTTTATGGTCATCTACACCTGTCCTGCTGGCTGAGGCTGGTGGTGGTTATGTGAGCCTCACTGACATGCATACATTTGGGCCACCACATGTACTACAGTGGGATTTGTCACCTTGTCTAGTACTGCCTAGTATGTTGACACCAGTAGTTGTTATGGATTTCATGCTGCCCAATAAGGTGTCCACTATCTGCTGCCATCCCATTCAGCCACCTGATTCCCTTGCATGCTGACATCTATAACATAGGTGCAACTATCAGAACATACTACTCCATAAAGTAATTGATAGGAAAAGTGACTTACCTTGTGGCTGTGGCAGTATTGAGGATGGTGCTGGAGGGCTGACTATGTTGAATACACATAGTACACTCCCTATACATGGTAAAGCATGTCATGTTTGGCATCCCTTTTACTGTATGTGCAAATCAGACAGATGTGTCATTCTCTGGGTCCATACCATATTAGTGTATGTGCTATGTGTTGCCTCTTTGCCAAGGCCTGAGCATAGTGGGCATGCCTCCTTATACCTACATGGGCAGGCTCAAGTAGTTCCTCCTCCGAGGCCCTCTGTGCCTGTGATGGTCTAGGCAATGGTAGGTGGGCTGTGTGGTCTTTCCCCGTGCTGTTCCGGCTGCAACTGTTTCTGCAGGATCATATTGTATAGCATGGCACATACTATGAACATTTGTGTACATGTAGCTGGAGAGTACTGCAAGGCTGCACCGGATATGTTCAGGGAGCAGAACCATGACTTGAGCACCCCAAACACACACCCTATTATGATTCTGGTTTTTGTGTGTGCCTCATTATGAAATTCTTGTTCAGGTGTGTGTGCATTTCTGAGGGGTGTCATCAGCCATGGCTCTAGTGCATAGCCAGCATCTCCCACTAGGTGACCATATGGGATGTGCCCACTGGCAAATGACTGGTACAGCTGTGTCAGATGCCAGATGTGGGAGTTGTGATAGCTTCCAGGGCTGCCAGCACACACACTCAAGATAATGCCCTGAGCATCGCACATGACCTGGCAGTTGATGGAGGGGAAGCCCCTGCAGTTTATGTAGACCCAACCCCACTTGCCGGGTGGTGCTTTGATGTGTATGTGCATGCAGTCTATAGCACCCACTACCTCAGGGTATTCTGCTATTTGGTGGAAGAGTCGCATATTGCTGGTTAATGCCTCACGGGCATTGAGGAAATATATGTGCTCACCAGCATGTGCTGACATGGCATCCAGGAAATGGTGGACTTCCCCAGATGCTGATGCCTGTGATATACCCATTATATCCCAGTTGCCTTTGGAAGGTACCTGTGGCTAGTATTCTTAAGCCTACACATACCTTGGTATCCACTGGGATGGGTTCCCCTCTGTTGGTTCTGTGCGAGGTGTGGCCAGCACAGCTCAACAATTTGCTGTAGAATGTCCCTGTCCACCCTATAGCGCTCCACTATCTCCAGCTCATGTAGCCCCTGGTAGGTTACCCTGGGTCTGTACACTCTTCTCCTCCTCCTCCTCACTGTGGGTTGGATGTCAGCATTCAAATCCTCACCACCCTCAGCCTCTTGCACATATTGATGTATGAGAGCAACAGCAACCTCTAACAGCATGCATGACACTCCTCCTTATGAGGTCATCTACCTTTTAGACTTATACAATAGTGTTGCTGCACCTAAATGGTTGGGTGCAAGCTAACACTGAAAGGAAAATCATGATCCAGTATCAGTCCCCTCATTTGCTTAAAACAGAATGTTAATTCATAGTTACCACACTCACACTGAGCCTTCTCCTTTAGCAACCACTATTCCCTGGTATTCTTGTCTTCTGCATGCCATTGACTATTATGGCACAATGCTGATTTGTGTTTAAAAGCTTATTTCCCCCCTTTTTTCTTATTTTTGGGGTGATCCTGTTTGCGCACCGCTTCCCTATGCTTAAGTGGCCGAGATCGGCCAAAAAAAAAAACTGTTTTTTATAAATTTGCAACTATTTCTTATGCAATGGTCATATATTTTGCCATTGACATGCCTACTACACTAAATACATGCTTTCTTTCAAGCTGTCATGCCTCCGTTTTGTAATTTGCAGAAATGTATTCGGTTAGTAACCAAATACATTTCTGCAGGTTACACTATTCCTGCACAGATGCCTGCCTGCTTTCTGGATCACTAATTTACTTGATTTGCATGGTTTTCACCAGAAAATGAGGTAATTAGCATATAGCAGTGGTGTCTGTGCAGGAAAAGTGTAGGCGAGCTCGTGCACATCTCGGGGGCTCGTTCCTGGATCTCTCGGTGGCCATATTGCGTGCAGCAGCTCTTGAACTATTCAGGCACTCCATGAAAGCTTACTGAATCTGGGGGGCATGATACTCAATCTTTCAAGCTAGATGACCTGGAAAATAGATTGGGGAGGATAATTGTGTAGGTTATAGGGTTTTACAGTGACATTGCTGATTGCGAGCTAAGACTTTTTTTCGAACACCTACTAAAAAAAAAAAGTTTCACCTACCTGAATTTCTCAATTGTGCTATGTAAAGAATTTGCAGGGTAGGCCCTCCTTATAAATCTCGGATATCTGGCAGACACATTTTTATGGTCATGCATACATGTGATTCGCTCATGCAATACAGCATGGCTAAAAAGGGTGAGCACTGGTGCAAATATTCCCTGCATTTCCTGGCTGATTACTCTCAATCCTTGTTCAGATACTGACAATCTTTTCTCATTATTAAGAATGAGCTATCTGATTTGAGGTGCAAAGTTTCTCTAATGTACCTGGCTCTTCCTGTCGTAAAGACACGGAGACGTATAATCACTATGTGTTCATTTCATTTAATGAGAGACTGTTTTTATGGAATAAATGCTATCAGGTTAATTCAGACTATGAAGAAGGGGGCTGGCACTGGACTGATAAAGAGATGGAGTGTGAACTAACTAGCAAAATGTAGCAAAGACAATGTTTGCCTACCAAATCTCCAGCTCCAAATAAACAGCAAAGGGGATCTGTGAAAGTTTGCAGAGAAAAAAACAATTTCTCCCCTGTCCCTTCAGACTTACCACAACAAAGTGGAACATGCTGTCCGTTCCCTTAACGCTGGATTGTCTAGATGGACCAAGATGTATACCAACAACAGTCTAAACAGGGTTCTAGATGCTCAAAGAAATAATTGCAATTTACCACCACTCCATAGAAATCTAGTACTTCTAGCAGCAAGGCCTGGTCTGAAAGTTTTCCAGATCTTTGGTGTTTGCAGACAAGCACTTTTGGAGAACTCAAGGCCTGGAAAAACTAGACATTTGCATCACAGATGGTGGAGCACTATAATTAGGTGATTCACCTGGAGCAACCACTGGCCTTCACTTTCAATAGATTACTGTTCAAATGTGACTCATGTTTCAGTCATGTATTTAGTTATGTCTACCCAATATTGCAATCTTTTTATAGGGCAGATTTATACAACTTCAGAGCATTTATTGTACTAACTTTTTGGAATACCATTTTTGCTTGTTCTTTACTGTTGTAATATTTGGAACTGTTGCGGTGAGATGGCACTAAATGGCTATTTGTTAATTAATATATAACCTAACAAGTCCTTTCAAGTGGATGACTGTGTGTTTAAATAATATTTTTTTCTCCTCCCTTTACTGAAAATCACACATGCACTCAGGTCTCTCAGTAACAATTACCGTTATGACTGTGTCATAGTCCATGTTGGTGTGAATGACCTGAGATGTAACTCACTGGACTATATGAAGAGATACATGGTTAAGCTCTCTGAGTTTGTGTCCCAGGCAGGTATTTCCATAGCCTTGAGCAGCACACTATATACTCTCACCTAGAATGATGCAACAGTATAAACAAAAAATGATTGATTTTAATAATTATCTTAGTTTAGTTTTTGGTGTCATTCCAGGGGTTCCAGTTCCTGTCTGCCTAGGAAGCCATGGTCGACAAACCTCGCTGCTTTGCCAGAGATGGTTTACACCTGGCATCCCTAGGCCTTTGGCTGCTGGCAAAGGCTCTTGTCTCCTCCATAGTGCCTTTTTAGGCAAAGTCTTGAAAACAACATTACTGATGAGAAATTAACTAATCACAAAATAAGGGTCATGCTGCTAAATCCTAGCTTAAACCAAAAAACTGGACTCCCTGGCAGCACATCTATCACTAGAAAATGTAGATGTCTGTGCAGTCACAGAAATCTGGTTTAAGGCTTCAGAGAGTACCCTGGCCCTGCAAGGCTACAATGCCTTCCACACCTTTAGACCGCAAAAGGAACATGTGAAAACCAAAGGAGGTGGTGCTTCGATCGATATTGGAGATAAATTCATCTCACGTCTAGTTAGACTGGGCAACTCCATGGAGTTACTCCAAGTCCAGGTTACAGTTGTAAGACCCCCATTCAAGTCCTAGCCAGTTATATACCCACCTCCATGATTCACAATACCCATGAAGCCTACTTAACCAAACTGAAGACAGTCCAAATTTTACCAAACACACTGGTTATGGGGGATTTCAATTACCACACCATCAACTGGGAAACCTACTCTAGCCCAAACGTGCTAGCAGAAACGTTTCTTTACTTTGTGAATTCAAATACCCTGGAGCAAATTGTTCATACCCTGACAAGAGGAGCAAACATTCTAGATGTGGTCCTCACCAACATGTCAAACAGGTGCACTACTGCAACTGTTGGACCCTCATTAGTTAAAACTGACCACAAATCAGTCAACTTCAAAGTGATACTAACATCAGAACTCACAAAGGATGGAACCAGACTAAAAAACTTCACTAAGGCAACGCATACCCTCCTAGATGAAGGTATAAATGCATTCCAAGCCCCACCCCAAGCTGAAAGTGATAACTACACTGAAGCGTCCACTAACACCCTGTACAGTCACTTGCATAACTGTATAAACTTGGCTGTACCAGGCAGAATCAAAGCCAGAGCCCCAAGTAAAATCATGATACTATGGTTGACTTCCAGCATCAACAAACTCTACAATAAATGCAAAGAGTTGCTGTCCAAGAAAGCAAACACAAAGAGCCAACAATGGCAAAGCACCCTCCTCAGCCATAACAGGCAAATAAGACAACTTGTCAAATCATCCAAGAGCTCCTTTGAGAGAAACCTAGCAAGGACTGCCAAGGACAACCATAACGCATTTTACAGCTCTGTATGTAACCTAAAGAGGAGGACCCAAACATGTGCAGAACCATTGGCCAACGGTATCACACACTGACCCCACAGAGATAATGAACCTGCTAGTGGATAGGTTTGGCAAAAATGTCACTCCCTTATCTCCTTGTAACTTACAACAAACCCTCCCTCAACCCCCTCTCCCACTTAGATAAGGGTCATGCTGCTAAATCCTAGCTTAAACCAAAAAAACTAGACTCCCTGGCAGCACTTCTATCACTAGAAAATGTAGATGTCTGTGCAGTCACAGAACACTGGTTTAAGGCTTCATAGAGTACCCTGGCCCTGCAAGGCTACAATGCCTTCCACACCTTTAGACCACAAAAGGAACATGTGAAAACCAAAGGAGGTGGTGCTTCAATCGATATTGGAGATAAATTCATCTCACGTCTAGTTAGACTGGGCAACTCCATGGAGTTACTCCAAGTCCAGGTTACAGTTGTAAGACTCCCATTCAAGTCCTAGCCAGTTATATACCCCCCTCCATGATTCACAATACCCATGAAGCCTACTTAGCCAAACTGAAGACAGTCCAAATTTTACAAAAACACACTGGTTATGGGGGATTTCAATTACCACACCATCAACTGGGAAACCTACTCTAGCCCAAATTTGCTAGCACAAATGTATCTTTACTTTGTGAATTCAAATGCCCTGGAGCAAATTGTCCATACCCTGACAAAAGGAGCAAACATTCTAGATCTGGTCCTCACCAACATGTCAAGAAGGTGCACTACTGCAACTGTTGGACCCTCATTAGTTAAAACTGACCACAAATCAGTCACCTTCAAACTGATACTAACACCAGAACTCACAAAGGATGGAACCAGACTAAAAAACTTTACTAAGGCAAAGTATACCCTCCTAGATGAAGGTATAAATGCATTCCAAGCCCCACCCCAAGCTGAAAGTGATAACTACACTGAAGCTTACACTAAAGCCCTGTACAATCACTTGCATAAGTGTATAAACTTGGCTGTACCAGGCAGAATCAAAGCCTGAGCCCCAAGTAAAATCAAGCTGCTATAGTTGATTTCCAACATCAACAAACTCTACAATAAATGCAAAGAGTTGCTGTCCAAGAAAACAAACACAAAGAGCCAACAATGGCAAAGCACCCTCCTCAGCCATAGCAGGCAAATAAGACAACTTGTCAAATCATCCAAGAGCTCCTTTGAGAGAAACCTAGCAAGGACTGCCAAGGATAACCATAACGCATTTTACAGCTCTGTATGCAACCTAAAGAGGAGGACCCAAGCATGTGCAGAACCGTTGGCCAACGGTATCACACACTGACCACACAGAGATAATGAACCTGCTAGTGGATAGGTTTGGCAAAAATGTCACTCCCTTATCTCCTTGTAACTTACAACAAACCCTCCCTCAACCCCCTCTCCCACTTAGATAAGGGTCATGCTGCTAAATCCTAGCTTAAACCAAAAAAACTGGACTCCCTGGCAGCACTTCTATCACTAGAAAATGTAGATGTCTGTGCAGTCACAGAACACTGGTTTAAGGCTTCAGAGAGTACCCTGGCCCTGCAAGGCTACAATGCCTTCCACACCTTTAGACCGCAAAAGGAACATGTGAAAACCAAAGGAGGTGGTGCTTCAATCTATATTGGAGATAAATTTATCTCACGTCTAATTAGACTGGGCAACTCCATGGAGTTACTCCAAGTCCAGGTTACAGTTGTAAGACCCACATTCAAGTCCTAGTCAGTTATATACCTCCCTCCATGATTGACAATACCCATGAAGCCTACTTAACCAAACTGAAGACAGTCCAAATTTTACCAAACACACTGATAATGGGGGATTTCAATTACCACACCATCAACTGGGAAACCTACTCTAGCCCAAACTTGCTAGAACAAACGTTTCTTTACTTTGTGAATTCAAATGCCCTGGAGCAAATTGTCCACACCCTGACAAGAGGAGCAAACATTCTAGATATGATCCTCACCAACATGTCAAACAGGTGCACTACTGCAACTGTTGGACCCTCATTAGTTAAAACTGACCACAAATCAGTCACCTTCAAACTGATACTAACACCAGAACTCACAAAGGGTGGAACCAGACTAAAAAACTTCACTAAGGCAAAGTATACCCTCCTAGATGAAGGTATAAATGCATTCCAAGTCCCACCCCAAGCAAGCTGAAAGTGTTAACTACACTGAAGCTTATGCTAAAGCCCTGTAGAATCACTTGCATAAGTGTATAAACTTGGCTGTACCAGGCAGAATCAAAGCCAGAGCCCCAAGTAAAATCAAGCTGCTATAGTTGATTTCCAACATCAACAAACTCTACAATAAATGCAAAGAGTTGCTGTCCAAGAAAGCAAACACAAAGAGCCAACAATGGAAAAGTACCCTCCTCAGCCATAACAGGCAAATAAGACAACTTGTCAAATCATCCAAGAGCTCCTTTGAGAGAAACCTAGCAAGGACTGTCAAGGATAACCATAACGCATTTTACAGCTCTGTATGTAACCTAATGAGGGGGATCCAAGCATGTGCAGAACTGTTGGCCAACGGTATCACACGCTGACCCCACAGAGATAATGAACCTGCTAGTGGATAGTTTTGGCAAAAATTTCACTCCCTTATCTCCTTGTAACTTACAATAAACCCTCCCTCAACCCCCTCACCCACTTACATATCTGAAGAGCAGGTCCTCAAAGACCTGTCCAAGGCAAAGAACACTGTCTTTGTGAGACCAGATGACATCCCAGGCTATCTTCTAAACAGGCTAAAACATGAACTAATACCACCACTAAGTATCCTGTTCAATCATATCCTAACCACATTGTTTGTTCCTGCAGAATGGAGAAAAGCTACAGTTATTTCCCTCCACAAAGGTGGCCTAGCAACAGACCCAGGGAATTACAGAGCCGTAAGCCTGACCAGCCTCATCTGTAAGGCCATGGGACTTATTATTATGGACCTCATAAATAAAGGCATAGGTGATCTCCAAACCCTAGAAACTACCCAATTCACCTTTGTGAAGGGCAGAACCTGCCTATTAAATCTGGTGGATTTCTTTGAAAGTGTGACCAAGGCCATTGATGAGGGCAAGTCTGTGCATACAGCATACCTTGACTTGGCAAAGGCTTTTGATGCAATGCCACATTCACGCGTTACCGATAAACTTAGCAAACTGAATGTAAACCCCTTGGATGGGTTGCCAACTGGCTCACAAACTGGACACACAATATCAAAGTGGGTGACTCCACATCAACCAGCATACCTGTTACCAGCAGGGTGCCACAGGGGACAGTGCTGGGTCCCTACTGTTTAGTACATATTCTCAGAAGCTCAGGTCAGAGCTAAAGGGTTGTGGCTGGACAAGTTTGCAGATAACTGTAAACTAGGTGCAATCATTGAATCCCCAAATTATGTCAGTATACTCCTGGATGGTCTCACACAGACCAACGAGTAGTATATTAGTCTTGGTCTCAAAGTGAATGCAAAGAAATGCATCATCATTCCCTCAGCACAAACAATGTCCTTTCACAATATCAAATCAATAACAATACTTTACGTACCCATGAAGTGGTAAGAGACCTGGGATTACAGGTTGACCACGGCCTTAACTTTGACCACCATGTCTCTACTGTTCTAAGGAAAGTTTTCCAGTTAGCTCACTTGATTAGAAAATGCATCACCTTGAGAGCAAAAAAAAGTTTTACGCCCCTATACTCAGCAGTTATCTGGCCCATAATTGAGTATAACCCCCATTAGGTATGTACCACACTAAGCACCTGCAACAATTAGAGAGACCTCAGAGGTTTCTAACAAAGAAGATCAAGGACCTCCAGCATGTGCCTTACATGGAACGACTAAAATCCCTGTCACTATACTCTGTATTGTATAGACTTCTTACGGGAAACTTATGCCTGGCCTACTGAGCAACACAAGACCCAAGCCTAATGAACTTACTGTATATCTGTAAATCAAATGGGTCTAGGGCTACCCATTCCAGGGACTTAAATATTGCCTGCAACTTAAATAGGACATGCTGGAGGGACAGCTTTATCTCCCAGCGACTGCCACATCTTTGGAACAGGCTACCAATTCATGTGAAACAGAGCACCTCTATGACAGTGTTCAAGAGGAATCTGGATGAGTGAATGGGGCACAGTAAATTCTTACCAGGGATCATGCCCACAACCATCCTGGATATGGGCCGTTATCACTAAATGCAATCTTGGGTATTGGCTAGTACTTCCATGGTATTACATTGGTTTAAAATGGCTAGGCTTAAAATGACCTCCAGAACAACAGCCTGGTAATCTCCTATGATCCTATGATCCTATATTGTTTTATTTCTTGGTGTTCACGTTAAGCTTTTCTGCTGTTGTTTAACTGTTTTTGAATAATTAGGGTTCATAGGTTCATAGGTTCATAGGTTCATACTAGGCTATCTGCCCTAGGGCATTTATAAGCCTAGCCAGAGTGTGTTTGGCTTTCGCCACCCATTTTAAATTAATTTTGCTATGCCGTTTTTCGAGGTTAGTATACTGTGCCTCTGTCTAACAGTGACACAGAAGTGATACCCGGGGTAAACCTACGATCTTCCATCCACTCATTAAGATTCCTCTTGAAGAGAGTCAATGAGGGACTCTGCCTAACCTGGACTGAGATTTTATTCCAGAGTGAAGAGAGCCTCTGGGTTATGAATCTGTCCATCCAGCATGTCCTATTTATTTCAGTGCTGAGGTTCAAGTCTCTCGAGCGTGTAGCTCAAAGGGATTTGGATTTTCTGAGGTGCAGCATGTCCATTAATTGCATGTCCATCATTAAATCATATTCTTGTCTATCCTTTTAGGCTTCTTAAGCTAGGAGGCTGTGCTGTAGTGCATGATCCTCAAGGGGGGAGTATCATTGTAAAGGTATTATGTTACTCCTCCTATACCACTGATACCCTTTATATCCAACTCTTCATAGTGAAACAGATAACTTTTGACACAATATGCATTTGACAATCACTTTCATTAAATATGTTCTTTATTGACTATTCCACTGAATGTTCATGCATCTTATTTTATTTATATATTTCACTGGTTGTTAACATTGTTTGCTTTTCCAGCTCATGTCATATCGATCTTGCTGTAGTTTTTAGTACAGTAGTTCTAGATTGCATAGAGGGAGCACTTTTTGGCCTTAATTGGGCAAGAAGGAAGCTAGTATAGATCTAGACAAAGTAAACTTTTTCTTTAAAGAGCCACTAGAATCTTCTGTACCAGGCATAGGAGCCTTGATTACCCAAGAAATCCATATGATCCCAGCCCACTGGATGCCTCTAGACACTTTTCATTTGGGGATTTGGTCAGCCCAGTAGCATGTACCTACCTGGGGCAGTATCTTTCCATTGCCTTTTTAAAGTACATCTTCTACAACAGATATGAAACTCCTCTCTTGGAATGTGGAAGAGAGCTCTCATCCAGTTAACAGAACAAGGATACATCAAGACGTTAGGAGGGACATGACACAAATAGTTTGTTTACAGGGCACAAATCTTAAAGTAAGGGAGCTTCCCAAATTCTATTCTAAGCCACATAACTTGCTTATTGCCGTCCATAAATCTTGAGGAGGGAAGAAAAGGGTCCTCCTGATGTTTTACAGCTCTTTGACTACAGTGATTTATCATGTTTTGGAACATTGAAAGGGGAGATGGTTGATTTGGGTTGGTACAATCAGTAATGAGGCCAGGGTCATCAGTAACCTATATGTGCTCAATACAGATGACAAAGCCTTTTATGAAGAGTTCCTTCAGGTTTGGCAAAATTAAGTCATCTTTTTAACTTTTAGTATTTTGGTGGAATATCTCAATATGGTTATAGACAATCAACTTAATAGGCTATACGGGAAACAGGGATATCATAAAGATTGCTTAGGATAATTGAAATCCTGGATGTCTAAAGGCAATTGGATAGGTATTTAGCATCCTGATGTGATAGCACTATCCTTATCTAGAGAATTGGCTTACCAAGACAGCAGAATTGACTCCATGCTTGTCCCACAGTATATTGCATGCATGAAGTCCTTATACCTTTGATCCATGACATCAGCTTAGGTGACCAGGCACTGATCCCCTTTTTGATTAAAAAAGATTCAAGAGAACAAATGTATAGGTCAAGGAGGTGGGATCATTTTAGATGGGACTCGTATTGGCAGAGATAAAGTAAAAACTATTGTCTGAGATAACTTACAGAGAAACCCTGTTCTTGATTAATTATGAGTCTACCTGCTGGAAGAGATGTAAAGTAGTAATACAAGGTGACATTATGCAAGTGGAGTGTCTGAGGAGAAAGAATGAGATCAGACATCTGAAATTGCTTTACAGATAACTAAATGATATGCAAAATAGTATAATATATGATGGAGAACAGTATCCCCTTAGAGGTAAGGAAGATGCCTTCCATGCCAGAATCAGTCTAATGGTCATTTCTCAGAATGACGTACAATTGCTTTAGAAAGAACCATTCTGCTGGCATAATAGAGAGGGTGATTTGAGATGCATTTCCTGTGTTTTTTTTTTTTTTAACAGAGAACATCTGGAGCCTCTGTATCTTCCATTTCATTTGAATCTGGCCAGGTCATCATTGCAGAGAGTGATCTTAGAGGAGTTTTCAGAGATTTTAAGTGCTTCTATAAACCCAGTCCAAAAGGCTAGTACAAGCATGTCAATTTACTTGTAAAGAGCGTAGAACACTAGATAGACCTATCTCATGCTTGGAGATAGCTAATGTTATCTCCCATTTAATGTCTAAAAAATCCCTAGACATTGATGGCTTTCCAAAGAATATCTGCAAATGGGCAGGAAAGATATAATTAGTGTCCTAAACTTTTTTTTTAACTCTGATGACCCTGTAACAAAGTTGTCATCATATCTTAACCAATAGATAATTATGGTAATTTATAAAAACAGGAAACCAGATCCTTCCTTGGGTGATTACCATCAAGTCTCTCTCATTAATCTTGATCTTAAGATCTTGCCAAAATTTTAGTTGAAAGGTTAGATCTTTTAATGGTGGATCAAGGGTCATGCAGGCTTAATCAGAGGCAGAGAGATTCAGTAAATTAGACAAATGCATCTCTTTTCATGTATAAATTTGGGAATTTCCAGGAAAAGGCAGGAGTTGTTCTATTTGGTATTAGAAAAGGCTTTTGATACCCTTGACTAGGATTTTTGTTTTTCAGTTCTCCATCATAAGAATGTGGGACCACATTTTTCTGATTGGATCGGTCATCTCTATTCTGAGCTGTCCTTTAGAGATTTAATCAACAGAGGCCTTCATGTTCAGGTTCAACAAGAGGTATGAGGCAGAGATGTTACCACTCACCAAGTCTTTTCCTCTTAGGCATGGAGGAACTATCCTATATAGTGCAATCCATGCTCAATATACAATCTGTATATGACAGATCATATTAGACATTTTTGATGTTTACAAATGATTGAATTCTGCTAAGTTCTAACTTGCCCCCTGTCTTAGATAAGGTATTAGAAACCTTCCACTTGTTGGGAATATCTTCTGGTTTACAATGTAACACCATTAAATCAGCAATCCAGCTACTGTATGATATGGTTATGTATAAAACTTAGTTGTAACATTTTGGGCTAACCTAAGGGATAAAAATTAAATCTAATCTGATACAGTTAATGAAGAAACTCCTGCAAGTCATACCAGAATTAGCAGCTTTCAGACTTTGCTTTGGAAAACAAGAGTGGTCCAAACTATGATTCTCCAGTGTGCTCTATATCTGATCAGGAATTTACCATTTCTGTCATGCCAACATATTTTAGTTCGAATTCAAGCTCTTTTTGACTCTTGTTATATTCAAGGATAAAGGGTGGAGAGTATCAATCTCCACTGCATATTTATCAACACTCTCTGGGTGAATCGGTACATCTCATCTGGCAACTTATGTCCTTGCCTGTCAGCACAAAATGTTCCTAGTAAGACAGAAAGGGATTTAATAGGAGTTCCACATTTAGGTCACCTTACAAGTGACTACTTCTTCAGCAAGCCTCAGGAATGGATGAGCCTCCTCTATCATAAATACATACAGAATAGTGGTTAGGATAGGAGAGGAGCACCACAAATCTGCTATGGCACCAGCTGAAAATAATGAATACATTGGTCAAGGTGGCAAGACATCATTGGGTGACTAAAGGGATTCTTGAGTGGAAGCAGATCTTAAAAGCCACATTCATTCTCATCCAAAAAAGCATTCAATATCCCAGGTGGGATCGAACAAATGGTTCACTTATTGGTAGTTTTGGCTAAAAATATTTCCTGTCCATGTGGAAAATGGGTCTGTGTTCTGACAGGTAGTATTAGACCAATCCATAGAGATCTTTAGATTATTAAAGCACTGGTCTTGAAGTATCTGATTTAGTCATTGGAAGAAACATGAACAGACTGACATGACTATCCAACACTGAGTGCAAGCTTGGGTAGCTTTAAAGAAGCTTGATAGGTGGGCTAAATACCAGGAACAACAATTACATCTTCTAGTTAGATGATTTTACACCCCATGTAGGCAACTGAGGATGGGCTTTAAAGGTGATCATTAGTGCCGGAAATGTAGACATGAAAGGGTGAATAATGTACACATTTTGGGGATGTCCCAAAGTTAGAGTACTTTTGAAACATCTAGCTCAAAAATTAGCTGGCATTCTGCATTTCCCCCTACATTAGTTTGGGAATGCTGGATCTTTGGTGTTATGTTGCACTAGGCCTGTTCACACAGTTCTCTATTGGAGATACCTAGGGTATTAACTAATGTAGTTAAACTTTTTAGGGCTAAACTTAGAAACAAAAGGCGACTCCATCCCCAGAGTATTTAGACAATCTCTTTCATTAACTCTTGGGTTACACTGTATACTCTTTTAAAAGCAGCAATTCCCCCCATTGCCTTCCTCAGCACTGTCAATGCTTTTTACACAGTTATGGATGATCAATATATTAACCTATTTGCCATGGAGATTTAGCTATATTTGTATCATTGCTTTCTTTGTCTACGGTGGGCTGTATAAATAATTTACACACTTATGTGTTTATGACTTTGTAGGTTTGGTTGTTCTTTTCATGACTTTTTTGTTCTGTTCATTATCAAATCTCAATAAAATTCAGTTCAAAAATGATATGACAGAAGAGTCAATGCAAGATGGAAGAAGTAGAAAAGGCAACAATAAAACACTCCAAAGGTCCCACACATCAGCCATTCAACCTTAAACAGTATAAACTTTATTACACATATGTTTTCAGTAGTGAACTTTCTGTGTTAGATAATGGTATTTCTTATGCTCCAGCATGAAAGATAAACAAGTCTGACATCTTCACAGATTGAAACTAATTTCCTGAAAGCTTAAGTTAAAATTGTACTAGCATGAAAAAAATAGTAAATATATTTTAGCAGTTGATACAAATGAATTTGTTTCAGACAACAGTGAAATTATTGGCTAGCTATTGCAGTTAGTTTCAAAACAGAATATTTGCTAGATAAAATAAAACAAAATTCCAATTTCAGCTACATTTAGTAACTGAGAAAAACAATGTAATGAAAAAATAGCCCCAGCTGGTTTTAAAATTTTGCATAATGATATACATATTAAATATATAAAGTTGTCAACTGAGGAATTAAAATATTTGTCAGAACTGTAAAATATAAGTGATTGGTATTTTAGAAATTGACAAAGGTAGTTTACTATGCAAACTATTGAACAATATGAAATTGAAACTACTCTGCTAGATTACAATACTTTTGAAAAACTGCAAGCATGATGCTATTGTTATATTTTAAAAGCAAGTGTGTAACATTAGTTCTGAAGGCCAAAAGAGAGAATGTTTATCTAATACTGAAATTAACTAACTGCATTTATATAACCATAAAATGTTAGTATATTACACATTTCTGAAGAAGCATAAACAGTTAATTAAACAAGCAGGTAACCTATTGTTTCCTGTTGTGACTCATACATAAAGGGTCAGGAGACTTATTATTTTTCTAGAGTCATTTGTTATTTTAAGGTCTAGCTATATCCATAAAATCAACATTTTTTTCTGAATAAAATGAAATATATGTGGTTATCAGGTTATAAATATTTATCCTTTGGTACTAAGTCTTTTATAACAACCTGTATTCAAACTGGAACCTTAGTTTGAGAGACAGCCTTACAGAACTATATTCAAGTTTATAGAGCTAAGTATATTTTCTGTGTTATTCTGTATTATAGAGCTAAATTGTCTGCTTGATATCTGTGTCTTACTGCTCTGCAAATCTGTAGAAAACAGTATATATATTTTTTTATAATTTGCACATTCCTTACATCTGTGTTGAAACTGCCCCCACCCCTCATTTCCTGCCTTGTCTTTCAGCTGATATAATTTAGCTAGTGCTGTGTCTCCTTTTAATTAACAACCTGCATTCAAACTGGAACCTTAGTTTGAGAGACAGCCTTACAGAACTATATTCAAGTTTATAGAGCTAAGTATATTTTCTGTGTTATTCTGTATTATAGAGCTAAATTGCCTGCTTGATATCTGTGTCTTACTGCTCTGCAAATCTATAGAAAACAGTATATATATTTTTTATAATTTGCACATTCCTTACATCTGTGTTGAAACTGTTCACCCCCTCCCTATTCTTGGTTGTAGTTTAAATTTGGTGGCTTTTGCAGTGCCCGCCCCACTGTAGATTTGATCAAAGACACTCCCCTAGGACATCTCTTTACCGCATTCTACCTAATAAACCCTTTCTGCACTTGCTTTTAGTCCTTTTAATTTAATTACATTTTTTCAAACTGTGTGTGGACGAATATTGCTACATATTCAAGTGTGCCAGCTTGCACTGCATGAGAATTGTATTTACTACTTTACTACTGCTTTTGCTACTTTTCTAAACAAAAAAAAAAAAAATTTCTTCTACTTTTACTGTACTTGTGTTTCTTCCTACTTTATTTTGCTTTTGCCATCTTAAACGTTCTCAATTGTATTTATTACTGCTTGGTGTAACTCATTCTAAGCCTTTTAGTTTAAACACTTGGGCTTCAGACCAGTTTTACATTGAGAGGGTTTGTGGTCTGCACTGTAGTGGCAGAACAGGTAGCTTACATCCTTCTAAGTTGGGAACTGCTGATTGAGGGCTCAGTGTCTGTTATTCTAAAAGTGTATTAATTCTGGTTTAAGCACTTGGGCTTTCAGGCCAGTTATTTTACATTAAGAGGGTTCGTGGTCTGCACTCTTGTGGGAGGAGAGGCTGAACTCTGCCCTTCTGAGCTGGGAATTTCTGGTTAAAGGCTTATAGTGCATGTATATCTGAACTGCTTCTTACTGAAATTGGTACACCTTGTTTGCTGTAGCATAGACTAGATCCAGGCCTGCTGAATCTAGCTTTGTTTGTATAACTTGAGCACTAATCCAGGCATTATTTAAAGTATTCAGTTGTATTTATTACTGCTTGGTAGTAACTTGGTTAAAGTGTAGCTATCATTCTAAGTCTTTTGGATTAAGCACTTGGGCTTCAGACCAGTTGTTCTACATTAGGAAGGTTTGTGGCATGCACTGTGGTGGCAGGACAGGTAGCTTTCATCCTTCTAAGTTGGGAACTGCTGATTGAGAGCTCAGTGTCTGTTATTCTTAAAGTGTATTAGCTCTGGTTTAAGCACTTGGGCTTCAGGCCAGTTATTTTACATTAAGAAGGTTCGTGGTCTGCACTCTTGTGGGAGGAGAGGCTGGACTCTGCCCTTCTGAGCTGGGAATTTCTGGTTAAAGGTTTATAGTGCCTGAATATTTGAACTGTATCTTACTGAAATTGGTACACCTTGTTTGCTGCAGCATAGACTAGATCCAGGCCTGCTGAATCTAGCTTTGTTTGTATGCTTATTTCCCTGGGACGCTAATTCCACCTAAAACGCTGCTTCTCAGCTTCTGTGGATCCCTAGTGATATCTGCATTGCTTACTGTACTTATTTCCTTGCTTCGCTTGAAAGAAAGTTACTGTTTGTCGTTTTTGCATTTAAGTTACCTGCAACACATTGCACTTGTTACCTGGCACTTGCTCACTAAAGCAATTATAAGTCAGCACTAAAAATTAAAAGCACTACACCCTCGCTCCCCATTGGCCCTTGTTTTCAATTATAAAGGAATTCCCAATATTATTCTAGCATGTCCAAAGGTCAGTTGTCAATCTCCTCTCTGGTCCAGCTGGTGAATATGGGAATCTTAAGGCAATGTTACAACTGCCTCATGTACACAGACAACCCTCTCCTCCTCCCAACAAATTCCAACACATGTGAGAGATGCAACCATATAGCCAAACTGGAGGCTAAGCTCTCTCAACTCAGTACTGGCAAAACCAGTCAGGAGGAGAAGGAAACCACACTCACTACAATTCCAGTTTCACATAGACCTACCACGACAGCAAACCAAACACATAATCATACAACAACATACTCGGAGGCTCTAAATAAAGATCTGCCTAAGCAGCAGAGACCTCCAAAGCAGACACCCAAGCAACCGCTACCCCAAAAAAAAACACGTGCAACACATATCTCACAAAGCCAGTGTGCCGAACAGTCACAGCCCTTAAGGCTAAACAACACACCTGATACACTTGTAATAGGTGACTCTATCGTCAGGCACACTGACGTCCCGCTCACCAGGCTGAACAAGGAGAAGGTCACGGTGAGCAGCCTGTCTGGCACTAGGATCCGCCACAAAACACAAGCACTCAGGTCACTCCAAGGCAAGTACAAATATGACTCAGTCATTGTCCATGCTGGTGTGAATGACCTGAGACGTACCTCCCTGGACTATATGAAAAGAGACATAGAGGAGCTCTCTGAGCATGTAGCCCAGGCTGGTATGACCCTGACCTTGAGTAGCATCTTACCCTCACCAAGAATGATGCCACAGTATGAAGACAAGATGATCAATTTCAACAATTGGCTTAAGTATTGGTGTCATTCAAAGGGGATCCAATGCCTATCAGCTTGGGATGATATGCACGACAAGCCACGATGCTTTGCTAGGGACGGCTTGCACCTGTCACCCTGGGCTTTCGGATATTGGCAAAGGCTCTTGCTACCCCATAGTGCCTTTTAGGCAAGGCTCAAAAGACAAACCCACCTCCATAGGTATCACAAGGGATAAGAAACTAAGAGTAGTGCTACTCAACGCTAGAAGTCTAAACCTCAAGATGCACGCACTCGAAACTCTCCTTAGCATGGAGAACATCGATATCTGTGCAGTAACAGAAACCTGGTTCAGGGTCCCGAGAGCACCCCAGCACTACCAGGTTATACCTCATACCATGCTTTTCGCCCCAAAACTTGGACCGAACCACAAAAGGAGGGGAGTATCGATATTCATCAAAGATACCCACACCTCCAGGTTGGTGGCAAAGCACGAAGCATCAGAGACTATCCATGTGCAACTAACAGTGGGTAAAACTGCCTTCCAGTTTATAGCCTGCTACAGACCACCCTCCCAAACCCAGGAACCCCACTCGGCCTTCCTGAGAACACTGGAAAATATGAAGGTCTCTCCGAACACCATTATATTGGGCGACTTCAACTACCCAAACATAGATTGGGAGCATTACTCTAGCTCCAACACCCTTGCCCAAAGGTTCCTAGAATTCATAAACTCAAATGCTATGGAACAACTTGTTACCACTCCCACAAGAGGGGAAAACATACTGGACCTGATCATCACCAACATGGGGACTCTATGCTCCAGACCAGAAGTGTATCCCTCACTGGTAAGATCAGACCATAAACTGATCTCACTGGATATTCACATCCCGACCCCACCCCCTGCCCAGAAAACCACAGTGAAAAACTTCTCTAAAGCAAATTTCACACTCCTCAAAACCAAGGTGGAATCCTTCAAAGCCCCCGGGCCTGTGGAAAATACGGCCCAGACCGCAGAAACCTTTATAAATGCATTCTATGAACACCTTCAGGACTGCATGGATCATGCAATCCCAAATAAAACCAAGATCCAATCCTCCAAAGGCAGACGACCTGTCTGGTGGACCTCAGCCATAAACAAACTATACAATAGAAGGAGGAAGCTACTACATGATAGAGCAAAATCCCAAAAAGGGAAGGGATCTCTGATCAGTATTAGCAAAAAACTAAGGGCACTCATAAAATCGTCAAAGGCCAGCTTCGAGAGAAAAATTGCACAGGACACTAAGGATAATCACAAGGCTTTCTTTAGTTATGTTAGGAACCTGGGTGGGAATTCCCAGATATGCTCAGAATTAGTCCAAAATGACAAAAAATACACTGATCCCACAGACATTGCCAACATCCTAGCTGACAGGTTCAGCAAACTTCTCCCCCCCACCAAAAGGGCAAATATCTATCCCAGCAGAGTGCTGCCCCCCTGGCATCTCAGATGCTCAGGTGGGAGCCACCCTCTCCAAAGCAAAAAACACAGCATCAATGGGACCAGACGGTGTCCCAGGCTGGGTCCTACATGAATTCCAAGAAGAGCTAAACCCAAACATAAAACTACTGTTCAATCTCAGCCTTACTACAGGATATGTACCCAAAGAGTGGCATACAGCAACAGTGGTCCCTCTCCACAAAGGTGGTGCCTCAACGGACCCTGGAAACTATCGCCCCATAAGCCTGACTAGCTTGGTCTGCAAAGCTATGGAAAGGATCATCATGGACCTCATAAATAAAGATATTGGGGACCTACAGACACTGGATCCTACCCAGTTTGGCTTTGTTAAGGGCAGATCCTGCCTCTTAAACCTGGTTGACTTCTTTGAAACAGTCACCAAGGCCATTGACGAAGGGAAGGTGGTCCACACAGCCTATCTGGACCTCGCAAAGCCTTCGATACAATACCCCACTCGGGCATTATAGATAAGCTCACCAGCTTAAATATAAACCCCTATGTCACTAGATGGGTTGCAAACTGGCTCAAGGACAGAACCCACATGGTTAGAATTGCTGGAGCCATGTCAGACTCCAAACCAGTTACAAGTGGCATCCCACAAGGCTCAGTCCTGGGACCTCTCTTGTTTGGTATATATTTCTCGGAGGTACAGGCCAACACAGAAGGACTGTGGCTGACCAAGTTCGCAGATGACTGCAAACTGGGCACCATAATCGACTCTCCAGCCGACACAAGCATCCTCCAAAAGGGCCTCGTGAAACAGACAACTGGTGCCAGAGCCATGGCCTCAAGCTAAACGCCAAAAGTGTATAGTCATCCCTTTGGCAAAACAAAGTGCCCACAAATTACCACATAGGTGGTAATCCATTAAGTACAGAAGAAGTAATTAGGGACCTGGGGACCCAAGTTGATAGCAATCTCTCATTTGACAACCACGTGGCCAAAGTGGTTAGAAAAACATTTTATATAGCCCACCTAATCATGAAGGGATTCACATCTAGATTAGGGAGGTCATCGTGCCTCTTTACTCATCCCTCATCAGGCCCATAATTGAGTACAATGCCCCTTTGGGATGTACCTTACCAAACACCTGCAGCAACTGGAAAGACCCCAAAAGTACCTCACCAAGAGGATCAAAGGGCTCAAACAGATGCCATATGCTGCCCGGTTAAAGAAACTCCAGCTCTACTCAGTGGCATACCGCCTGCTCAGAGGTGACCTGTGCCTGACGTATAAGGCCATGTCCAACCCGGAATTAAGGGACATGCTGCACTTCAAAAAATCCAAATCCCATCGAGCTACACGCTCGAGAGACTTGAACCTCAGCACTGAAATAAATAGGACATGCTGGAGGGACAGATTCATAACCCAATGGCTCCCTTCACTCTGAAATAAAATCCCAGTCCAGGTTAGGCAGAGTCCCTCATTGACTCTTTTCAAGAGGAATCTTGATGAGTGGATGGGAGATCGTAGGTTTACCCCGAGTATCACTTCTGTGTCACTGTTAGACAGAGGCACAGTATACTAACCTCGAAAAAGGGCATAGCAAAATTAATTTAAAATGGGTGGCGAAAGCCAAACATACTCTGGCTAGGCTTATAAATGCCCTAGGGCAGATAGCCTAGTATGAACCTATGAACCTATGAACCTATATGTATCTGTACTGCATAATTGTGGCCTTACAGCTTTGTAAACTTGTTCTGGAAGCAGTACTTAACACACTTTATTGATACATAATTTTTCTTGCAATTATTCAATTTGTTGTAACTTAAAATTCATATCAAAGGTTGTAGGAACTTGTGTGGTTTGCTATGTAAAATGTGTTGTAAGCTGTGTTTGATCGAATGTCCTTTTAGATTTGTCTTAAATGGATTTAATATCATTTTTACTGTGGAGTGGTATTTATTCACTACTTCAGCTTAGCATGCTAATTTGAAAAGTAAGTTTATAATCAATATACAATAAAGACTATTAGAATTGCTATGCGGGTTTCAAAATGTATGAAATATAAATATTGAATTATTTCTACGTTGATTTTAATGTATTTTTAGTAAAATGTTTTACGTTTTACATTTATTATTTGTTGTAAGACTAACTAGATGTGATATTAATAGACACCACAAGATTGTCTTTAATAGTTTAATAGTTTAATTGTTTAATTGTTTAGTTCACTAATTAACTGCTTTTAAATATGAGCTGCTGCCTGTGACTCTGCTTGACTTTGTTTGTTTGTTATTTCTGAGGAAGGAAGGGCATGGGACCTTCCGAAAGCGCTTAAAATTATTAAACTAGATCTTTTATTTTATTCGGAAGTTCGTACTTGATTTGATTTACCTGGTTTCCAGCTCCGTTTTCACTTTTTGTTGTTCTCCAACTTGTGTGGTTTGATTTAATAATCATTTTTGTTATGCAGATTGGAAGTAGTCCATTTTGAAATCACTGTAACTTATTTTCATATTATTAATGATAGCTTGTGCACTTGGTAAGAATCTGAAGATACAATTGTAAGATTCTTATGAATGACAGTTCATTACTAAAATCTGTTTAGGTGAAACTGATTTTTAGATGTAATCCACAGCACTAAAAATAGAAGTTATATTGCAACTAATCATTTGCCATGCCTACTTGCAGACCCACATGTATTTATTTGCATATATTACATCCTAAAAGGATTATTAATTCCAAAGCACATACACAATTTTTGAAACATAAACATAACTACAGAACAGTACTGATTCTTTTCAAAGTGTTGAGAATGTAAGAAAAAAAAAATGTTAACCACTACATCTCTGAATCTTGATACTGTTCAACTAGCAGATTTGAATTAGAAGAATTGCCAAAGAACTCATGATGTTAGGTGGAAAGAAGAAATGACTCTTGTTATGTTTGTTATTGAGTTCATTAATGTCAGTTTCTGTAAGACTAACGTCATATTGATGCCTGCTTTGGGAAATGTTTGCTGTTTGTATCTTTAGCCAAAATGGTGAACATTTTTCATGATTTTTTGTGAATATTACTAGACGACTATTTACAAAATGTCTTAGTAGGCTCCTACCCTCAAAGGCAAACAAGCAACCACACCTCAAATTTTATTAGATAAGATAGATAAAATTCCTTTATTGCCATTGCACAAGTACAACAACATTTGTAGCAAACCTACTAAGGTGCATTCACATATAATGAATATGAAAAAATAAAAGAATACAATACAATACCAAACAATACAATGTAATGCAATGCAATATAAAACAACTGAGTTATTGCACTTGGGTATATTGCATATGAGAAGAATAAAGTAAGGTACACAGGAATGTAAACATATACCTTATAGTGCAAATGGCTATTTTCTTTACTCATTGTGAGTATTTAACATTGTTCAGTTCACATATGGCCCTGGGATAGAAACTGTTCTTAAGTCTTTGTCCGAGATGGAATTGACCTAAACTGTCTGCCAGAAGGCAGCAGCTCAAACAGGTGATGTCCAGGGTGAGAAGTGTCTTTCAGGATGTTGCTTGTCCTGCTGAGACAGAGACAGCTGAAAAGCTCCTCCAAGTTGTGCAGTGAGCAGCCAATGATTTTCTAGGCAGAGTTAATGATCTTTTGAAGGACCTTCCTGTTTACCTCTGAGCTTTTGGCATACCATGTGCAAATGCAGTATGTCATGTTTTCAATAAAATAGTGGTAAAAAGAAACCAGTAGCTTCCCCTGCAGGTTGTTTTTCCTGAAGATCCTCAGGAAATGCAGTCTCTGCTGTGCTTTTTTGTCTGCCTCCATGATGCTCATGGATCAAGAGAGATATTCTGACACATGTACACCTAGTAAATTGAAGACAGGAACAATTTCCACACAATCTCCATTGATGTATATTTGGGTTGTGATCTGTGTTGTGCCTCTGGAAATGTATTATGAGTTCTTTGTTCTGGCAGAGTTCAGGGCCAGGTTGTTTTCAGTATGCCCTGCAGCCAGTCTTTGAACTTCAGCTCTATATACTGTCCCGTCTCCTCCTGTAATAAGTACAACCACTGTGGTGTTGTCTGCAAACTTAATGATGGTATTAGTAGAATGAGAGGGGACACAGTCATGGGTGTAAAAAGTATACAGAAGTGAGCTCAGCACACAGCCTTGTGGGATACCAGTGGTTAGGCTGAGGGTGGAGGAGAGATACTAGCCTAGTCTAACCATCTGAGTATGGTTAGTTAAAAAGTGTTTAATCCAATGGCAGGTAGATTCTGAAAGTCCTACATCAGTGTTTAGTGACCAGGCTATGCAAGATAACTGTGTTAAAAGCAGAATTAAAGTCTACAAAGAGCATTCTCACATAGCCCCCTTACTGCTCAAGATGACAAAGGGCAGTGTGTAAGGCAGTGGAGATGGCATCTTCTGTAGACCTATTTGCTCCGTAAGCATACTGGTGTGCATCCGAGACAACTTGGAGACTGTCCTTGATGTGCCACAGAACCAGTAGTTCAAAACTCTTCATGATGACTGGAATAAGTGCCACTGGATGGTATTTGTTGAGGCTACTGATGACGGGTTTCTTTGGCAGTGCAATTATCGTAGTTGACTTCAGACAAGATGGAATAGCAGACTTAGACAGAAACCGGTTGAACATCTTTGGGAAGTCCCTACAGAGCTTGTCCATGCATTCTTTTACCACCCATCCCATCACTCTATCAGGGCCAGCAACCTTTCTTGGATTAACTGCTTTGAGCACACATCTTACATCATGCTCTTGTATTGTGAAGTTGTGGTTGTAGGAGGCTGGTATAGATGACGTGAGACTGCTGTTGCCTATCTGATGGTATCTAGGCATGACTGACTCTGCTGTTTCCACATAAACATGAGCAAAGAAATAATTAAGTTCCACAGCCATCAAAGCATCTCCCTCAACATCTATATGGTTGCTGGTTTTCTGATTGGTGATGTGACAAATACCTTGACATAGGCGTCATGGATCCTTGTTGGTGACGTGGTCCTCTATCTTCCATTTTTGTCTGCTTTAGCCACTCTGGTGGCTTTCTTTAGGTTGGCTCTAGCCACACTATAAAGGACTGTGTTACCTGACCTGAAGGCTGTATTGCGGTGCTTTAAAAGATATCTGACATCCTTTGCCATCCAGGGCTTCTGATTAGGGTACACATGAATATGTCTGCTGACAGTGACTTTGTCAAAACAAGTTTTCATGTAGCAAAGTACCTTTGATGTACTCTTCCAGATCCTGATCCTCGAAAATGTCTCAGTTAGTTCTTTCACAGCAATCCAGTAGCTGTGAGAGTGCACCTTCCGGCCATATTTTAACAATCTTTGTAGTAATCTGGTCTTTTCTCCTAACAGGAGTGTATGCTGGAGTTAAGAGTATGGAAAAATGGTCTGACTGGCATAGATAAGGCAGCTGTTTTGCCCTGCAAACATCCATGATATTTGAATAGGCCTTGTCCACTATATTTTCCATGCTGGTTGCACATTTGACATGTTGATGAAATTTGGGGAAAAGTGACTTTAAGTCCATCTGATTGAAATTACCAGCTATGATATTAACAGCTGTAGGAAGGTTGTTTTGTTACAAGTTAATGATGTCAAACAGGTGACCTAGAGCTGTGCAAGCATCACATCTGGTGGAATGTAAACAGATGTAACTATAAGAGCAGCAAACGCCTGATGTAAATAAAAGGGACTGCATTTGCTTGTCATATATTCCAGAAAAGGACAGCAGTAACTGTCTACAATCTTTTCTTTGGTACACCAGCTGCTATTCACATAGATGCAAAGGCCCCACCTCTGCAGTCCCACCAAAAAACTGTGCCGTCTGCCAGCTCAATGGCTGAATCTGATATACATGAGTGCAGCCATGTCTCTGTAAATAATATAATGCAACAGTCTGTTACAAGTTTGTTCTCAGAAATCTGTAGCTGAACTTCATCCATTTTGTTTGTGATAGATCTGGCATTAGCAAGAAGTATGCTGGGAATATGTGGTTTGTTAGGATGTTTCCTTAGCCTAGCATGTAGGCCAGACCTGCAACTACACTTTTACTTCCTGTGTCTTCTCCACCTTTGTATCTTGCCTGAGCTGACAACAATTCTTGGGGAACCTGGTATTTTTGCTATTTCCTCTAGTATGTCATATGAGTGTAAGAATTCACTTGTAACATCCTGATGGTGTTAAAATCTGATTTGCAAGATCTCTTTCCAGCTGTATCTAAGATTAGTCTGACTGAACTTAACAGTAAAGAACATACATATGAACACAAAAAACACAGAAAACAAGCACAGAGAAGGAGCACACAGAGCTGCTGCAATTGTACTTTTTCACCATAGCACACAAAACTTTTATAAAGAAATGCATACTTTTTCCTGATCCAAAGATCACAACAATGTTATATGTTTATTTTTTAGATAGCTGTCTCTCTCTTTATCTCTCTTTCTCTCTATCTATACACATGTGATTTTATTTATTTGTTAACTGGGGTAGTCCAACTGAGCAAAGCACATTTTTTCAGTGGATGCCCATGGAGAAAAGCTCCAATTTTTTACAATCATTAAAGTAAAAACACATAGTAGTGACAGTTTAGAATGCAAAGAAGCATTCTATGTGTTACATAGTGCAGATAATTTTCTACAACTTATGATGGAGAAGTAAAAGAGGAGAAAGGTTGGAAAGTTTGTGAGAAATGTGATCAAGACAGTTAGTAAATGAGAAAGAGTAGCAGAAGAACGGAGTTAGAAGAAACTAGATTTGATATGAAAAGTGTTCAGTGAAAGGGTGGTTGTATGATAGTGAGGGAGATAAACAGACCTAAGAAAGAATGGATGGTTGAATAATGTGAGAAGAAAACTAGCATGATTTGTCTGGATAAGCTGTAAATGCACTTTCATGTGCAGGGGCTGGTCCAATTGTTGATAAGATGATTTATGAGCTTGGTGATAAATGTTTTCTAGCTTACTTCATTTCAAATGTTTGGAAGGATGGGGTTCCCTATTTGAATATGTCAACAGAGAAAGAATGAGTCACTATAGTGGGTGTGGGATTTGGGTAACAAGTGGGATGTAGTGTGGTTGTGATTGTAAATTTCTTTCTTTGGTGCATTTAGTAAAGAAAGTGGGTAATGAAGAACATTTATTAGCCTGGAAAAGGAGTTCATGTGTCTTTTTTAGGAGATACAGTATGAGACACTGTTGATGTTGATCATATGTATCTTACATATACGTGTGTGTGTGTGTGTGTGTGTGTGTGTGTGTGTGTGTGTGTGTGTGTGTATATATTTATATATATATATATATATATATATATATATATATATATATATATATATATATATATATATATATAGATATAGATAGATATAGATAGACACACACACACATATATTTAAATATTCATTTAAATTATATATAAATGCATTTTTACTCCAAAGAGAAGTGAAAGCCACACTTTTATTTTTAAATGACTATTTTATAAAATATGTAGCTTGTCAATTTCAAAGGCCTTTTTCATCTAATTTTTGCCCCAAAGTCAGACAATAGCATGTCTCTACTACTTTAATATATTGTATTCTTATGAAATTATCAACTTGGGTCGACTGGATGGTTAGTGTTATACTGCATGCCTGACTTGACTAGAATAAGTGAGTAGCAGAAACTTTAACATTAAATATTAGAACATATATAATAAGTGCTTCCTGATGTAACATAAATTGACAGAAAAATATATATTTTTTCTAAGATAATAGTAGTAGCATGTTTGCTTCACATGTAAATCACAGTAATGATAGGATTTCAATATATACTGTATTTTTAGCCTGAAAAAAATGCAAAATGTTCATTTGATTGTAAACTGAATGTTAAAAACTGAGCAATCAAGAGTAAAGTACAGTTGTTTGAGTTAACATACTATAATAGTAGATGTTTGAATATAGTTACCAGTTTATATATTTAGGTACTCAGCCTTTATTTGTTTACTTTAACTTTTCTTTTATTGAATATTTTGCCTGATTTATAAAAGCAATGATGATTGATGTGTTGATTATCTGATGAAGTTGACGACGAAAACGGTTTTGGACAGTGTGAACGTTAATATATTTTGTGCTGCAGTGGATTTCCTGTGTAATACTTGTGTCACTATTTGTCTTGTGGTGGACTTGTCATTAAAGCCTGTTTTGCCACCCGTTTGAGTCCACAGTGCTTGTTTTCTGTTTAACAGTTGTTTTGAGTTAACATACTATAATAGTAGATGTTTGAATATAGTTACCAGTTTATATATTTAGGTACTCAGCCTTTATTTGTTTACTTTAACTTTTCTTTTATTGAATATTTTGCCTTAATGTAGGATTTGTTCAGGGGGCTCGGCTGTCACATGATTTTAAAGCTGATCATATGATTATAAAGTTAGTTTTTGGTTGTCACATGATTTTAAAGCTGGTCACATGATTTAAAAAGCTTTTTACATGATTTTTTTTAGTATTTAAACAGTGTGGTTTTGGTTCACTTCATCTGAAGAAGTTTTATTATAAAATAAAACAAAAGTGCTAATACTATGTTTCAAGTTGTTTGAGCTGGATTTGTCGGAATCACTGTGGCCTTGGGTATGTGTTTTTTTATGTTTGAATAGATCACTGTTGCAGTAGCCTAATTTATATGGGATGTTCTGCCACTGACTGGACCAGCTAGCCAGCTTTCAAAGCATTAGGGCACCTTCCATACACCCTAGCTGTTGTACAGCTTAGAGAGAGAAGTATAAAGTCAGTGGCTAGGGTATTTTAAAGTATTCCCTCCCACCTTTTTAATTGTCAAACCTGTTTCCCAAATTTTCCTCACCCACTCACTTATATAGAACATGTGGACAAGTCCTGCTTTGCCTTGTATACATTTTCAACATACACCCACTTAACCAAACATTTTGAAATAAAGAAGCAGTTACCAGTGATTTCCAGCTATCAGTCTTGTAGCATCTATACGCATCCATCATTAACACTATACTCCACACCATTTCCCATACTTGAAGAATAGCATCTCAGCTAGCATTGCCACCTTTTCAAATGCACAAAGTGGGACATTTTTGGTACAAATGTCAGAGTTTGCAGGGAGAACCATACCCATGGCCAGTACAAAGGACATAACTTCACTGTTTTGCCTAAATAAAAACTTATTCTTGTAGCATTTTAGTTGCTTATTCTGTTTCTTATAACATTTAGGTGTTTCTGATACAGAATAACTGTTTTATGCAACTATTACATAAAATATAGGAAATATTTTTGTCCTAAAATCTCAGGACATTTGCTATTTTTTCAATTTTTTTGCAGGACAGAACTGCCCAAAGAAGGACTGTCCCTCGCAAAGTGGGACAGGTGGTAACCCTAATCTCAGCCTTCTTCCATTTTCAACTTTCTTTGAAAATTTTGATGATTTAATCTTTTAAGATCTTTCCCTCATATCTTCATATTATAACCAACATCTCCATTTCATAGTAGCTTCCCATTTTCCCCATGGAGATTGCCTTCTGTTCTTCCTGTTCTTCTTATCTATGACATTTTCTTCTGCTGCTCTCTTTCTAAACTATATTTCTCTGTCAAGGTCAAAAAGTTCTGCCATTCCACTTTGATTCATATTTTGTTGTTTTACCTTTAATTTCACTGTTGGTTGTTAGAAAGGGATAGGTTTTAGAAAGGCAAGTTCTAGTCACCCCAAGGGGCCTAGACAACTATAAAGTCACAGACTGTAGAGAGGAAAAACCTGACCATGTTTAAACAATCCTACCTCGGTTTGTGATTTATTCATCTTTACTGTTAAAAAGTGTGACTGTGAGCGGTAGTGAGCAGAAGCTACTGCGATGTAAAGGAATTGCAACTTTTGTTTGGCCTGCAGAACTTGTATGGTCAGTACAACTTTACTGTACTTACTTTATTATTTAGTTGTATATTGCTGGTGTGATTTTTTTTTTTTGTCATAGAAGTTGGTTCAAGTTCTCTTTGAATTCTCTGGTTACTGATTTTGATTAGTTGCCTCCCTTTATATTTCTGCTACTTGTAAAACTCCTACATTGTCAGTTTAAATGCTGACAAACACCCAGGCTTGAATGGGCATTTTTCCATTAAACCTGTCTTGAAAGGGAGAAAATTACCTCACTGAACATTCTAATTAGATATGTCATGTGATCTATATATAAATGTTTTTTCTTGACTGTTTTTATTGTAAGTCTGATGAATCAGCAGTTTTGCTGTGAAAGTGTTAATTTTGTACATTAAATCTTTTGTTTTACATCTGTGTTGGTCGGCTTTATATTTTTATTTTTATTTTAAAACTCCTACATTTACCAGGAAGTCCAATACTGGGTTTGGTATGTACTTTTATTCTTTTTATGAACTTCTCTCTTATCACTCTCCTTTCTACAACCTCCCATTTCCATTCTACCCTATCAAAAACATTGGTAGATCAAACACTTTTTAGTATCTCATGTGTGAGACTGTGCAGGGGCAGCATAACTCTGTTAACTGACAGCTAATAATGAGTTGCATATTAAAATGAAGAGAATTTAGCAGATATTTAACAAGATCTGTTGTGTCATGCTTACATTAGAAATAATTGCCAGATATGTAAATCAAGAGTTAACACTGAAGCCCATGTGTGGAAATGTTCAGCAGACATACCTTTCATCCACTGACAAATTGCATGTTACCCATTATATTAAAGAACCATAGGCACTCACATGCTGGAGCCAATATACGTTTTGTAAAATTCATTGTTTTTCTTTCAATACATTTAAATCCTGCCACCTGTATTTCAAAACAAATATGTCTTAGAATATACTTGGTGCAAAAATATTGTTTCACAGCAAAGTGTTAAAACTGTTTCGAAGTGGTAAGCTATAGTCGAAAATGCATTTTATGACAAGTAAAGTCCAGTAGTACTTGCTGCATTTTAAACCTTTCCTACCTTGTGCATTGCACAATTTTGGTCATGAAAATTAACTGCTGGTATATGTTGCTTGTCCACGGGTATATTGTAGCAGTGTATAAATGTGCATATTTTCAGAATTCATACTTTCAGCATGCCACTCAACTTCTTCACACAAGAATCAGGGGCAGAGCCAAACTAATGGGAGACAAAGACACAACACCAAGGAGAAATTTATATATATGCATATCGCTTTTATAATCTTAGAAAGTTGCTATAAAAACAGGTTTTGCATCAGCACACATTTACTTTCTGAAAGCTATGAAATATAAAACTTGAACATCTGTCATTATTTATTGACCTCAATCCTCAATGATTTGCCAGAAAAATCAAACATTTTATGAAGAACACAACACAAATATGAAGCAAAATCTTGACATTCTTTGAAATTCTTGATAGCTCTAAGATATGCTTTCAGGCAAATACAGTTTTACTGTTTCTAGCCATTGCTTATGACTTTTGCTTTGATTTCACTCATTTTTACTAGTGATATAAAATTATTCATGCTTGCCTGATATTTGTTTGCATTGACTATACTGCAGGGTTGAAGAAAATGTTAATGTTCAAAGCAAAAATATTTTTGTCTTTTACTGAACTGATTTTTAACAGAGCTGTATAAATGTGTATACATTTTATTTGTTATATTTATAATCTGTAATACAGTGCAAAACTTCATAGCAGTTACTCATTACTTATTTTCTTGAATATACTGCATTTATAAAGTTTAAATATAGAATTTCTTTTTTTTTTATTTGTAGACACTGCTCACTTGATTAATGTTCTTTAGCTACATAAACACATTTCAGTAAGCTAATGACTATTCATCTAATCCTGAGTTATGTCACTTCTTGAAATAGGCAGGGATTGCTACTACACATCCTCTGAGGTGTGCCAAAAGTATTTTATGTCATAAAAGCTAAAATTTCTTTCCAATCTAAAACATTTTTGACATTGTTCCATGGAGGCCTCCTCCTCAAATGAATACTTCTGTACAAATATCTGTCTTACCCATCATTCTGCATCAAAACCATCAGCAATGCTTCCATTAAAAAACTTCTGGGGAAACAGACTACCACTGTTACTCTGATTTTCGTGCATACAGAGCAACATATTTAGAGCACTCTGTTTTCAGTGGGCCCCTTCCCACATATTCAGCCTTACTCTCACTACATAATATATTAATACGATCTTGCAGCAGGCTTAGAACAGATGTAAAGCACCTTAAACACCTTGTACACTTTAATGAACCAAGCCTTTTCCAATATCGATAACAGCTTTCTAACTGAAGCCATATTCTTTGACCTCCAATGTGCATTTGAAAACATCAACCATTTCATCTTACTTTGTAAACAAAATAACTTTATTTTTTCATATGTTTGAAAGTCCTTGTTAGAACACTTTCCCTCATGACCAGCAATCAAATAATAAATCCAAAAGGTGGTGTGCATCATTTCAAATAATTTATTACACAATGATTTCATGCTTTTTCCTTGGCTCTAGATGATTGTCACGGTTGAAGTGAATTCCCAACCCCATGTGCAAAAATGGTAAAAGGGGTTGTGGATGGATGGATGGATGGATGGATGGATGGATCAAGTGCTTTCATCCATAGTTAATGCATAGAGTTCATCAGAATACATAACGTTTCCACTGATACATATTTAAAATACATAAAATTGAACATGTGGATAACCAGCCAATCAATCACTATCATCTCAAATAATTAAGATTATTCATCAATATACTGCTTAAAAAAGTCACATCATTTAGGATGTCCACATTTAGGAGGACTATCAAATCATATTTGGTCACGTTGTATGCCTTTAATTTTAATATGTTTAAAGTAAATTAAGGACATGTAAGAGGGAACTTCAGAATTATTGGGATATGTGTATATCCTCAGACATATTGTGCAAACTTTTGGGAGGTTGCTAAGTTCTATAAGAAAATATGAGGGAGTTAATTAAGATGTTGCATTCTGGGAGGCTTTGGAGGGTTCATGCCTGTTAGTCAGTTGACCTCTTTACAGAGCTGTTTAGGGTAATGATCAAGGAATTTTGATTTGATTTCATTAGGTGACTTTATTTTACCTTATTTTGGAAGATTCCTGAGCTGGATGAATTGCTTTTTTGCAAAAGCAATTGGATTGTTTTACTATGTACAGTATGTCAGACCTCATCTCTTAGATTTAGTAGGGTCTTAAGACTGTAAGTTATCATTGGTCCTTTTTGTGCTAGTGCAGACTAGATATTAAGGAGAACAATGTATTTTGGAGATTTTTAGGATTCAGAATTATTTATTGATGGCAAAATCAATGAAAATAAATCAATAAAAGCCACTTTCAGCGAACATGATTTAAAGCTTTTTTGCAAAAGCATTCCCCTGCATCCCACCCATCTGGAAGACCCCCCCCTACCTTTTATATATATATATATATATATATATATATATATATATATATATATATATATATATATACACACACACACACACACACACACACACACACACACACACACACATATACACAGTGAAGAAAGTGCTGCACCAAAAGTTTGCTGAAAACGCTGCTGCTGGATGATTAATTGGTTCTCAACAAATACACATTCCTGATTTTTAAGTATTTTGGTGAATGTGTCTGCAGTGGAGTTGAGATCTGTTGAATGCAGAATAGGTAACCAGTCAAGGATGGCTAGGATTGCTGTGTCTGTTTATGTTGGAGTCTTAATTCAACAACAGGAACAAACAAACAATTAAAAACAAGCACTAGGAGAACCAAAAAAAAAAAAAAAAAACTGCAGACGCTGCTGCAATTAATTTTAATAAGTGGATAAGTGCTTTCATCTTCCAATATTACAAGTCTTCTTCAGATAAAAAGTTTTTAAAATCATACAGTTTAAATACCTCACCTCAAGTTACATGATATAAAAGCCCGCTAAATTATCCACTTGATTTAAAGAGCTACACTCCTTAATAGCATAGTGTCTTAAATAATAATTAAACAACACATAAAAAATGTTGTAAAAAAGTATATAAACAATAAATATAGTCTTACATACACCAAATCTTCAAACCGTTATAGAAAACATCTTCTGTAACCAATGTATGACCAGTTTAAAAATGTTCACCTAAGCAACACTTTCAATTTCAGCAAGCACGTAATGGAACTATAATTATTCAGACCTGGCCAGCTATTAGCATTCAAATATAACTGCTAGTACAGCTCCCTTTTCTCTAGGATTAATGGTCATGGTCCCCCTCTGATGTTCATTGCTACTTTTTCCATTATCAAAAACTAAAATATATGTCCTGGATTGTGCTGTATGTGTTTATACAAGGCATTCATACGTTTTCCTTTTTTTATGTGAAATAAATGTTTCTAAATACAATCTTTAAGTTTACGTTTTATTTTGCCAATATAAAATCCTGGGCATGCTTGACAGAGTGCAATGTAAACTATCCATTTATTTCTCAATTACATTTCCCTAATAGATTATATTTATGCCCTTTCACTTCAAAATGTTCACCCACATATATGTGTTTACAATAATTACATGGCCCACATTTTGACATATTACCCATTTTTATATTATGAATTAAATTAGATGGTCCCCTTTCTAAACTATCCTTGATATTACTACCCTTCTTATATACTATAATAGGTTCCCCCATTTTTTCTGTTAGTACCTCATCCTCCCTCAGAATTGACCAGTTCTTATCTATAATCCATTTGAGTATAGTACTGTCAGGTTAAAATGTAGTGATAAAGGTGTTTCTATAGGTAGAATTATTTAAATTCCTATCATTATGACATCCACCAGGAAGGTCTGTAAAACTAGCCCCTCCACTATTTATTATTATTTACTATTATTTATTATTTTCAGTTTGGTAACCTAGGAAGTCCAACTGGGCCACGAAGAGCCCGTTTTCAGTGGAGGCCCGAGTAGAAAAGCTCCAATGACAGTTACAGGCAAATTAATCTTTACAATCAAATTTTCATAGAAATACAGCAAACAAACAATGTGAAATCTTACACATGATTTTAGAGAAATGCAGGCTAAGTCACAACAAAATGAATATGATAACATAGTTTTATACAGACAAATGAGAATACAGGTGCAATAATTGTAATTTTTTTTTCTTTTTGAGACTAAGTTCATATCAGAGAGATAGGGAATGCTGTAGGTGACTGCCTTGAAAAGCCTGAAAGGGTATAGTTGGGTTGTTGTAGTAGGTATGTGAAGTGGCAGTAGTAGAAGTGGTGAAGTGAGTGGCTAAAGGGGGCAGTTATGTTGGGGAGTGGGAAGGGCATATTAATTTTGTAGTAAGAAAGGAGGACAGGAGGGGTTTAAATTTGGTGTGGTCTGGGCTACACCAAAGATTGGGATGGAGAGAGTTCCAAAGTTTTGAAATGGTGCAGGAGAGCAAGAGGTCATGAGGGTTTGTGGATATGTAGGAGGTTTTGGTTTTCTGATCTGAGTGAGTGGGTTGGAATGTGGGGGGAGTAATGTAATAGAGAGAGAGGGGTAGCTGGAAGGTTTGTCGATGAGCTTATGGGCATTGTTGAGTTTAAGCAAGGGCAAGTAATTAGGCAGTTCAAGACATTGCAGGATACGGAGAGAGTAGCAGTGGTGGGTGGAGTTCTTTGAGTTGGTAGCAAATTTGCTTATTTTGTTATAGCATGATCCAAGTTTGGATTTTGACCGAGTTGGATGTTAGTTAGTAGAGGGCACCGTACATAAGAGAGGGGAGGCAGTAGGAGGAGGCTAGGATTTTTCTGATGGAGTGAGAGAGGTAGCGATAGTGTCGGTTTAGGAAACCAAGCTTTTGGTGTTTTTTTTATGGTAGATTGAATATGGGTATCAAATTATAGGAGCTTCTCGATAATGGCACCAAGGAGTTTGGTATTAGGGATGATTTTGATTGGTATGTTATTGCTGCTAACTACTGAGAAAGAGTTGTTGCCAATTGGGGAGTTTCTAGAGGGGGAAAAGATCATGAGTTTGGTTTTCTTAGTGTTTAGGTCAAGGTGCTTGTTACTCATCCAGGATTCTGTTTTAGAGAAGGCTGACTGAGTTTTTTGTAGTCAGAGGGGGGAGTATGCTGAGCAGATGATTGTTGAGTCATCTGCATATTGGATTATTAATGAGTCAGGGATGGCACGGTGAAAGTTGTTGATGAATATGTTGAAAAGTGGTGGTCCTAGAACTGAACCTTGAGGGACCCCGATAGGGGTGAGTAGAAAGGGGTAGGTTGAGGATTTCCATTAGATGGTTTGTTGATGCTTGGAGAGGTAGCTTGATAAGGTGGAGGTGGAGAGGTTGAGAGATGTGAGTTGAGTTAATAGTAGAGGGTGGGAAATGGTGTCGAAAGCTTTGGATAAGTCTAGGAACAGGGAAGATGCAAGTTTAAAAGAGTCCCAGGGCAGAAGCCATGTTGAGTAGGGGTAAGAAGGTTGTTATTAGTCAGGTATGACATGAGCTGAATATGGATACATTTCTCTAGGATTTTTGAAAAAGGGGAAAGGATAGCTAAATGTCTAAAATTGGAGGTGTCAGTGTTTTTGCCTCCTTTGTGAAATGGGATAATGTATGCATGGCACCAGATGGATGGTACGTATGCTTCATTAATGGATCTGTTGATGAAGATAGAGATGGGGAGGGCTATACTGTCAGCAGATAATTTTAGGAAAGTAGCTGGGAGATTGTCAGGTGGGGTTCTGCTAGGTTTGAGTTGGAGCAATAATTTTTTATAGTGCTTGTAGGGATGGGTTCAAGGTTGAAAGGGTGGAACGGGTGGAACTGGTTGAAGGAGTTGGGTGGGTTGGAGAAGTTATTTTTGGTGGGGGTGGGGAAAAGAGGAGGACAATTTGGCTATGCAATCTATAAAGGAAGGAATTGAACTGTGTGGCAGTGTCCTGGTTGGTAAGGTTAGGGTTGGGGCAGGGGTTCTCTTTGTTGCCAGGGTGGAGGAGGGAGGAGATTGTGTTCCAGAATTTTTTAGGGTTAGTTGAGTGTTTAGTTTGAAGTTGGGAGTAGTATAATTTCCGTTCTCTAGTTATAAGTTTTTTTATGGAGTTATGAAGTTGTTTAAATGCCAGTAGGCAGTTGGATTGTTTGTTTTGTTGGAATAATTTCCAGGCTTTATCTTATTGTAGCATGGCAAGTTTGGTATGTTTGGACAGCCAGGGAGAGACATTGGCTTTGATTTGTTTGGTTCTGACAGGAGCATGGTGGTTTAATGTGTTTATGAATGTGTCATTGAAGTAGGTAGTGGCTCTATCAAGGGGCAAGGTTCTTGGGGGGGGGGACCAGTCTGCGAGTTTTAGACATTCAGAGAAAGTTTGAGGGCTGAAGTGGGAGAGACTGTGAGTGTGTATGTATTGGTGTTGCTGGTGGAGAGGGCATGGGAGATGATCGGTGAAGGCAGGAAGGTGATCACTGAGAGGGTCTGGAAGAATTCTTGCGTTTGAGATAAGGTTGGGATGGGATGTAAGGATCCAGTCTATGATAGTGCCAAGTGATCCATCTTTGTTATGCCTGGTAGGGGAGTTTATCAGTTGACTGAAATTGAAAAGATTGACTGATTGAGATAGGGCTTGTGAATTATTGAGGCCCAATTTATATTAGTGTCACCTAGGATGTAGGTTTCATTTTTAATTATGCAGAGAAGATGTATTCTAGAATTGGGATATTATTGCCGAGGGGTATATGCAAGGAGACTATACATATGGATTTGTGATTATTGAGTTTAAGTAGAGCAGTAGTAATTTCAGCATTACTAAAGTTAAGGATAGGATTGGTATAAGGGGTGATGGCGTAAGAGGAGGATTAGATAATAGCTACTCCTCCCCCTTTTTTACTAAGTCTATCATTATGAATGATTTGGTAGCCTGGTGGAAGAATTTCACTGTCTTTTATGGAAGGTTTAAGCTAGGTCTCTGAGATGCTGGTTGTGTCAGGATGGCTATGGTAAAGCCAGGCATGGAGGTTAGGGATTTTATTTCTAAGGCTTTGGGCATTGAGTGTGGCTAGATGAATAGATTTGGGGTTGTGAGCGTGTGTGAGTGAGGATGAAGTTGTAGGTGATGTGGGTCCGGGGTTAGGGTGAATGTCTCGAGATAGTGACAGAAAAGTCTGAAGGAGGATAAGTGTTAGGTGATCTAATGTGAGTGTGGTGTATGAATGTAGGAATGGAAATTATTTGGTGAAGTGTGGGTGAGAGGAAGTGTAGTGCTTATGCAGTATGGGTAATAGTGTGTTTGAATAGTAGGGTTGGGTTGAAGGATTAGAGTTCATGTGTTATGGAGATGAAAGGTTGGATACATGTAGGTCTGATGGTGGGGGATCTGTGGTTGGGGTGAGGAAGTTGTGTGAAATAGGTGAGATAACTTAGTGAAGTAAGAATGATCATTAGGTGAAGTAGATGGTATAGGGAAGGAGTCATTTTGTAATGATGGGAGAGGAGTGAGTGTGGTGGGAGTGGTGTATTGTAATTGGATTGTGGAAGATATGGGTTGGGCAGTAGTTAGAATAAATCAGCAGGTTGTAGGGGTGGGTGAGATTTGGGGGTAGGGTAGGGGACCAGAGTGAGCCCTCAGGGTGAATGGAGCAGGTTACATCCCCAGCAGAGGTGAGCAAAAGTCAATCAGTGAGTAATGGTTAGTCACTGGTATGAGGGAGTAGTTTCAGTGAGAAAAGTTGCTTTTAATTAAATAAAGTAGATTCTGTGGATTACTAGTCTAGGTGATGGTAGAGAATTTAAAGATTAAAGTAAGGCTAATTTAATATGGTTTTGGTTCATTACAGTCTGAAAGCAGCCGTGTGTAAATTGGTGGATAGGGCAGTTTTAAAAGGGGAAAATACTGTCTGGTTTCCATAGACTTGAACGGGAACAGGGGATTTATAGGTATATGTGATGGTAGGGAAGGGTGAGTGGAGATATGGGGAGGAATGGTTGCCTGCTGCCACCTAGTGGTACAATACTGGTGGTACAGATAGGGAGTAGTGGGGGGAAAGGGTCCCTGCAAGTGTGCACGCTATCGGGAAACGCTAGCTGATGGCAGAATAAAATACAATGGTAACAGGTATTAACATAGAACATGGAGCAGGTGAAAAAAAAGATCAAGGAACTCTAGCTTACATGCATTTTTGGTAAACTAGCTATAGAGCAAAAGGCTAGATACTCCGTAACTTTTTTGTTCCTGTGTGGAAGGAGCTGGTATAGGATGTAGTTCCTGGATAAATAGGGGTTTGTAAGTTAGTAAGAACGAGCTGGAATGGAATAAGAAGAGAAAGTTAATAAAAGAGAGAGCAGAGCTGTTGGTAGATAGAACATGGTAATAAATAGAATGGGGAATGTATGGGTGAGGAATGAGGTTGATGAGTGAGGTAAGGGTGAAAGGGGGGAAGGAGGGATAGCTGGATGAGAGTGGGTGTGTAGGTGTGGATTGCCTGAGTTGGGTGGTTGAGTTGCAGCAGTGAAAGTCAGTAGGGCAGTGATCTGAGGTGAGGGTCAGTGGGTAGGCTTATAAGACAGTAAGTTGTGCACAAGAAATAACAATGAAACACTATCAGTGCTGTAGATGCAGGATAATATACTTTAAACTCTTGGTTCTGATATAACATGCTCTACACTCTTACTTCTTGATAAAGCATGTAAAATATAGGTGGTCTATAGCACTAGTATCTTCATATGACAAAATATGTACACAATAATTTTTGTCCCTTTTATTTATTACTTCGTACATCTAATTGTTCACTAAGGAAACAGAGTGACCTCTTTTAATTAGAATACACTTAGGCATGTTATATTCTTCTATAAAATGTTTACCCTGTGTGATCATCCTAGCGGCCCTTACAAACTGGCCTTTCACCACTACTTAGGATGTTCACTAGAAAAATGCATAAATGTATTTAAATACACACAGCCTATCTTGACCTCACCAAGGCTTTCGACACCATCCCCCATTCTGGAATTATAGCTAAACTCACTAAACTAGATATAAATCCCTATGTTTCAAGATGGGTTGCCAACTGGCTCACTGACAGAACCCACACTGTAAAAGTTGCAGACTCCAAATCTGACCTCAAGGCAGTGACAAGTGGAGTGCCACAGGGTTCCATCCTGGGACCTCTCCTGTTTGGTATCCACTTCTCTGAAGTACAGGCTAACACAGAAGGCCTCTTTCTGACAAAGTTAGCAGATGACTGCAAACTGGGAGCCATAGTCAAGTCCCCAAATGATGTGGACATCCTACAGAAGGGCCTCACTGAGACAGATGCCTGGTGTCAGAGCCATGGCCTCAAGCTCAATGCCAAAAAGTGCAGTGTCATCCCCTTTGGTAAAAACTCTGTACCCATGAACTAAAACATAGGCGGCAATCTACTTAACACCAAATGCGTGATAAGAGACCTTGGGACCCAGGTGGACAGTAGTCTCTCCTTTGATAGTCACATCGCCACAGTAGTCAGGAAGTCCTTCTGCATGGCACACCTCATCATAAATGGGTTCTCATCCAGGAAAAAAGAGGTCATTGTTCCCCTCTAATCGTCACTCATTAGACTCATTTTAGAGTACAATGCCCCTTTTGGAATGTACCTCACAAGACATCTGCAGCAGCTGGAAAGGCCACAGAAGTACCTCACAAAGAGGATTACTGGCCTCAAACAAATGCCCTACACTGACCGCCTCAAAAAACTCCAGCTTTACTCCGTAGCATATCAACTACTCCGAGGTGATCTCTGCCTAACATATAAAGCTATGCCAAACCCAGAGCTGTTGGACATGCTGCACCTAAAGAAATCCCAATCCCTCCAAGCTACATGCTCTAGGGACCTAAACCTTGTCACCACAATAAACAGGACATGCTGGAGGGATAGATTCCTGTCTAGAGACTTCCTATACTCTGGAACAAGCTACCCATCTATGTCAAGCAAAGTTCTTCATTAGCACTCTTCAAGAAAAATCTTGATGAGTGGATGGGAAATAGGACATACACCTTGGGGATCACTTCTGTGTCTCTGCTGGACAGTAGCACAGGAAAATAACTTTCTTGGGTGGTGTAAGATATGGTACCTTGCTGGCTAGGCTTACATAGGCCCTTGGGCTGATAGCCTAGTACCTACCTATGAACCTATGTGGGTTTATCCTTGCCCAACAAAATGTCTAAATAAGCAATATTATCATCTCCTATTTCATATGGGAACTTTAAAAAACTAGTACCTATTACTAATAAAATTTAAAAGGGCAAGCTTTTCTCTTTCTTGTCCTTCCATACTACTAGGATATCATCCAGGCATCTGGCATACAACCTGATAGGATTTTTAAATTCACTATAGTTTAAGAACTGCTTCCCCATTGGATAATTACTGTGTTAGCAAATAAGGAACCTCATGATGTTGGAGTCTTCCTAGATCTGAAAGAGCTAAATTTAATGTGATTTTTAGCATGGCCGATGAAGGTAAAATCTGAAGAAGGAAAAAGTACTATGACAGAAGAGACTGGCAAGAGTTTGTCTGTGATTTCTAAATCAAGTGATGAGTGACTGTTGGTTCTAAGGCATAAATTAGTGGGTTGTTGTACTAATTGCTTTTGGCTGAGATCAGTTAATAAATCTGCAATATCATTTTGAATGGTGATGAGGAGATAAACTTTGCAGTCACAAAGTACTACGAGATCTTTTGAAGTTATTTGATGTGGAGGTTATATTTTAAACTTTTCTAGGGATACTAGAGAGGGGAGGCAAGCCATAACTAGTTAAAGAAATTGATGCTGAAAATGAGTAGTTGGATTAGTAGCCAGTTTGGCAGATAATCTGATAGTGGATTAGTTCTGAATAAGTAGTACAATGTTAGGTGTATTTTAATAAGAAGGAGAATGCATCCTCTGTTCATGATTCCTGACCTAGCATCTAAGTAAAAGTTGTAACCAGGGAGGAAGTGATACATTTGCCACAGACATATTACTCTTTCAGCACCAGAACAATATTTAGAGTTGACATGTCATCTATGTTCTTCATTTATTGTGAATATAATAATACAATCTCCTAATCTAGTGATCCATGCCAGATACATTCCCCACAGCAGCACTGTGTTGCATTACAAAACAAATACAGAACTTTGTCTGTTTTTAAGTGGTAGTAAGCACCTTGCCACAGCTTTTACCATGCACAAAGGGCTTCAGTATTGCTGCAGACCAGTGCTGAAATTCAGTTCTGTATCAACATTCAGAAAGGCTGGTACAGCAGTGTCCCCTGATTGTATCCCTTAACATCTTCAACATAGAATGACCCCTATGCCCCACTCTAGCTATGCTACTGCCACCAGCTCCATTGGTAGCAATGTTTAAACCATCATTACCTGTTCACTGAAGTCCTTCCTCAGCTGGCAGCTCCCATGACAAGAGGATTAATTGGACCTAGGTCAACTGGCATGAAATTAGGATCAAAATCTCCACTTTGTGAATCCAGCTTCTTCCAATTTACTATGTAGGATAACTCAAATAGTCATGAGTTTTCATAGGTTCATAGGTAAGTAGTAGGCTAGATGCCTTGTAGACCATTTTATGCCTAACTAGTTTCCCTTTTTGTGTTCAAAATGACCTGTCCAATTTGGTTATAGATTGGTCTTACCTATTCCATGCTGATAAATATATTAGTCCTAATGAGAATAACTGGATCATACAATAGATAATTTAAGAGGACCCATGCATTGGGTAAAGCATTTATGAACTGCCTGTGTCCGCAAGGATACAGCAGAAAGTCTTCAGGTAAATTTTCTGCTTCCCATCCATAGATCTGTTCCACAGCAGTGGTATCCTGTGTGAGACATATCTATCTTTAACTGTTCTGCAGAAGAGGTTTAGATCTCTAAATTGAATATTTCTGATGCCATTTTTCTTGCTGATATGCAATAAGTCCATTAGTAATGGGTCAGAGGATGCCTTGTCTGCCAGACACAGGTCACCTCTTAGCAGTCAGTAGGATATTGAGTATAGTTAGAGGGCTTTGAGTCAGTCCATGTAGGACATGCTGTTTAGGCCTATGCATTCCAGCTGTTGCATGTGTCTGGACAGATATATGCAAAAGGGGGCATTATATAAAATGATTATCATAATGAGGGCTGATTAAAGGAGCCAATAACATCCTCAGATCTATACACAATCCCTTTGTTTATAAGTTGTGCAATATAGAGGGACTTTCTTACAACAATAGTCACACATTGGTCAAATGTTAGGTCACTTTCCACATAAATTCCCAAATCCCAAACAACTGGGTCAGCTCTTAGGGGAGTATTGTCAATGTGGTAGTTCCCTGGCTAGATGATTTCCCAAAGGATACAATAGTGCATTTTTATCATCTAGTATCAGTCCATGATTTTGGCACTAATTATTTTATTGAGACAACCCTTCTTGCAGGATGGCTAAGTCATTTGGGGATTCAATGACTGCTCTGAGCTTGCAGTGATTGGCAAACTTCATCAGCCAGAGCCCTCTGGTATTGGGTTTTACTTCAGAAAAGTAGATGCTAAACAAGAGAGGCCCCAGCACAGAATTCTGGGGGACTCTACTGGTGACTTTTCTCTTTGTTGAGTTAATTTTATCTGCATCTTATTAGTGATCCAGTTGGCAATCCAGCAGGTGACATAGAGAATTGTTCCCAGTTTATTTAGCTTTTCTACTATGCCTGAGTGGGAAACTATGTCAGACTCTTTGGTCAGCTTGAGGTATGTGGCGAGTCCCTGTTTGTCTTCATCCATTGCCTTGGTGACCTCTTCAAAATAATCTGCCAGTTTGAGTAAGCTTGACCTGCCCTTGATGAATCCAAAATGAGATGGGTCCAGTGGTTGGAGGTTGCCTATGTCCTGATTGATTAATTTCATAAGCATTTCCATGGCTTTGTATATGAGCTGGTCAAACTTTTGGGTCTGTAATTGCCTGGGTTGGTAGAAGGTCTTCCCTTATGCAGGAAAATGACTCTAGCTGCTTTTCCTTCACTTGTTACAAAACCTGTATGGAGTCTGATATTTAACAGTACTTGTCAGTGTTATGCAATGAAATTGAATAGTGCTTATCGGTGTTGTGCAGTGACATTTAACAGTGCTTGTCAGTGTTGTGCAGTGAGATTGAGCAGTTTACCTCTCAACTGTCCTGATTTTCACAGAATGTCCAGATTTTTGTCTCTTATGGTCTATTCCTCATAACATTTATGGGTTTCTAGCAAATCACTTAGGATTAAAGTCACTGAATAATACTAAATAAATTATAGACTTTTGCGTTTCAAACTTCATATCCTTCAGAAAATATAATAATGGAAAATCTGTCATTCTAGAAACTTTCTGTGTTTATAGGAACAATATTTAAAATCTAGCCCTCTTTTTGGGCTTTGTCCCCACATTATTTCTGGCTTTGGCCAGATTTCTTGCATTGAGAGGTTGACAAGTATGGTGAGCAGCGCATGTTGGTGTTATGTAGTGAGATTGAACAGCACTTGTCTGTGTTGTACAATGAGATTGAACCGTGCTTGTCTGTGTTGTGTACTGAGATTGAGCAGCTTACATCTCAACTGTCCAGATCTTCACAGAATGTCCAGATTTTTGCCGATTATGGTCTGTTCCTCATAAACGTTGTGGTTCTCTGGCAAATCAATAAGGATTTAAGTCACTAAATAATACTAAATAAATGGCAGACATTTGAGTTTCAAACTTCATATCCATCAGAAAATATAATAATGCAAAATCTGTCATTCTAGAAACGTTCTATGTTTATAGGAACAATATTTAAAATCTGACCATCTTTGAGGGCCTTTGTCCCCCCCATTATTTCTGGCTTTGTCCAAAATTCTTGCATTGAGAGAGGTTGACAGGTATGTTGAACAGTGCCTGTCTGTGTTGTGCAATGAGATTTATGTGCTTGACGGTGTTTTGCAGTGAGATTGAACAGTTCTTTTTAGTGTTGTACAATGAGATTGAACAGTGTTCGTCGGTGTTATGCAGTGAGATTGAACAGTGCCTGTCAGTGTTGTGCAGTGAGATTGAACAGTGCTTGTCTGTGTTGTGCAATGAGATTGAACTGTGCTTGTCAGTTTTGTGCAGTGAGATTGAAACGTGTCCGTTGGTGTTGTGCAGTGAGATTGAACAGTCCTTGCTGCTGTGCAGTGAGGTTGAACAGTGCTCATCAGTGTTGTGCAGTGAGACTGAAAAGTGCTTGTTGTTGCTCAGTGCTGCTCTCCTTCTTCGTAGCTTTCAGTCAGCTGTGTAAAAGTCAAATACCATTATAATGCAGGTCACAGAGTACACATTTAAGACAAACTAAGTTTTCAGACTTCTAGAATGATTCTAGTCAATATAATTTCCTTTCTTCTAAAGTAATCAATTCCATGATCTCACAATACTTTGGGTGATAAACATTGATCTAAAAGTGGTTTTGCTATTTGAAAAATAAGATTTGCCCCATGAAAAATTCACCCTGATTATTGCACTCAACATATAATAAAAGCTATATTTCTTCATCATGAAAGGCATGGTATACTAATCACAATCTGCTATGTAACCAGCAATAACTAGCAGAAAATAAATTAATCTTTTTTTATATGTGATTGCCTTACACTCCATAATTCTTCCAGTAAATTTTCTCTGAAGACTTTCCAATATGGGGAGGTCATCTCTTCAATATGTACAAAATAATAAGTTGCATTCAGTTATAAGTCTAATTTCAATAGGAGTACAAATGATTTGGCCAAAAACGTTCTCAAAAGGAGGCTCATAACATACAGGGCTGTTGTCTTAGCCCATGCTTTTTTAAATGTTGTTAGAATGTTAGAACTTATATCATTATATATATGTGTGTGTGTGTGTGTGTGTGTGTGTGTGTGTGTGTGTATATATATATATATATATATATATATATATATATATGTGTGTGTGTGTGTGTGTGTGAGTATACATGCCTGTATGTATACATATACAAATATTTATTTTATTTATTTTACATTTGTTGACTGGGATAGTCCGACTGGATACATGTCCATTTTCAGCAGAGGCCCAGAGAGAAAAGCTCCAAACACAACATACAGAAAAAAATAATACAGGAAAAATCTTAATATCAATACATGTTGCAAACAGTTTACAGACTCTGTTCAGTCAAGCAAGTTATACATTCTATCATTATTAAACTTATATAAGTATTTAAACTAACAATTATGTCACAGCTTGTATGTAGTATAAAGTACTGTTTGTCACAAAATTATAGAAAAGGAGCTAGTCAATATTAATTAGGGACATAACCAGTGTGTCTTAAAATGTTGTCTGAGACTTTTTTTGAATTGAGTCAGTGAGGATACTAGAGTAAGTTCGGCAAGAAGGGAGTTCCAGGTTTTGCCGACAGAGTTGGCAAACAGGGAGTCCCCAGACTGAGTTATTGGCTTTGAATGTTTGAGGCCAAACTAGTTTATATATATATATATATATATATATATATATATATATATATATATATATATATATATATATATATATATATATATATATATATATATGGATAGACTTGGGTCTCTGTATTCAGTCACTTCCTGTTATAATATGATTACCCAAATTAAAATGTTGTTCAGGTCTGAAAAATACATAACACCAATCTTTGACCGATTGGTATTAAGACCCATTTTATTTAACCATTCAGGTAGTTTGAGCACATGTGGACTGAAAGCTGAATGATCTGACAATGATGTTAAGAATGTTCCAATTTTAATGTCATCAGCATATTTCGATGTTGGTATCAATCTCACACCATTTTTGAAAGTGACTGTGAACTTTAACACACTGACATCTATATCTAAGTCAACACCTAACCTATTCAGTAATATAAGGGATTATCTAATGTTTACCAGAGAATTCATTATTGCTGCATGAGAAATAATATCAAAATCCTTTGACACATCGGCATACTTGGTTCAACTAGTGCCCTGTGCTGGCCCTACAAATTTGCTTCCCACCTCCCTAGGCTCTTTAAATAAAGAGCAGAAAAGTTCACTCCTTCTACTGGCACACCAACCAGGTGGCCAGATATATGCCGCCTGCATCCTCCCCTGGATCCTATTTCTGTGCCCTTTTAATTAATAAATATTTTTTTCTTTTAAATTGTATTAAACTGCAACAAATGTAGCGAGAAGTTGCTACAATTTATATCCCACACAGAGGTCTTCAGCACTTCATTTTTTGTTAAAAACATTTTTTCTGCTTTTAAACTATAGCAAAATGCTTGCTACAGTTTATTCCCCACACAGAATACTACAGTGCCCAGATTTTGTTTAAAATACTTTTAAACTGTAGCAAGCATATTACTACAGTTAGTACTCTGCACAGAAACTACAATGCTCAGCTTTTGACGTAAACAAAACAAATAAAATGTATCAAGCTGTTGCTGCAGTTTTGACCACATAGAGTGCATCACAGCATTCAGGTTTAATTGCAAATGCAATATAATGGCATGCATTAAAGTCCAATCTAAATCAGCTGACTGCACCCTCTAACACGTTGCCCCCTTCACCCCATCCTAGCTATGTTTCTACATTGATAGATGTAAGTATGTTTCCCCAACACTAAGACATTTATTTAAGCCTTCACTAACAGTTTCATAAAATCTAGTCATATTGATAAAACTGTCTAAGGTCAACAGATGCTATTATATTTTCATGGATGTCTGGAAGAGATAATAAACACCTCTCAAAGCACTTCCCAAAGTGATTTCAGACCTGTTGGGCAATAGCAATATAATCAAAAGATCCACTCCAATGTATGAATGCAATATTTGTCACCTCCATGAGTCTCTAACAGTACTGGTCTCTAACAACATATTAAATAATGAAGTTAAAGGGTGTATACATTGACTAGAAAGGTTATGAATGAAATAGCTTAGTATAGAGACAGAGCTAGCACCACAGCTTTTTTTTTAAATTAATTAACATCCAACATTCAGGTCATTGGATACTCCATTGCGAGACACAGACTGATATCACTCTCACCTGAAAGTCGCAGTCAGTTACTTATCAGGGGCCAGGAACCACCATAATATGCAACCACTGGACCTGGACACGTACCAGAATGACTCACTCATAGTCCATGTGTGTGCAAATAACCTGAGATGTACCGTCTCAGACTATACGAAGAGAGATATCATGGATTTATCCGTATATGTGCCCCAGGAGGGTATGAGCCTAGTACTGACCAGCATTCTACCTTCTCCAAGGATGATGCCACAATGCAAACAGAAGATGACTGAATTTAATAATTGGCTTAGTTTCTGGTGTCATTCTAAGAGGTTGCAGTATTTGTCAGCATGGAAATATATGGTCAATGGATCATACTGCTTTGCCAGGAATGGTCTACACCTCTCCACTTTAGACTTTTGAATATTAGCTAAAATATTGTCCTCCCCCATAGTGTCTTTTTAGGTAATGGCAAACTAACAAAAACTTCTAACACATGGCAAATCAAAACCAAGAAAATCTAAAGGTGTTACTGCTCAGTGCTTGGAGTCTAAACAAGAAACCCTATCCCCTACAAACTCTCATCACCATAGGGAATGCTGACATGTGTGCAGTCACTAAGACATGATTTAAAGCTTCAGAAAGCACCAAGCAGAGCAAGGCTGTAATGCCTTCCACACATTTAAACCAGCTACTACACTGGCAGTGACTAAAGGCAGAGGTGTCTCGATTTACATCAAAAATAAATATACGTCAAGGCTTGTCAAACAGGACGATGTACTTGAGCTTCTCCATGTTCAAATCACCATAGCTAAAATCCCATGACACTTCCTTGCAAGCTATAGGTCCCCTATATGACCTAGGAACCTTTTAACACATATTTAAACTTACCAGAAACACTCACCATTCAACACAATACCACATGCATGGGTGACTTTAATTACCCGAGTATTAACAAGGAATCATATACGACACCAAAAGTGCAGATATAGAGTTTCCTGGATTTTGTAAACACAAATTCCAAGGACCACATTGTCAATATGCTGACCAGGGCTGCAAACATACTGGATATGGTCTGTGCTAATAAGAGAGACTGCTGCACACCCCCCCAGTGTAGTGTGTATTCTGGTAAGATCAGACCACAAAATGGTCTCTTTGAAGTAAAACCCTAACACTGGAATGATCAGAAACAACTTTAAGGATAACTTCCTACTATTAAGTGTTAACCTGTCAACATTTCAAGCCTCCCCTAAACCCTGAGAACACTGCTGCCTACACAGAACTGTTCACTGAAACCCTATACAAGAATGTCAATAGCTGGATAGAGGCAGATGCACACATCATGAATAAGTACAGAACTAACTAAAAAACAAGCCACCATTTTGGAATCACAACATCAATAGGCTGTATAATAGAAGGATGAAAATCATGGCAAAAATTAGGAGGCATAGTATTAGCAGGATAATATTGCTCTCATCAAATTAAACAAAGAACTCAGAGGGCAAATAAAGTTTATCAAAGTCAAATTTGAGGTAAATTTGGCCTCCTAGGCCAAGGACAGCCACAAGTCATTCTTTATCTATGTTTGCAACCTCAAAGGCTATATATAATTGCACAGAGTTCACAGATAATGGTGTCAATTAGACTGAGCCGGAAGATATAGATAACCTACTGGCTGACAAATTTAGCACTAACTTTATGCCTCTCTTCCCTTTAGCGTCCCCTTAGGAAATGCCATCAAATATAACTCTTCCTATTATCACAAGAAAACAGGTCCTCAATGGTCACTCTAAGGCCAAGAACACTTCACTGATGGGCCCACACAATAACCCAGGTTGCAGTGTAAATAGCATTAAATGTAACCTATCAGGCCCTCTTGAATCAGTATTTAACTGTAGCTGTCAATCTAGCTTCATACCTCACAAATGGAGAACAGCAACCATCATTCTTCTGCACAAAGACGGGCCATCTACAGACCCTGGGAACTACAGACCCAAAAGTCTCACTAGTCTCATATGCAAAGTCATGGAAATAATTATCATGAAAATGATCAGTAATGACATAGGAAACCTCCAGACACTGGAATCAACCCAGTATGGTTTTATCAAGGACATGCCTACTCTACCTGTGGACATCTTTGAACAGGTCACCAAAGCAATGAATGAGGGCAAAAAGTTTCACACTGCCGACTTTAACCTAGCCAAGACATTTAACATAATACCCCACTCAGGCATTGTTGACAAACTCAAGAGGTAAGATATAAACCTTTAGGTCATGTGGTATATAGACAGCTGTCTCACAGACAGGACCCTGGAAGTCAGAATTGGGGAGATCACCTCTACAAAAAGGCCAGTCAGAAGTGGAGTTCCTCAGGGATCAGTCCTCTGGTCTCTCCTTTTTTGGCATCTACTTCTTTGAAGTCAAAGCCAACATTAAAGGCTGCTGGCTGACCAAATTTGTAGATGATTGCAAATTAGGAGCAGTCATAGAAAATATTCTCCAGAAAGGACTGACACAGGCAAAAAGCATGTGTCAGATTCATGGACTAAAACTAAATGTATCCTTCATCAATCCCTAGTAACTATCATATTAACAACACACCCCTTAGAGTTGAACCAGTAATCAGGGACTTTGGGACATGTGACAGTAATCTATCTTTTGGCCATGACATGTCTACAGTAGGGAAGAAATTATTCTATCTTGTGGGTTTACCTTTACATGTGCGTATTGCACAAGGGTAAACACAAATGTCCAAAAGGTAGTCTGCAAAGTTTGCAAATGCCAAATGGAAAAAGGTTCGAATGTGCAATGAGCAAATGCGCAGTGAGTTTCGCTCATTGCACATTCGACATTCTGGGGTGGATTGCACTATAGCGGGGATCAGTAAATGGCTCCGTTCCCCACTGTAGTGTGATCTCAGAGTTAGAATAATAAAGTAGGGGGTGTGGGGGATGTAGCCCCCCCCCCACATGGGGGTGCAGGGGGGCTTTTTTTCAACATTAATGTTCAAAAAACAGTGAATCTGCTTTTCAATTTGCTGTTTTTTAACATTAAGGTTCATTGACATGTTCAGTTTTGTGGTTTTGAGTCACTCATGTGAACACTCGAACCACTGTGATTTGTGGTTTCAAAGGTAAACCATCTTGTGCAAATTATATACAGAGGTATGGCATCTTGGTCCAAGGACGTCATTGTTCCACTGTATTTGACATTCATCAAACCTATCATTGAGTACAATGCCCTCTTTGGTATGTAACTAACCAGACAAATCCAACAATTGGAATGTCCACAGAGGTTCCTCATTAACATAATACAAGGCATAAGTAACATGTCTTATGCAGACCACCTCAAAGCCCTATCCCAACATGCAGTCTTCTGCAGGCTGTTAAGGGGAAATCTGTGCCTGGTATACAAGGCATTGGTGAACTTAACACTGATGGATCTCCTGCATATCCACAAAACAAGCAGCACCAGAATTACCCATTCTAAAGACTTAAACCTTGACTGTGGTATAAATAAGATCTGCTGGAAATACAACTATGTATCCTAGAGTCTACCCCTTCTCTGGAACAGGTTCCCTCATCTACATGAAACCAGTTTCTTCCCTAACCCAATTCAAGTGTAACTTGGACAATTAGATGGGGAACAGGAATTCATTCCTGGTTTGGCACCTATCTCTCTAATCGACAGAGGCGGCCTTAAATATTTTTTTCTGAGGTCCCTGTTTGTAAACCTTCATCTCCCATTCCCCTACTTACACTTATCAATGATATCAAAATTTGTCAGAGACTTAGGATGCATGCCTAGGCTTAAAAAGGCCCCAGTGTCCATTAGACTAGTTCACACCTAGGGACACCTATGAACCTATGAATTAAGAGATTTATCTGGGATTAGGATTTCACCAATAACTACTGCAGTTGGTGAAACTACGGTGATGAAGCAGTAATTTAAAAGTTCTTCTGTTTCAGAGGAATTGCAAAGAAGAATAATCTGACTAAAAACAGGATTATTGTCCACCTTTTTTTTGTAGTGACATAACTATATTTTTTAATATCAGTATTCTTGGTCAGTGACCATTCATAAGGAATTTTAGATGACTGATTTTTCAATAACCTACAAAACGTATAGTGGCTAGAGCCAAATTGTTTAAATAATTATCTTTTTCAATGCATCATAAGGATCACTTAGTTTTGCTACACTAAGACTGGAGACAGTGGGCCAGATTTATGAATGGCCAAATTCTGTGTAGGAACAGTATGGCAGCTCCTGCATGCGATATGGCTGCAGTGCGATCCAGGATATGGCAGTTTTGGCTTGCACGAGTGGCTCTATACAGTTCCTACATGGAATTCTGTTCAGTATGCAAATCACCTCATTTGCTGATGAAAACCATGCAAATGAGGTGATTTTGCGATCCAGCAAGCTGAACGGATTCCGTATATGAACACTGTCCGTGCAGAAATGTATTCAGCTAGTAGCCGAATACATTTTTGCATCTGACAAAACTAAGCCATGACAGCTCGTAAAAAGCATGTATTATGTAGAACAGACAAGCCAATGGCCAAATATAAGGACATTGACATGAAAAGCCACATACATTTTATAAAAATAAAACTTTTATTTATTTTGGCCAATCTTGGCCGTTTAAGCTAATGGCAGCGGTGTGCAAACACGGGGGGTGCCGAAAATTTTAAAAGAAAAGGGGAAAAAACTGCCATTTAACAGAAATATGCATTTTGCCATTATAGTCAATGGCAGGCAGAATGTAAACAAGACAAGGGAGCACTGTTTGCCAAGGGGAAAGGGTATGCTTGGAAATTGAAACTATGGACCTGCACACTGGGGTATGCAAATGAAGGAACCTATACCGAATCACAGATTTCTACCTACTGGATGCCTGCACGTAATCAGGCTGGTGCAGGAATTGGGAGCCATGTAGGCAGGACAAGAAGATGACTTCAGTAGGGCATGTGTCATGCTTTGTGTAAACTTATTGGAGCCCTGCAGCCCGTATTTGCTCTTAGCTAAGTAGAGCTAAGTAAGTGGATGTGTCTCACATTGTTTAGCACTGTTTTCCATGCTTAAATGGGTGTGCACGCTGTGCACCAGGTTTTAAACAAACAAAAAAACCCCAAAGAAAACCAGGAAATAGCAGCTCAGTTCACATGTGAGCACTGGGTATGTGCGGCACACCTAGGGGCTTAAACGGGAAGGCAATGGGAAGTGAAAACAGCAGTAGGAAGGCAATCAAAGAGTACTAGCATAGCTGGCAGGTGAAATGTATCAGAATCAGCCAATTACACATGCAGCAGTCCAGCCCAGCATAGTACTATAAATTATGCAAACGCCTATGACTCTGTTTTTTTCCCAAAAACTCTATACCACTGGTGTACCCAGATGGGGAAATTTTACCTGACAAAACTCACAAAATGATAGGGGCTGCTGTTGCACTCATACATAAATATGTACAAGAGGCTGAGAGTGGTGAGGATGTGAATGTTGATGACCATCCCACAATTAGGAGGAGAAGAAGAGTGTACAGATGCAGGGTAACCTACCAGGGCCTACAGGAGCTGGACCTAGTGGAGCACTATAGGGTGGACATGGACATTCTACACAAATTGTTGAGCTGTGCCGGCCCCGCCTCACACACAGAACTAACAGAGGGTACCCCATCCCAGTGGATACTAAGGTATGTGTAGGCTTAAGAATACTAGCCACAGGTATCTTCCAAAGAGCAACTGGGGATATCATGGGGATCTCACAGGCATCAGCATCCAGGGTACTCCTCCAGTTCCTGGATGCCATGTCAGCACATACCAGTGAGCACATATATTTCCCCATCACCTGTGAAAGGTTGACCAGCAGTATGCATCTCTTCCACCAAATAGCAGAATACCTTGAGGTAGTGGGTGCTATAGACTGCATGCACATACACATCAAAGCACCACCCAGTGAGCAAGGTAGAGTCTACATAAACCACAAGGGCTTTCCATCCATCAACTGCCAGGTCATGTGCGTTGCCCAGGGCATTATCTTGAATGTGTGTGCTGGCAGCCCTGGAAGCTATCATAACTCCCACATCTGGCATATGACACAGCTGTACCAGTCATTTGCCAGTAGGGACATCCCATATGGCCAACTAGTGGGGGATGCTGGCTACGTACTGGAGCCTTGGCTGATGACACCCCTCAGAAATACACACACACCTGAACAAGAACTCCATAATGAGGCACACGCACAAACAAGAATCCTAATAGAGTGTGTGTTTGGGGTGTTCAAGTCATGGTTCTGCTGCCTGTACATATCGGATGGAGCCTTGCAGTAGTCTTCAGCTACATGTACACATATGTCCATCGTATGTGCCATGCTACAAAATATGATCCTGTGAAAACAACTGCGACAGGAACAGCATGGGGCAAGTCCACACAGTCCCCACCATTCCCAAGGCCAGCACAGGCACAGAGGGACTTGGAGGAGGGACCACCTGAGCCTGCCCATGTAGGCAGAAGGAGGCGTGGCCAGTATGTCCAGGCCTTGGCAAAAAGGCAACGCATAGCACACTAACACGGTAGGGTCGTAGGGAATGACACCTCTCTCTGACTCGCACATACAGTAAAAGGGATGCCAAACATGACACTACCTGTGCTTTACAATGTATAGGAAGTGTATTATGTGCATCCGACATAGTCAGCCCTCCAGCACTGTCCTAAATACTGGCCCAGCTACAAGGTAAGTCACTCTTCCTATGAATTACTGAATGGAGTAGTATGTTCTGATAGTTGTATCTATGGTATGGATGCGAACATGCAAGGGAATCAGGTGACTGAATGGAATGGCAGCAGATACTGGACACCTCTATGGGCAGCATGAAATCCATAACAAATACTGGTGTCACCACACTAGGCAGTACTAGACAAGGTAACAAATCCCACTGCAGGGCATGTGTTCACCCAAATGTGTGTCCATAGGACACACAAATGCATGTCAGTGAGGCTGGCATACTCACCACCAGCCTCAGTCAGCAGGACATGTGTAGATGACCATAAAGAAAAGCTGGGCTAAGGCCTCCAATTTATGGCAATGGTGAACAGCCCCCCTCCAGGCCTACACAGGTAGACTGCAACAGATCTGGCAGTTGTATGTTAGCGCTGAAGGGTAAGAAATCTGAAACTGAAATGTAGGTCAATAAAACATAAGATCTGTACTCCACTGATATGCCTCCAGTCTGCATGATATGTCAGAATACAAAATGATGTAGAAGCCAATAGAGTACCTCACATACCAGTACAGTCATAGCATAGTTTAAAGTTATCAGGTGTGTCCACCCCCCACAATCCTATGTAGAAATGCAGTAACATGTAAGTGTGAAGAGTAGTATCAGTGAAGCAGAGATTACCTGAGCTGGCCCAATCAACAGGATAGATTGTTGCATGTGTATAATATGCAGGGGTCTGTGTTTTAGGTTGTTGTGTGTTCAATACTGTCTGGAAATGGTCAGCATTTAGGCATGGAGGGTTGTGTCTTGGTGGCCTATGACCAGTACTGTTGATAACATGACTATGTTCTGACAAATGCAGTGCCAAACACAATGCTTCTCAGCAATACCCACGTCAGCAGTCATTCATACTCACTGTCCAGATGTCAATATCTGTCACTGTCTGAAAGATGGACATGCCATGAATGTGGGCCCATACATACACACAGTACACAGGTGGAAGTACCCTAGATAGAATGCATAAAATGTACCTGTCAGCTGTATGCACCTTTGGAATTGTAGATACAGGTTAGCAACACATTAGTTGTCCATGTAGTATGGAATACTGATGTAGTCTGGCTAATCACTGGCGGATCACAAAAGGCACAGTTATGAAGTAATTAGAGACTTTCTATGTCCCCGCACAAGGCAGCATAAGGGGAATGTCCCAGGTATATCTGTTAGTCAGCTGCAAGTAGCTTCCATATCACACATGCACTCAGCTCACCCCACCATCAGCCATAGGTGTATCACAGGTCATATCCTTGTTGTTGGGAATGAGTATGGTATGACCCCTCTTCTGTATGGGCATGCCCACAGAATGTAGCATGCAGAAGAGCTGTTCTATGCAAGTGTGCCCTTAGCTGTAATCTGCATCCTGACTGCATCCACACCAATGGATCAATATGGACAGGAACTATTGCCATTAACACCTTGTGCATTTTTTATTTTTTTTTATTTTTTTATTTATTATATTTGATTGGTTGAACTTGACACTGATTGGATACTGTGACTGGTTTTAATTTTTTTATTTTTGTATATAGGTGTGTATTTTTTAAGTATAAAATGACTCTGATGAAGCCTTGAATGTTGGAAGGTGAAAGGGCTCAGTGTAATTTCAATTTTGTCAGTATTAAACTGTTTTCTCCAAGCCACAGTGTTCGGACATTTTTTTATTTTTATTTTATTCTTTTGGTTTATTAGTTTTTGCCATTGGCAGTTGTGTTTACTACCTTGCACACTTACGCTGTCACCCCAGGGGAATCCACTGGCTCGCAGCCTGGGAATGTAGGAATGACAGAATGCAGTGGCCTGCTGCAGATGGCCTGCATCACTACCAAATGGCCTATAGTCCTCAATGAAAGGCTTATGCCTCACCTGTAGTGCCAATGTATGGTATCTCATGAGATCACAACTAACAACCTAAAACAGTCAACAGAACACTAATGCAAGACCATGCTGACAAATCCCGGTAGCATACCCCCATGTCCCACTGCATGAACTGTGGACCAATCCATAAATACCACTGGGATGAAGGGTCAACTATAGGGATACTTCTCAGATATTGCTCGCATAATGTTAGAAAGAGGATAGAATAACAGAGTGGGGGTGTAGGTGCATGGACGTTATGGATTGTGTGAAGTCTGAAACTCTGATATGTGCCTTACTACCCCTGTCTGCAATCCCAGTAATGGGTGGCTCCAAACTGCTTGTAAACCACAATGTGAAGGGGAACTGACCAGATATATGAGCCCTGCCTCTGGGTAATCTGGGTGAATCTGTACAGCTGAGAGGTATGGTCAAAGCAGGATATGGCCATTCTGTTAAGCTGATATATGTACCAGAATGGGATCCTTAGACACCATAGTACCAAGGTGCTAGACCATTTACACAGACGCATCAGCAAGTATCTGTAGCTACCCCTCCACAATGGCAGGAGTGTGCAAGAATGTATAGGCTGTGGACCACAATACTGGACTCGGCTTCATTCATCTGGTATTTCCCAGTAAATAACTGAGAGCAAATAATTATATCTGTCAGTAGTTGATGACATAATACATCACAGTGTAAAACAGTACATATGCCTGAATATCTCGGCTAACACCAACCATGTAACACAAGCAGCACAGACAGCAATAGTTACAGTATCCCCCTATGTGTCGCCCATTGTGACTCCATATCGTCAACCTTTCTACAGATATCTTGCAGAAACAGGTTGCTAGCTGTATGTGTAGAACCCTGGACTGGAGTACAACCCTACCTGGAATGGATTCACACACTCAATACAGAAGGTCATACTGGGCATGCTCCTACACTTAGAGAAATGAAGCTCATGTCTGACAACACAGTGGACTATTCATATCTGCCATTCGCAGATATATGTGCACACACACCAAACTGTACACCATTCATGCTTCGCACACACATTGGATAGGAAGACTCACACATATTCAAGGCCAACACACTATAATATGTCAAACATACACACACACAGATGTGAGGAAGAGAGAGACAGACAGTGACAGAGAGATTTCCATTATGAGGGCTGTCCCACCCACCACACATCCAATTGGCCAGTATCAGATGATGTGCTGATGTCAATCACTGCACACATTCCTTTTGGTAGCCCTCAGCCCTATAGTGTCTGTGGTGCTTGTGATAACTGTGTAGTACGATAGTACAAATCAGTATTCATGTAACATTTGAATGCTCAGTCCTGTAAAATGTAAAGCTTTGTGTGACTGAGAGTGTGTGTGTTTCCAGAGGAATGATTTATGGCCCATTCATAGACACTGCACTTTTCATTGCCCATGTTAGCACTCCTGCTGATGTCAGTCACCTTGAAATAAACCATCAGCCAACTCTCAACCCTGTAAGCTTCATAGAGTTTGTGATAACTGTTTACTGTAGTGTTGCCAACTAGTTAGTTAGCAGGAGTTCTAATCCTGGTTCTGGAAACTGTCATATTGTGTGTGTGTGTGTGTGTGTGTGTGTGTGTGTGTGTGTGTGGAGATGAATGATTTTGAGGCCATTCACACCACCACTACACCTGCCATTGGCCAACTTTTGAATGCCTGCTGTCAATCACCTTGAAATAATCATTTGGCCAAGTCTCAGACCTATAAGCTCTGTGGCACTCGTGATAACTGCATAATACTGTAGTGTAGCAAATTAAATAGGTAGGAGTTCTAGTCCTGGTCCTGGCAACTGTGATAATGTGTGTGTTTGTGTGTAGACAGATGAATGATTTTGAGGCAATTCACACCACTACATCTGCCACTGGCCTACTTATGAATGCCTGCTGATGTCAGTCACCTTGAAATAACCCTTTGGCCAAGTCTCAGCCCTATAAGCTCTGTCGCACTCATGATAACTGCATAATAATGTAATATAGCACACCAGTTAGGTAGTAGTTCTAGTCCTGGTCCTGGCAACTGTGCTAATGTGTGTACGAGTGTGTGCATTTCTTTGACATGTGATTTTGTGGTCATTCACACTTCCTACACTTCCCTTTCCCCTCCTTTAGCCCTGCAGCTGATGTCACTCACCTTCAAAGATACCTTTGGACAGCTCTCCAACATATACATTCTGTGGTGACTGCAATAACTGTGTAACACTGTAGTACCAAGTGAGTGTGTGTGTGTGTGTGTGTGTGTGTGTGTGTGTGTGTGTGTGTGTGTGTGTGTGTGTGTGTGTGTGTGTGTGTGTGTGTGTGTGTGTGTGTGTGTGTGTCAGCAGTACCCTGTGTGGCTGTTGCTGGGATTGTTTAATAACAGGATCCATTGCAGTGGGGTTTTTGTTACATTTTCATATTGAGGACCCATATATCCCAATGTCACATTACAAGGCCAATAATTGTCAAACACCATAGAGATTGTTGTAGATAATCCACAGCCATAAATGTATATATAGACAACCATTATAATACTGAGAGATCTCTCTCCAGCTACAGATCATACACAAATATGCTTGGCTCTTTCTCTCATCCTTTCTCCACTCCCCCCCGGTAGATGTGGAAAAATGCATCTGTTTTGCATAGCCAGGAGCTTGACATTGGTAGGTAATGCTCATGATCAGCTGATAGCCTGTGCATGAATTGGAGTCCTCCACCTGCTAATTGCATGTGGAACAGCTGTGGTATCATTCCTATAGCCAATTACATGGAAACACACTCCGATATGTAAGCACTGCAAGTGAGTGTTGGCCCTTCTCCTTTACTGTGAGCAGGACTTCATGTGAGTGTGTGACAAACAGCATCACAGAGGGTAGTTGGAAATACCTCTTACAACAAACACTGTGGAGACTGGTCAACAAACTGGAGGAGGATGTTCCAGACATGGGGACAAAATGTAAGTATTGCTGTTCTACATTTGAAGTAATGCTGTTTAACAGGGTTTGTGTGGATATCGCTTTTCTGCATGATTTAAAGTCTGGCATGACAGTATGTGGTTGAGAAAACTCTCATCTGTAGGGCTATCTGCAGACTGGCCAGAGTTTGAAGTCTTAGATTGGGTGTGCACTCACACATTTTCTGTCTTTATAAATGCAGTAGCATACTCTGATGATTATAGTCAGTAAATGGTAACATCCATGTGTATTACTGACTTCATACCCTTCAGAAGAGATATGTCACAACCAACCCTGTTACACCAGCAATGTTCTCAGTTTATAACTGCAATATGTCAATATTGTTCATGTGTTTCTGCCTCTGTCCCCTAAGTCTGTCACCCTTTGTTCATATGTCATGCAGTAAGAGGTGGATATGTACAGTATACCATTATTCACAGACATAATTCCTGATATCAAGCCAGTGATATATCAGACTGCCCGACATGTAATGTATAGGAGGACTAATATTTGAGGACAAAACCTGGACATTCTGTTGTACTCTGTACAGTAGTAAGATCTGTGTACTTATGGTGATTGTTGACAGAGTGTCTGTATTATGTAGCTGTGTATTGTGATTATGTTATTTGGCCTGTGTACAAACTGTGGCAGATGTCAGTGTTCTTGGTCCTCTTCTATCTGACATTGCATGCTGCTCCGTTTCTGATACCCCATCAGCCTATATGTCTCAGTCTGGCCCTACAAACATATAGGCTGATACCCCATCAGCCTATATGTTTGTAGGGCCAGACTGAGACATGTCTCATACCACAGTCAGGCATCAGACTACACTGTGAATTGGGCCAGTATATGTAGGGTTAGTGTGTGAGTGGAAAACATGATGATGACTGTTGTTCGCACAGTCCATATATTCTACTATTAGTTAGGCTTACCATTATGTGACTGTGTTGAGACTGGTTGTGGGTATGCACTTTCACACTGGTGCCTGTTACTCTGTGCTGTTACATGCCTGTAGTACCTGCTATATTTGCAATTACATGTGTATTCCCCATAGGTAAATTGGGTTAGCAATGAGGCAGTCTGCCTGTAGTGTAGACAGTGTTTGGTGACAAGCCTGGCAGCTCAGTGTATTTACCCTAGTATGATGTTATGTCCAGATATTTCTCAGATGTACTGTTGTGTGGCCACCGTACATGTTGTGTATTTCTGACAAAGCAGTGGGCTGCTGTGAAGATGTATATCACTAACTAGATGGAAATATTTAGCTTGGGACCTCTGCTCCTCCAGTTAATATGTGTCAGGACAAACAGGAGGGTGTGAATGCATCAACTGTGTGAGCTTATCTAGTCCAGTATGTGTGATATATCCCCATTTTCATGGCTTTACAAATCCCCTTTGTCAGGCTTGTTCCAAATTTCTTGCACTAAAGAGTTCTGTGTATACCTCCTGACTGACCAGACTGTTTCAGACTGTCCAAGCTTTTTGCTCATATTTCTTCTGTATTCCACAAGATTAAAATTTTGATTTGTGTGATACTTCACTGTGATGACTTTATGATGTCTGTCAGTAACTGATGGCATACATGTCAGTTTCAGCAGAGCCTTCCTTCACATGTATGTTGACACAAACCCTGTCACTGTAGCAACATTCTACATTTATAACTGCAATACATACATTACGTTCCCTTTAACTAAGAGGTTGAGAGTTATGGTGCTGAGGTATGACTCCACTGCATGTCATGGGCATATGTTATGCATACAAAAAAAAACAATATATATATAAATATATATATATATATATATATATATATATATATATATATATATATATATATATATATATACATATACATATATATATATATATATATATATATATATATATATATATATATATATATATATATATATATATATATACAATCACACACACACACACACACACATATATATATATATATATATATATATATATATATATATATATATATACACACACATATACATAACATATGCCCATGACATGTAGTGGAGTCATACCTCAGCAGCATAACTCTCATCTCTCTCTCTCTCTCTCTCTCTATATATATATATATATATATATATATATATATATATATATATATATATAGAGAGAGAGAGAGATATGGAAATATATAGGTTCATAGGTTCATAGGTAGGTACTAGGCTATCTGCCCAAGGGCATTTATAAGACTAGCCAGAGTGTGTCGGCTTTCACCATTCCATTGATTAATTAACTGATCCTCTGTCAAGCAGAGCCAATGAAGTGATCCCAGGGGTGTATTTTCTGTTACCCATCCACACGTCAAGGTTTCTCTTGAAGGGTGTTAGTGAGGGGCTCTGCCTAATGTAGTTTGGAATTTTGTTCCAAACCATGGGGAGTCTCTGTGATAGGAATCTACCCATTCAGCATGTTCTATTTATTATTGTGGTGAGGTTATATATATATATATATATATATATATATATATATATATATATATATATATATATATATATATATATATATCTCCTTTTGTGTGTAAACATGAGTCTTGTATGTACCTTCTCAGATGTATCCCACCATATTAATCTGAACTGTGTATATTTACATGTAAGAACATGACTGATTCAACACTATTTTCACTTACAAGTACTAAACAATTGTAGTAGTCAAAGCAGCTGTTCACTACTATTCAGTATGTGTACTGAATGATATATTTGAAAAACCAACAGACATTCTCATAGCTCAGATGGTGTAGTGGTTATGTGCTGTGACTATAGTGTTCTGGGTGCAATACCTACATTGGTTACTTATTTTGTTGCCTGGCAGAACAAGGGCTGATGGAGACAGGGTGATTAAGGTGCTTTAAAGTGACTTTAAGTGGGTTTGTGTGGGTTTGTGTGAAACTAAGCACTGCTAACGTATGGTTAAACAAATGCACACTTATACCGTGTAGGCTTAGCTTACCAGTGTGCATTTATATTTAATGCTTACACCTGCTAAGCATAGCTCTGCCCTGGTAAACAGTGATCCAATTCCAGTCTGATAAAATAGCAGGGTAATGACATCTTTAATGTGTATTTCATTTCTTGTACACAACATGCTTCTATGTGCTGTCATTACAGTTGCAAGGGGTGTGAGACACCTGGGTATATATGGGTAGTACCACAATCTTTTCTCTTTGGATTTGTTACATACATGAGTAGTATCCCAGGTTATATGCAGTCACACTAGCATGTTACACCAGCTACTGTGCACTGGTTGACAGAAATAGTTTAACACATATGGTATCATTACATTAGTACTTTTAACAGTGATTTTTCAAGTAACAGTAGATTGCAGATTGTAGTACTGGAACCATACACTCTTCCATGCAAAGCTGGACTCTGAGTGCTGAGTATCTTGTTCTTGGTGTTTGAGCTGTATGTTTATATGTATCTCCTATTGGATATTGATCTGATATGTTGATATTAACTGTAGACTACTATGTTTTTGGACATGTCATTGAGGACTGCTGTTATGTAGTAATGGCATATCTTTCAGTTTCAGATGTGTATCTTGCAAAACATTAATCCTAATGCATAACCTGTTGTCTATCTACTTACTGTCTCTCCTCTGTACAGATGGGCAGATGTCAGGTGTTGCTACGGCCATACCATTATGTAGGTGCCCACATTGTATTGTGTTGTGGACCTGGACACTGCTGCTAGTTCTTCCTTAATGTTCTTCATAAATAGTTTTATTCCTTAATGTGGGCCTTGCCCCATTTCCTTGCCTGTGTGAGGGACATTACAGAGGCAGTGGCATACAGATTCACATACAGTGGGTGGCAATCCATCACAGGACAGGACATGTGGAGACAGCCAACCAACATGGGGGGGCATAACCCCAGATTTGTGAACAGATTCTATGTCATCAGTGCTGTTATACACATGGTGGATTGATAGACAGGGTTTGTGTGGACATGCATTTAGTGTGTGATGTCACGACTCACAGTGATATGTCTCTGACATACCTCTCCACTGGCACGCTGTCCATAGACTTGCCACATGTGCGCCTGTTATGTTTTGTGTGTTCACCAGATAGTCGGTGTCCTTGGTAAATCAGTTATGGACTCTGGGGAATGCAGTCAGTAAATACTCACATCTATGCATATTACCAACACCATATTCCTCATAAAGGATGCTACAACAAACCCAGTGGCATATGTAACTGTCTCAATGTATGTCAGCAGTATGTCCAATCTACCCCTGTGTTTGTGTCTCTGTTCCCACCTAGTTAGTGAGTGTAGAATGTTATCAAAGGCTTTGGCCAGATCAATGTAGGCTGTATGTGTCAGCTTGCCTTCATCCACAGCTCAGGTGACTAACACCAAGAAGTTGACCATGTGGAATGAGCAGGTATGACCTACCCTTCACAAATGTAAACTGTGTGGGATCCTGAGTCTGCAGATTCCCATATCCCTGTTTATTAGGTGCATGATGATACATGCCATAGCTTCGCATAACAGACTTGTCAGGCAGTTGTGGTGGTATTTCTCAGGGTATGTAATTACACCTCATTTGTGGAGAGGGGTGACTGTAGCAGTGTACAATTCAGTAGGGACAAAGCCTGAGGTGAGGCTGTGCTTGAACAGGGAAAACAGGTAAGGTGCCAGATCACTCTGTAGTTCATGTAGAACACAGCCAGGGATATTCTCACGTCCCATAGAAGCTGTGTTCCTGGCCTTGTGTTTTAACATGTGCTGCAGTAATACTGGGTGCCTGGTGGGGTACTGGTATTATGATTGATCCTTGGGGGGTGTGAGGGGTAATGTTTGCACTCAGGATGCCAGCCAGTATATTGACAATAGTTTTTGGCTCAGTCTGGGAAGTTACATTGTCTAGTAGCTCAGAACAAATCTTGCTATTGCCATGGAGATTCTTAACATAACTGTATGAGACCTTGTGGTTGTCTTCACTATGAGCTCCAATTCTGTTCTCACAGCTAACTTTGTAGTATTTGATGAGGGATCTCAACCTTCAATTGAAGCTGATAAGGGTTGATTTCCAGTCTTAGGACTTGAAGTTATTTCATATTGGTTCCCTCCTTCTGTTGTACAGTGTCTGTACTGCAGGCAACCACCAGATCAGCTTCATTTTATTGGAGGTGTCGGTCCTGGTTGTAGTGGGTATGGCAGTACCCATGCATGTGTGTGCATGTTCATAGTGCATTGTTGTTTGATTCAGCTGTCATGCACTTAGTCTCCATTTACATGGCTGCAGTGAGGTTAGCCACCTCTGTTGTTATGAGTCCATATTCAGCATTGTAAAGGCTTTTCATGGTGGTTACATGTGCAGGGGGGTGTGTGGGAAGACCATGGATTTCCAAAGGTGATTAATTTGTGTTTAGATATAACAAGGGGGAATTGTCTCTTGGTATTGAGGACCAGGTCGATGTGATGGGCATGTGCATCGGTACATGAGTAGCTTTCCCAGTTAATGTTAGGGTAGTTGAAGTCAACCAATATGTGAGTGTTAGGTTTAATGATCATTGCTCTAATCATTACTCTACATGTATTATTACAATACCCTATGGCCTTGGTTTGGGCAGTGGTATGTTTGTACAGAAGTGTATACATCAGCTCTCTTATAGCTAAATTCTACTTCTCTTACCTGGTAGACCTGTGGAGGGAATGTATGTTAACACTACCTGACTGTTTCTACACTATTCACAGATTCTTAGTTATAATTATGTACATACCTCTCTAGCTCTTAATGCACAACATATGGACAAAGCTTGGCAACATGGGGGTACAGATAGGGACATATTTTGAATATTGCTCTTATAAACTTTTAGACAGTTGCTAGAGTAACAGGATTTGTTTTAATATACATTTTCTGAAGGATCTGAAGTCTGACACTCAAATGTATGTCATTATTTGGTAACTACAATCCTGAGATCATCCCAGTAATCTCCAAGGAAAAAAGGGGAACAGGCCAAAAATATGAGCCAAATATCTGGACATTCTGGGAAAATCTGTACAGTTCAGAGGTATGGTTATGCATACAGCTTACTACCACTCCCAGGAGTCAAACCATGGCTGTGTATGCTAAAAATATAACAATTCCTGTTTCATCAGCATGAGCTATTTAGAAACCACTGCCTATTTCTGCAGTGTTTTCTGTCTAAATCTCTCTTGGTTGTACAATCTGACCTTGTAATTACAACAGTCTTATTGAGACATTCCTAGATATATTTTTATGTAGCACAATGATAGAAAAAATATAATTGCAACTACGCTGCTGAGTGGATCTCTTGCCAAACACAAGAAACAAATGTATAAAACAGAGCAGGAGGTCCAGCCATGAAAATCTTCAAAGAAAACAGTTACAGGTTCCAAGTAAAGCCAAAAAAGTATTTTATTGCAGAAACACAAAGGAGGATAAGCGCTTTCGCGTGGGACACCCCACGCTTCTTCAGATAACAATGTGCAATAAGTAGCGTCCTTAAATACAAAAATACGCGGGAAAAAACCCCATTAAAAATCAATTAATCTATTAACATAGTAAGCAAAATCAATTGTCAAGATTCCTAAAAGGCACAGTATTGAATTCATTAGAATAACTGAAATATAAACAACAAAACACTATAATATACTGTTTGTTTCAGTAATTCAATTAAAGTTGCATTATGCTAATATACATAATAAACAATATAATATAGTAAGTCCTATTTAAAATGAAAATATATGGATATATATATATATATATGTGTTAAAATAATTCATGAGTTATTATAAAAGACAAAAAAACAAAAAAACAAAAAAACTAAAAACTAAAAATAAATTTAATAAACAAATTATATAGAATGAATTTCATAAAATGATCATTACACAAACTATCATAATTAGCATGACAAAATCAATGTTTCCTATAGGCAATAGACGTTGCATGAATCAATTACATGTATGTCCAACATTTACTATGTTAACTTAAACTAAAAATACATCTGATGTATAAAAATATACAAGAATATATAAGAAAATATGTATATACACATATAGATATGATGCACTCTATTGTTCAAGTAATGGTTTAATTGATACATAGTAGTTCAGGCCTGGAGGTAGATGTGCACTAAACCTCAAAATCCACTTTAATTCTGCAGAAGCTAATTCATTATCTGAGTCCCCTCCCCTTAGACTCTCCTTCAATACCTGCAAAACTCTAAAACGGAAACTGTGTAGGGGGTGCTCTAATACATGCTTAGCTAATGCTATCGCAGATTCTCAGGTAACAGCCAGCCTCTCCAAAGCAAAACACACAGCATCAATGGGACCAGATGGTGTCCTGGGCTGTGTCCAACATGAACCCCAAGAAGAATTGAACACACACATAAAACCACTATTCAATGTCAGCCTTAACACATGATATGTACCCAAAGAGCAGTGTACAGCAACAGTGGACCCTCTCCACAAAGATGGTGCCTCAACAGAAACTGCAAACAATCACCCCAGAAGCCTTACTAGGTTGGTCTGTAAAGCTATGGAAAGGATCATCATGGACCTCAGAAATAAACATATTGGGGACACATAGACACTGAATCCTACCCATTTTGGCTTTGTTAAGGGCAGATCCTGCCTCTTAAACCTAGTTGAGTCATTTGAAACAGTCACCAAGGCCATTGACGAGGGGATGGTAGTCCACACAGCCTACCTGGACCTTGCAAAAGCCTTCCATACAGTACCCCACTTGGTCATCATAGATAAGATCACCAGCTTCAATAGAAACCCCTATGTCACTAGATGGGTTGCAAACTGGCTCAAGGATAGAACCCACTTGGTCTGAAATGCTGGAGCCATGTCAGACCACAAACCAGCTACAAGTGGCATCCCACAAGGCTCAGTCCTGGGACCTCCCTTGTTTGGTAAATATTTCTCAGAGGTACAGGCCAACACAGAAGGGCTGTTGGTGAACATGTTTTTAGATGACTGCAAACCGGGTGCCATAATTGACCCTCCAGCTGAGACAAGCATCCTACAAAAGGGCCTCATAGAAACAGACAACTGGTGCCAGAGCCATGTCCTCAAGCTAAACACAAAACAGTGTATAGTCCTCCCCTTGTCAAAAACTAAGTGCCAACAAATTACTACATATGTGGTAACCCATTAAGTATGGAAGAAGTGATAAGGGACCTGGGGACCCAAGTCGATAGCAATCTCACATTCAACAACCATGTGGCCAAAGTGTTCAGAGAAACATTTCATATAGCCCACCTAATCATGAAGGTAATCACATCTACATCAGTGGAGGTCATTGTGCCTCTTAACTCATCCCTCATCAGGCCCATAATTGAGTACAATGCCCCTTGTGGGATGTACCTTTTCAGACACCTGCAGCAGCTGGAAAGACCACAAAAGTACCTCACCAGGAGCATCAAAGGGCTCAAACACATTCCAGTCACTGCCCGGTTAAAGAAACTGCAGCTCCACTCAGTGGCATACTGTCTGCCCAGAGGCAATCTGTGCCAGATGTATAAAGCCATGTCCAACCTGGAATCAATGGACATGCTGCACCTTGGAAAATCAGAATCCCATCAAGCTATGCGCTCAAGAGACCTGAACCTCAGGACTAAAATAAATAGGACATGCTGGAGTGAAAGATCCATAACCCAGAGGCTCCCCCCACTCTTGAGTAAACTCCCACTCCAGGTTAGTCAGAGTCCCTCATTGACTGTCTTCAAGAGGAATCCTCATGAGTGGATGGGAGATTGTAGGTTTACCCTGGGTATCACTTCTATGTCACTGTTAGCCAGAGGCACAGTATACTAACCATGAAAAATGTAATGGTAAACTCCACTTACAATGTGTGTTGAAAGCCAAACACACTCTGGCTAGGATTATAAATGCCCTAGGGCAGATAGCCTAGTATGAACCTATGAACAGAATCACACACACCAAGTAGTACAACTGTGGTCACTGTGGAGTAATGTTTGCCAATGTCCACCCAAGTTGGTGAATACACAGCAATGTCGGACAAGCCTGGTTTAAGTAGGCCATAGCTGAACAAAATGCAACATGCTCATAGTTGCCCAACTGGCCCTTAACTAGTCTGGTCAGTATGAGCATTTACAGCAGTGATGGGACTCAAACCCATGATACTGTGCACCATAGTGAAAGCACTGAACCACTACACCATGACAGTATTGCAGTCTTCAGCCAGTATGAGAGAATGTTGCCAAGTCTTTGCAAACTATCCCATGGAAACCCTGCAAGCACAGCATAATCCCTGTTGAGTTATGACACAAAGGAGTCTGGCAGTAAGAACACAACATGACTTCCAACACACACAGTATTAATGTCAATATTGGTCATGTTCACACACAACCACAAATGTAGTGGACTTTAGATCACAACATATGGAAAGGTCACACTGGGCATGCTCACACACTTGGATAAATGAGACACATGTCAGGCAACAAACCATGGAAAGCCTGATCTGGGCAAGCTCACACACTTAGGCATGTCTGAGTATAGCAGTCAGTCACACATTTCTGGCAGTTGTATGTGTTAAGCCAGGAACCTCCCATGATCCAGCAATCCACCCTGTGCACACAGTTAAATGACAACAGACACATATATTAATATACCGGAACCCTGTCATGATCAAACATGTTACCCAGATACACACGTTGTTCACAGAAACTGTGAAAGCTACAGCAATAAAGACCTGCAAACAGTAGCAGCAACAAATATTGTGCATCCCAAACATAAACGTAGGTGCAGAGGTGAATACTAGGCTGCCTGCCCTGGGGAATTCATAAGCTTAGGCAGAGTGTATTTGGCGTATGCCTCCCCAGTAGAGTAGCCTACTGTGCCTCTGTAAAGTAGGTCACAGAAGACACCCTTTAAGGCTACTTTGCTGTGCCTCTGTCAAGCAGGGACACAGTGGAGATCCCAGGGGTGAATTTGCAATTTCCCATCCATGCGGCTATATTTTGCTGGAAGATGGTTGATGATGGGCTATGTCTAACTTTAGTTGGGATTCAATTCCAGAGTGAGGGGAGCCTGTGAGTAATGAATCTGTCCCTGCAGCATGTCCTATTTATGTTTGTGCTGAGGTTTACGTCTCTGGAGTGTGTAGCTGTAAGGGTCTTGGATGTTATGAGGTGGAGCATGTCCATTACTTCTGGGTTTGAAATGGCTGTGTACATCAGGCATAGAGTACCTCTGAGTAGGCGTTAAGCAACTGAGTAGAGCTGGAGATCCTTTAGCTGAGCTGCATAGGACATCTGTGTGTAGTCCATGATTCTCTTGGGGAGGTACTGTTGCGTTCACTGTAGTTGCCACAGGTGTTGGGTAAGGTACACCCCAAAAGGGGCATTGTAGTCAAACATGGTCCAAGATGGTTGATGATGGGCTATGTCTAACTTTAGTTGGGATTCAATTCCAGAGTGAGGGGAGCCTGTGAGTAATGAATCTGTCCCTGCAGCATGTCCTATTTATGTTTGTGCTGAGGTTTACGTCCCTGGAGTGTGTAGCTGTAAGGGTCTTGGATGTTATGAGGTGGAGCATGTCCATTACTTCTGGGTTTGAAATGGCTGTGTACATCAGGCATAGAGTACCTCTGAGTAGGCGTTAAGCAACTGATTAGAGCTGGAGATCCTTTAGCTGAGCTGCATAGGACATCTGTGTGTAGTCCATGGTTCTCTTGGGGAGGTACTGTTGCGTTCACTGTAGTTGCCACAGGTGTTGGGTAAGGTACACCCCAAAAGGGGCATTGTAGTCAAACATGGTCCTGATGAGTGAGTAATAGAGGGCCACAATGACCTCACATGATCTACATGCAAACACCCATGTGAGAAGGAGGGCTATACAAAGTTCTTAGCAATGACTCTCTGTCAATGTGATTAGCAAAGGAGAGGTTATGATCTATCTGGGTCTGTGGGATATTGCTCTGTTATGTAGTAGCTTCCTCCTTTTGTTGTATAGCTTACATATGGCTGGGGTCAACCAGACAGGTCTCCTGTTTTGGAGGAGTCATGGTTTTATGTGGGATAGCATGATCAATGCATACCTTCAGCTGCTCATACAATGCGTTTGTAAAGAATTCTGCAGATTGGTCTGTATTAACCTCCAGCACGGGGCCTCTGAAGTAATCCACCCCAGTCTTCACAAGTGCAAAGTCTGCTTTTGAGAAATTCTTTACAGTGATTTCCTTGGCTGGGTGTGGGGACGGGATATGGATGTCCAGGGAAAGCTGATCATGGTCTGATCTTAACAATGACAGTTCTACATCTGGTGTGGAACATAAGAGTCCCCATGTTGGTGATGATCAGGTCAAATATCTATTCCCCCTAGTGGGTGTGGTGACTGTTTGTGCCATAGCACATGGATTCACAAATTGTAGTGGCTGTAGGGTGATGTTGAGGGCTTGAGTAGTATCCCCAGTCAATATTTGTGTACCTGAAGTCAACCACTATAATGGTGTGTGTGAAGACCTTCATATCCGACACTGTTCCCAGGAAAGCCAAGTGTGGTTACTGGGTATGGGTGGGCGGTCTGAACTACACACCAAACCAAAAGGCAGTTTTGCACAATGGTAGGTGTATATGTATGGCCTGTCATGCTTAGTGCAGTGGGACCAACCCAGAGGTGTGTGTATCTGTGATATATATGGATACACCCCCTACTTCTGCTCTGTGTCACAAGTCCTGTGGTCATGAAGCATGGTATAGAACATAACCTGGCAGTGCCAGTGTGCATATGTGACCCTGAACTAGGTTTCTGTGAATGCACAGATATTGTTATCCCCCATACCGAGGGATAGTTACAGATGTGCATTCTTCTTTGGAAAGACTGATGATGTCAGCACCCTATAAATACAGCAGGAGAAGGGAAATCATCCAGTAATGCAAATAGCAAGCTGTGCTAATGCGTCTGTCTCAAGTATCATAATCTAGTTAGGTAGGGGTTTGAATCCTACAAGTGCCATGTATGCGTTTGTCACACAGTTTGTGAGTGTGTTTTACTTTCATTATTGTATGACATATTATTATAACAGTAATTGCCATGCACACATCAGGTATATGTTTGCCACATACAGATATGTACCTGTGACCTATAATAGTTCCTATGTGTGAAGCCTGCCCCATATAAATACAGTTGTTACCTTTGCCGCCATGTGCTGCAGCTTACCAGACCTTAGGCCATACATGTATGTTGGTGACAATGCAAGCTACTGCAGTGATCTGTGTCCTAGGCCAACTATGTGACACACACCCATGAAAGCTTTGATAGATTAATGTGGGTGATGGTTTGTCTGCAGTATATGTCAGACATGTTAAAATACAGCAAAGTCTGTGAGTGATGGCCATCCAGTGTAGGTGTATGGCAACTGTTGCCGATATGCATACAGACACCGTCTTGCTTAGGTGATACACAGAGGGACTGCAGAATACCTTTGGAAATGTGAATATCACAGGATAGACAAGATAACACCTGTCCACATGTACACACCATTACCCGTTCGACATGATGGGTGCTACCTCCTACATGGTACTGTTGGAATACTATGTTAACTACATGCCGATGACAATGCCATAGTAGTGTTACAGCAATATACCATGGCTTGGACAACAGGTATCTGTCCATATGATACCATTGTGGTGGTTAGGTGTGTCACGTGTAGAATGCATTGTAGGCCACTGTATGTATTTGCAGTCATGGATGGACATATCCATAGTATGTTGGCATGTACATGAGGCTGCTATATGCCAAAGGGTATTGTTCCCAGGAATGTATGGGGCTCAGTAACAATGGCTACTGGTTTAGTGTAGTACTGCAGAGATATCACTGACACCAGGTTTCTACATCTGTGTATCAGTTCAGGAGACACCATGTAATGACCACTGAATGTCAGGCTATGTAAGCTGTGTATACTACCAGAATGCAGACCATTGACATGTGGAAACCGTATCACCCACAGCATACTGTCAAACCATGTCATGTTCCATGCTGACCATGTTCACAAATGTACACCTGCAAATCGGTGATGCAAACATCACACATGTACTGTCCACACCCCAACACATGCAGGCACAGGTACACACAACAGCCATGTGGCACATGTGCAGGCAGTACACTTTGGGAATTAACACTGGTGTATACAAAAATGCAATGACAAACATAGTTAATGCATCATGCATGCTCAAATCTACCCACAACAATATCATTACACTGTACTGTTAACAACATGATAATATTACTACAGTGCTATGTAGTGACCCTGTGCATCAGTACCATGCTATCCTGTTCCAGCATCAATGTTACAGATGGCAGGAGGTGGCACAGTTTCATCATATGCACAGGGTGTGTACTTGGTTTGCCAGAGTCTGCCATTGGCACATCCAATCGACATGTATGTGTGTGTGTGTGTTAGTGAGGGACAACAGTACAAGATGGGGCAACGTTGCTGCGATGTGTGTGTGTATGTGTTAGCCCTAGGTGTTAGTGTGTGTATGCATGCACACAGTTCCACCATGTGGCTGCCATATACGGGTGTTTGTGGACAGCCACAGACTGTACCTGCCAGGTCATACAGGTCACTGTCTCTGGCCACAGACATGGTACCTGTGCCTGGCAGGGGTGCTACGGACAGTATCAGGTACTAAGCCAGACTGGGTACTGTCATCAGAAGCAGTGGGTTGTTGACTGGACACATGTCCCTGCTGGGACTGTCCAGAGCCATGTGCACGTGGTCTTCTAGGATGGTCTAATGACAGCACAGACCCAGCATTGCTGGGGCTGGTACTGGCACTATGGGAGCGGCTGCAGATTTGTTGTTGTCCGCGATGACTGGCAGCTGATAATGTTGCTGGAAGACGTCCACGTCAACGCCTCAACCATCCTGCACTGTCCTGGCTCCTGGACATGTAGTTGTGGAACAGATCTAATGTGTCCCCCCAACGTCTATCAATGACCTCGCTGATGTTACAGATGGCAGACGCAACGTCACACATAGTGTCATTCATAGCTTTGCGATGTGCTCTAAGCTCCCTCAGACCCTGTCTAGTGTACCATTCCATACGTGCCTGTGCCTGCATTACAGCCCGGAACATAGCTGAGGTTGATAGACCCCTGTGGATATGTCTGACAGGGGCAGTATGACCACGGATGCTCCCACGAGAAACCCTGGACATCTGCCTGTGTGGTACCATGTCAGGAATCTGGCCATGGCTGCTGTGAGGGGATGCATGTGCCAATGATACCACACTACCCTGGTCAATGCCCACTGTATGCTGTCCCTCAGCTAAGGACATTGGTGACAATGGATGTATCGGCAGGATGACTGTGCGCATTTATGGGGTTGACTGCTGTGTACTGTCAATTGGATGACCAGTGACAGACCCTGTCACACCTCCCTGTGCCATTACACATGTATCATCATTAGCACTATCCCCAACAGTGGCTTCAGGTTCCCTGCTGCACTCCACCACAACAACATCAGAACCTGTGATAAGAAGATAGGAAACACAGTTTACAAATGTGTACACGATAATAGCACACAGGCACACATGCACACAGGCGTACATGCACACATGCACACAGGTGCACATGCACACATGCGCACATGCACACAGGTGCACATGCACACAGACACATATGCACACATGCACACAGGCACATGCACACAGGTGCACATGCACACATGCACACATGCACACAGGTGCACATGCACACAGGCACACATGCACACATGCACACATGCACACATGCACACAGGCACACAAGCACACAGGCACACTCCTCAGTACAGCAGATACAAACACAGACACACCTACAATCCAACACATACACAATACTGTTTTAGGGTGGGTGACTGTTTCATAAGGAAAAACATCACTGCACACGTGTCAGCATGCAGGTTATGTGTTTCACAGGAACATGCAGTGCAAGTGGAGACAGCCCTTGTTAATAACAGTATACGTGTACTTGATGCTTGTGTGTAGTTGTTCAGTGATTGTCTCCACCCTGGGACACAATGTGTACAAGGACATAACAACGTTGTGCAAGTCTTACAAGCTGTGGGTGCATAGATTTGCACACACACACACACACACACACACACACACACACACACACACACACACACACACACACACACACACACACACACAACACATGACAGTGCTACACAATAACAGCTATGTGTACTTTTGTGGTCAGTGGAACTGGATGTGGTGTAGTAACGTGAGCCATGATCAACATGCTTCTTGTGGTCAGTCAACAATAATAATGTGTGCCAGACAGGCAGCTAACATGCTGTACCTGAAGTGCAGTAACATGACTACATCCACAATTACACAGCCACTTGTTACATGGATGTGTAAGGTGGCCAATAGTGAGCATCGCCTAACATGAATGTATTATTTGTTCCAGACTGTTGCACAAAGACATGATAGGCCTCTACCCCTCAGGTATATTATGTGTGCTGCGTAGAGAATAAGTGGGATACTGAAGGGTGGCCATACAGCAGATGTCATAATTGGACATGTGTAGCAGGCTAAGGTGTAGTGTGTATGCCAAACATGTGTGTGTTGTGTACATGTGTATCTGGTGTGCCTATACAATATCCAGTACTGTGTTGCCACACATGTGTGTCATGCTCTGTGTATTGCATGTGAGTGAGGCAGCTACTGAGAATAATGGGATATGCATAGTCTCACAGCAAACATGCACAGCATGCATTATGTGTAGGTGTGTTACATATGCACACACTACACCTCCATATGACATGCACATGTCATTAGCAATAGTATTGTTATTACACACTCACCAGCATGGATTGGCTGCCTTGCTGTCACTCCAGGGAGACCTGCAAACATATGAGAGTGATTCCCAGTGGCCACAACTGTGCCTTTGATACTGTGAGTATGATAAAGTACAGTAGTACCACCGGTGGCTTTCACAGATGTACAGATTATGCTCAGAATATCAATCTTGCAGAAGAATGGGCAGGTTAACAGCTACACAAACAGTACACATCTCACACATGCATAGACTACCAGTACAGAGAACAGTCAACTACAGATATGGGATGTTACCTGCACACTCCATTTCAACATGCTGGGTGGCTCCGGCCTCCATGATGACACATGTTTGTGGATGTTCTTGTTGTTGGCCTGGAGCCATAACACTTAGGAGGTGCTCCTCCATACTGGTGAGGGGGGGTGGATAGGTACCCCACCACCTGTGGCAAGCTGTTGTCTGTGGATATCAGACGCTCGCTGCTGGACATGTCTAATTAAATCACTGCAGTGATGGCATACCTGGTCATATGTCCGGTTATGCATGCCTATGTCATTTACCCGACGGACAAGTTCTTGCCACAGTGCAGCCCTCTCATGCTGGTTCTGGCTGGTCCTGGAAAACAGCACAGAGTAATTATGCACCAGGCTCTGGTGGATCTCCTGATCCTCTGCTGCTGTATACGGTGGGTTTCTCTGATGTACCATCACCCTGGAAGGAAGGAAAAGAAAAATATGTGAGCAAGTAATGTGGCACACTTAATATTCAAATGTACTGATATCACTTCACTGCCATATATAGCATCTGTCAGGGGATACACATGTTCGATACCACATATCAGTGCTCAGCCCACAACTTTCTGACAGTGCCTGCCACACTCCATAAAACAAACTAGTATACACCAGCACTCGGCCCACTGTTTGGGATACAATGCACAACCTCACACTGGGGGTATATATCAAGCTAATGGATGAAGAATATTGTCGTCCCATGCAATGAATGCAATACACATGTACAGTTTCAATGGTAATCCACCCTAGTCTTTGATGCCATACCCCTACCTGACATACGTGCACAGTTGTTACTAAAGCCAGCATACTGCTCTCACAGAGTATACATGCTGCCAGGTACACACACATACCCTGTAACACACATGTGATTGCAGCCATGGTACAGGCATCATTACACACACATTACACATACATACAACAAAAAAATATATAAACGAGAGCAGTAGCAGCAAAAGGAATTTTTAGAAATTTATTAACAGATCAAAAGTGATAATAAATGATGTTTTTAAAGCGCTTTTTCGTCAGCATAAGTAGCTAACTTCCTCAGAAATGTTAAAAAATGAGCTACACCAAAGCTTTTAAAAGACATTTGAAATTGAATACCAATTACTACATAAGATGCTGAACCTCCTTCTCATTCTATTTAAAAAGACATACTCAATACATTTGAGTATCATTATAAATACATAAAACACATAACAAATACAAAACAACTCATATTGATGGAAAAAGCAACAATATTAGGTAGTGAAAATATAGTTTGTAATGTCCAAGATATTATTTATGCATATGTATTTTTTATATATATATATGTATTTTTTATATATATAATTAGTAACCATTAACTAAACAAATGTAGTCTGGTAATAAAAGACATAAATGAACCCACTGGCTCATTAATATAGTCACGAGATAAAATATATAATGGTGTGAAAGAATAATAATAATAGAAAACACAACTACAACTCTAAAACATTAAAATCATCTCTTAAGACTGTTCAATTTAAACACTTGAAATTGAACATGAATCATTAATTCCTGGATAACTGTATGCATTTAACCTAACCTGCCAAATTAATTCAGCTTCTTCCAATTTAAGGGGTCTAGGTCCCCCCCTGCTATCACAACAAACCTGATCAATTGCTAAGAATTTCAATGTGTGATTGGTAAATACAGAAGTGTGTTTAGCTAGAGCGTTGTCAAGTTTAGACTTTTTCATAGCATATAAATGCTCATATATTCTGTCCCTAAGTCTTCTTCCGGTCTTCCCGATATAGAAGACGGGACATAATGTGCATCTAGCTAGATAAACGACAAAGGTAGAGTTACAATTAAGTTTGTGTTTAAATTTATAAGAAGTGCCATTTAACTCAAAATAAGTTGTTTCTTCCACGTATCTACAATAATTACAATTTTGACACTTTAACATCCCTATGTGGGTTACCAAGGGTTTACTACCCTCCAAGAGAGATTTTAAATTCTTCCCTTTCCTAAAAGCTACTTTAGGTCTATCTCCTAGTTTTTCAAAAATAAAAGGGTACATTTTAAGCAATTCCCAGTTTTTATTAATTATATCAATACAAATATTACTACCTGTACTAAATGTAGTAATAAAATAATTAATGTTTATTTTATCTTCGCCGAAAACTACGTTTTCTTCTGATTCATGCATACTACAAGTATTGCAATCATTCACATGTTCTGGGTTGCCTTGGGACTCAGCAAAATTAACTGGGAGTAAAGGTTGGTAAATGTTCTGGCTTCTTTTATCTATTACTTCCTGTATTAGGATGTCCAATAAACGTTCGGGATACCCTCGAGATAGAAACATATTACATACAACACACAAATGTATGACGACACAGATGAGCATTAACTGTGTACCTTATAGTACTGTGTGCCCCTACTTATAGATACCTATGCATGAGGTATGTAATCTGTGCAGACTACAGGTAGCACACCAAACAGTGTTACCACAGAATGTGAACATACACCATACTGTAGTGTTTAGGCCTACAACATCAGGTTGTACAACAGTTCATATGTGAGCTGGATTCAACAGCAGTACCACTTACTAAGCATTCATGTATTGCTTCTGCCTATGATGGGACACCGCAGTTGTACACAGGGAACTACGGCACAACATATGCCAATCTACTATGTTTGCATCCCAATAACTGACACATCTTTCTCTGGCCTCACACCAAGGACACCAACTACCATGACAGACACAAACTCACGCTAAGCTATCACACCTTTACAGACCTTGCACACAGTCAGTGTCACACTCATTCAATGTCACTTAGTTGGTATTGCACTGAGTACATGTGTGTGTGCATTGTGTCATAGGTAGGTACTATGCTATTGGCCCTGGGCCTAGGGCAGCCTAGCCATATGCTACCCTGCCCTTTGGTACACATGTACTGTAATTTTACTTGCTCCTGTGAAACGGTTACACACAGGTGACTCACAGGGCATATTACCTATATCCATGACATTCATCAGGGGTATGTATGACATCTACTAATGAGGAGCCTTGTTTGTTAATGCTGGGTGGTTTAGTCCAGGGTATGGCATATTTCTGTACAGAAACCTGTACCTCCAGCATGTGCTGTTTAGTGCAGTGACAGGGATTAGGGCCCTAGGTCATGTAGGCTTGACGGATTGTGAGGTGTTGCCATGGTGGTTGGCCAACTGGTAATGGGTGTGACATAACTCTGTATGTCCAGCACTGGTAACCTCTGTGTAGGCAGTATGCAAGGCACTCTAGCTGTGGTTTTGTGAGTCAGTCTGCATAGGGAATGTGTTTATGGCCATTATCAGTCTTTGTTAGGTATGTCTGTGGCCTTTCCATTTGCTGTAGTTCTCAAAGGAGGTACATACTGCATAGGACATTGTGAGGTGTACAGGGGTACACTGACTTACATTTCCCTAGCTGACACACCTTTTGTGATGACACGTACCATGTACAGGGATTACAAGACTAGTGTGCCACTGTGGATATCAAAGGGGAGGCTATTGTACACATTTTTGACAAATCGAAAAAAGTTAAAATGAAATAAAATGCATGCTCGAATCTACCCACAACAGTATCATTACACTGTACTGTTAACAACATGATAATATTACTACAGTGCTATGTAGTGACCCTGTGCATCAGTACCATGCTATCCTGTTCCAGCATCAATGTTACAGATGGCAGGAGGTGGCACAGTTTCATCATATGCACAGGGTGTGTACTTGGTTTGCCAGAGTCTGCCATTGACACATCCAATTGACATGTATGTGTGTGTGTGTGTGTGTGTGTGTGTGTGTGTGTGTGTGTGTGTGTGTTAGTGAGGGACAACAGTACAAGATGGGGCAACGTTGCTGCGATGTGTGTGTGTATGTATTAGCCCTAGGTGTTAGTGTGTGTATGCATGCACACAGTTCCACCATGTGGCTGCCATATACGGGTGTTTGTGGACAGCCACATACTGTACCTGCCAGGTCATACAGGTCACTGTCTCTGGCCATGGACACGGTACCTGTGCCTGGCAGGGGTGCTACGGACAGTATCAGGTACTAAGCCAGACTGGGTACTGTCATCAGAAGCAGTGGGTTGTTGACTGGACACATGCCCCTGCTGGGACTGTCCAGAGCCACGTGCACATGGTCTTCTAGGATGGTCTAATGACAGCACAGACCCAGCATTGCTGGGGCTGGTACTGGCACTATGGGAGCGGCTGCGGATTTGTTGTCGTCCGCGATGACTGGCAGCTGGTAATGTTGCTGGCAGACGTCCACGTCGATGCCTCAACCATCCTGCACTGTCCTGGCTCCTGGACATGTAGTTGTGGAACAGATCTAATGTGTCCCCCCAACGTCTATCAATGACCTCGCTGATGTTACGGATGGCAGACGCAACGTCACGGATAGTGTCATTCATAGTGGTGCAATGTGCTCTAAGCTCCCTCAGACCCTGTCTAGTGTACCGTTCCATACGTGTCTGTGCCTGCATTACAGCCCGGAACATAGCTGAGGTTGATAGACCTCTGTGGGCACGTCTGACAGGGGCAGTATGACCAAGGATGCTCCCACGAGAACCCCTGGACATCTGCCTGTGTGGTACCATATCAGGAATCTGGCCATGGCTGCTGTGATGGGATGCATGTGCCAATGATACCACACTACCCTGGTCAATGCCCACTGTATGCTGTCCCTCAGCTAAGGACATTGGTGACAATGGATGTATCGGCAGGATGACTGTGCGCATTGATGGGGTTGACTGCTGTGTACTGTCAATTGGATGACCAGTGACAGACCCTGTCACACCTCCCTGTGCCATTACACATGTATCATCATTAGCACTATCCCCAGCAGTGGCTTCAGGTTCCCTGCTGCACTCCACCACAGCAACATCAGAACCTGTGAGAAGAAGATAGGAAACACAGTTTACAAATGTGTACACGATATTAGCACACAGGCACACATGAACACAGGCACACAGGTGCACATGCACACAGGTGTACATGCACACATGCACACAGGCGCACATGCATACATGCGCACATGCACACAGGTGCACATGCACACAAGCGCACATGCACACATGCACACAGGCACATGCACACAGGCGCACATGCACACATGCACACATGCACACAGGCACACATGCACACAGGCGCACATGCACACATGCACACATGCACACAGGCACACAAGCACACAGGCACACTCCTCAGTACAGCAGATACAAACACAGACACACCTACAATCCAACACATACACAATACTGTTTTAGGGTGGGTGACTGTTTCACAAGGAAAAACATCACTGCATATGTGTCAGCATGCAGGTTATGTGTTGCACAGGAACATGCAGTGCAAGTGTAGACAGCCCTTGTTTATAACAGTATACGTGTACTTGATGCTTGTGTGTAGTTGTTCAGTGATTGTCTCCACCCTGGGACACAATGTGTACAAGGACATAACAACGTTGTGCAAGTCTTACAAGCTGTGAGTGCATAGATTTGCACACACACACACACACACACACACACACACACACACACACACACACACACACAAAATACATGACAGTGCTACACAATAACAGCTATGTGTACTTTTGTGGTCAGTGGAACTGGATGTGGTGTAGTAACGTGAGCCATGATCAACATGCTTCTTGTGGTCAGTCAACAATAATAATGTGTGCCAGACAGGCAGCTAGCATGCTATACCTGAAGTGCAGTAACATGACTACATCCACAATTACACAGTCACTTGTTACATGGGTGTGTAAGGTGGCCAATAGTGAGCATTGCCTAACATGAATGTATTATTTGTTCCAGACTGTTGCACAAAGACATGATAGGCCTCTACCCCTCAGGTATATTATGTGTGCTGCGTAGATAAGTGGGATGCTGAAGGCTGGCCATACAGCAGATGTCATAATTGGACATGTGTAGCAGGCTAAGGTGTAGTGTGTATGCCAAACATGTGTGTGTTGTGTACATGTGTATCTGGTGTGCCTATACAATATCCAGTACTGTGTTGCCACACATGTGTGTCATGCTCTGTGTATTGCATGTGAGTGAGGCAGCTACTGAGAATAATGGGATATGCATAGTCTCACAGCAAACATGCACAGCATGCATTATGTGTAGGTGTGTTACATGTGCACACACTACACCTCCATATGACATGCACATGTCATTAGCAATAGTATTGTTATTACACACTCACCAGCATGAATTGGCTGCCTTGCTGTCACTCCAGAGGGACCTGCAAACATATGAGAGTGATTCCCAGTGGCCACAACTGTGCCGGCCTCCATGATGACACATGTTTGTGGATGTTCTTGTTGTTGGCCTGGAGCCACAACACTTAGGAGGTGCTCCTCCATACTGGTGAGGGAGGGGGGTGGATAGGTACCCCGCCACCTGTGGCAAGCTGTTGTCTGTGGATATCAGACGCATGCTGCCGGACATGTCTAATTAAATCACTGCAGTGATGGCGTACCTGCTCATATGTCTGGTTATGCATGCCTATGTCATTTACCTGACGGACAAGTTCTTGCCACAGTGCAGCCCTCTCATGCTGGTTCTGGCTGGTCCTGGAAAACAGCACAGAGTAATTATGCACCAGGCTCTGGTGGATCTCCTGATCCTCTGCTGCTGTATACGGTGGGTCTCTCTGATGTACCATCACCCTGGATGGAAGGAAAAGAAAAATATGTGAGCAAGTAATGTGGCACACTTAATATTCAAATGTACTGATATCACTTCACTGCCATATATAGCATCTGTCTGTCTATCAGGGGATACACATGTTCGATACCACATATCAGTGCTCAGCCCACAACTGTCTGACAGTGCCTGCCACACTCCATACAACAAACTAGTATACACCAGCACTAGACACACTGTTTGGGATACAATGCACAACCTCACACTGGGGTATGTATCAAGCTAATGGATGAAGAATATTGTCGTCCCATGCAATGAATGCAATACACATGTACAGTTTCAACGGTAATCCACCCTAGTCTTTGATGCCATACCCCTACCTGACATACGTGCACAGTTGTTACTAAAGCCAGCATACTGCTCTCACAGAGTATACATGCTGCCAGGTACACACACATACCCTGTAACACACATGTGATTGCAGTCATGGTACAGGCATCATTACACACACATTACACATACATACAACAAAAAAATATATAAACGAGAGCAGTAGCAGCGAAATGAATTTTTAGAAATTTATTAACAGATAAAAAGTGATAATAAATGATGTTTTTAAAGCGCTTTTTCGTCAGCATAAGTAGCTAACTTCCTCAGAAATGTTAAAAAATGAGCTACACCAAAGCTTTTAAAAGACATTTGAAATTGAATACCAATTACTACATAAGATGCTGAACCTCCTTCTCATTCTATTTAAAAAGACATACTCAATACATTTGAGTATCATTATAAATACATAAAACACATAACAAATACAAAACAACTCATATTAATGGAAAAAGCAACAATATTAGGTAGTGAAAATATAGTTTGTAATGTCCAAGATATTATTTATGCATATGTATTTTTATATATATATGTATTTTTTATATATATAATTAGTAACCATTAACTAAACAAATGTAGTCTGGTAATAAAAGACATAAATGAACCCACTGGCTCATTAATATAGTCACGAGATAAAATATATAATGGTGTGAAAGAATAATAATAATAGAAAACACAACTACAGCCCTAAAACATTAAAATCATCTCTTAAGACTGTTCAATTTAAACACTTGAAATTGAACATGAATCATTAATTCCTGGATAACCATATGCATTTAACCTAACCTGCCACATTAATTCAGCTTCTTCCAATTTAAGGG
>NC_056737.1:541214240-541246740 GCF_019279795.1 Protopterus annectens
TCGAGACTGACAGGGGTATTTTATTTTGCTGATGAGAAGACTACAGGTCTTGTCATACAGAGTGACTAAAGCACTTTTAAGCAGTTGTAAGCGGGTTTGCGCGGTGCTTACACACATGCACGCTTAGCTGAGCACACTCGCTAGCTAAGCACACCTAGCTTGCACACCCGCTGACTACTGCTTAAAAGTGCGTACTCCCGCTAACACCCGCGCTAATTTCTTTTAAAGAAAAGAAAATGGGGAGCTAGGAAAGTGGTGAAAAATGGGGCACAAAGAAGGTAGGACAGTAGGAAAACAAGCTCGGGATGTGCAGGAAGGATGTAGGGAAGGCCCATAGCTGCCCATTTCTTTATCAGCAACAGCTGTGCATATGTGTGAAATTTGGTGTGAAATTTGAAACCTTCCACCCCTGTGAGAGGGGTGAGGACAACAAAATATGTTGTACTGCCAATTAGAATTATCAGTTTACATGTCCAGTGGACATGTGTGTGAATTGGGCAGCTATGTATGGGACGTAATTTTTTGTGGGAACACAGTGCCCTTTTTCTATTTTTTTTCAGGTGAGAGTGGAATGTGAGATACAGGAAGTAGGTATATTTGGGGAGGTAGGTTGGGGAGGTTAACAGACAAGACAAACAAGATGCATATAGGGACAGAGTATGACACATGTGGGGGGTAAACACAAATGACGGGGATGGATGTTTGGATATCGCAAGCCCATGAGCCCACAGATGGCAACAGTGGAATTGAAATCCCCACCCATAGGCAGTTACCACTGTGCCTTCACAGCCCAGGCCAGGGCTGTGCTGGGGGCTGGATAGGACGGGCAGGCACACCCATGAGTTGCGCCACCCTTGCCTCAAGCTGGCGTAGGGGATCAGTCACAGAATGCCTGATCTCACTACGCACCACAGACCGGACCCTATGGAGGGTGAGTGGAGGCTCTCCTCCGGCCATGCTTGCAGAGGGGGGATGAGCCCCATCCCCTGCAGCGCTTCCACCTGAAGGTGGCACAGGGCCACCGGATGAGGAGGTCCCAGCCTGGGCACTGGTGCCAGGTGCACTCGCCAGCTGAGGTGGGAGAGGTGGGTCCGCTGGAACCTGCCTTCCCTGTTGCCCTATGTTTAGCACTATTTTATGGCATTTTGGGTTAGTAACAAACAACACCATTCAAAATTAGTTGTAACAGCATGCATCAGTATTCCCATTAACCAAACACCCATGAATTCTGAACATTGAGCAGGAAGCATGACACATGCATATTTAGAACAACAGTGCACATTCCAACAGCATGCAGGGTTGATTGGTGGCAACAGGCCATCAGGTTTGGATATGTGAATGGGGCACATGCATCAACGTACATGCAGATATGTATGAACCAACAGGGCAAATGTCCATGGGAATTAATTGTGAATACACATACCCGGCTTGGTATGGAATGGCATCATTTGTGAAAATAGGGTAAGGTGGAGAAATTTTACATTAACAACTAAAACTACCTATACATATATTGTACATTCCTAGTAGATGCAGATATATATCCCCTACATGTATTAGTACAGTTTCCTGTATGTAACCTTAGGAATGTTGGTGATGGGGATATTACTGCTACATTAATATACATTCCATTTTTATTCATATATGTTCATATCTGGCTGTGTTCAGGTACAGCATCCTGCTATATTTGATTTATATGGGTCTAGACAACTGTGGATGTTCAGCATTTCATACAACCATACTATTTCCATAATGCAAGGGTACAGCAACATATCCAATTTGTGGGACAGACACAGTCCATGTTCTGTATTTTATTTAACACATTACACTCTTTGTTGTGGCTGTCTCTTTCATTTCATAATGTAGTGACTGCAGTATACCTTTATTCCAGACTTATTACAGCTTTCTTGGTAGCTTCAAACTGTCTTTCTAACACTCTCTCAATTCTTTTATATTTAAATTTCAGACTGGTACTTAATTCTAGGCTTTATTAACATTTATTACTGGTTTACAACAACCCTTTCCAGCTGACTCACTTATTTCATATGGCAGAATTTACAAGGATGTATTTGACACTTGTCTATCCTTTGTTGATTGATTACCACTCATTTTCTGGCTGCAGCAGTTATCTGATATTACAATACAGGTGGAAACTTCTATTTGAGACTTGTTTAATCTTTATTACTGGATTGCATTACACTATTTTCCAGGCTGCATCACTTATCTAATCTTACAATATTAGCAGAATCATTCTTCTAGGCTTCTTTGACCTTTATTAGTGGGTTACAACACTGAACTCTTTTACAATCTGTCTCACTTATATTCTATGACAATACCAGCTAAATAATTACTAACCTGCCTGGTGGCACAACCTCAGCAGCCCATCAACATAGGCTCGCTGATTCGCGGAACGAACACCTGCAGCTGTTATATAAAGGAAGTAATATTGGAACATACGTCTCCATACTATAGGCTGGGATAGCATTTCTTACATACTTAATTACATGGATACTTACTCAGTAGTTGGGTGTTGGGCATTTGGCGGGCCTCCTGGATCCAACGGTTCAGTTGGTCCTCCTTCCGTTGCTTCAGGTCCGCATGGTGGTGACGGACCTGTTCACCAGTCCTCAGAATGCCTGTCGCATTGGCGAGATCATGTGTCAACTGGTTCCACGCCTCTGCCTTGTACGCACCCCAGTGAACCTGGCCCTGCATGAGTTGTGCTTCATGATCATTGACTAAGAGCCAAACCATATATTTTGACTCCTCAACACCCCACCTTTGTGCTCTAAAGTGACTTCCCTCTCCTGCACCAGCCATCCTGACTGCAAATGGGTAACACAATCAGTTATGCTGTGAATTCCCACCTATGGGGCTTATATATATGCCAGTTTACCCGCACTTATCTGTGATTGACCGTTTTGGATATTTATCAGCTTAAAAAAAAACTGCTCTGTCATGCTTCTATTTCCATTCATTCCTATATATATGCTAATACTGCATTTCTCAGTACAACTGTCATGGCTTAGTGGTTTAGTACTTTGATTATGGTGCACAGTATCCCAGGTTCTACCCTGGACATTGCTTTTTTTTATTTTACTACTGTCTAGACAGGCTAGGAGATGTGTCTGTATAAAGGTGGCTTTGATACAGCTTGGTAACACGACTCCACAGCCACCAGGAACAAAAAACCAAAAGCTGATGTAGAATGCGAAAATCCTTTATTCAAGTAGGTCCAAGAAGAAATAATCACAAGCGCTTTCGCTCAGGGTAATCCTGAGCTTTTTCAAGTGAGTACAAAAGCATTTGCTGAAGCCAAACCTTTTTATATAACCATGGGTAACACATTAATTGAAAACAAGTGTTGTCAATCAGTTGTTAGATTCCTTAAAGGGGCTTTGCATTAATTAAAACATGAGATAAAAACTTATATTGTTAAAAAATATATATATATATTTAACAGCTGGATTATGCATATATAATTACAAACCATTAAAAACGCTGTTTCAAATATAATAGAATCAAAATTAAAATAGTCTTGGTTCTTTTTCATAGTTCACATCAAAAAACAAATATTTACTATTAGCATTAAACCCGTATTAAAGTTTAGAAGGGCACGATTATAGTTATTCCATCCTAACCAATTAGTTTTGTTGTCCCATGTTTACAAACACTATGCCCTTCTTTCACTACCACTTGGCACTTGCGCATTTTATCAGAACACATGACTTAGGGACCCAAGATTCACTAGTTACCTTTTCCCTAACTCCCACGCTCTTTTTTTCTTTGGTTTGACAACCTGACACTTGGTCCTAGGGTGCCTTTTTTGATGTGAACTATGAAAAAGAACCAAGACTCCTATTACAAACCAACATTAAATAAAATGCTCTCTCACACTTCTAACAGAATTTTATCACCCAGGTTCATCAAAACTTATGGATTTCCAACGTTTCCAATAGCAGTATTTTAAACTATTTTAATTTTGATTCTATTATATTTGAAACAGCGTTTTTAATGGTTTGTAATTATATATGCATAATCCAGCTGTTAAATATATATATATATATATATATATATATATATATATATATATATATATATATATATTTTTTTTTTTTAACAATATAAGTTTTTATCTCATGTTTTAATTAATGCAAAGCCCCTTTAAGGAATCTAACAACTGATTGACAACACTTGTTTTCAATTAATGTTACCCATGGTTATATAAAAGGTTTGGCTTCAGCAAATGCTTTGTACTCATTCTGAAAAGCTCAGGATTACCCTGAGCAAGCTGTGTTTATTTCTTCTTGGACCTACTTGAATAAAGGATTTTCGCATTCTACATCAGCTTTTGGTTTTTTGTTCCTGGTGGCTGTGGAGTCGTGTTACTTGGATTTCTGGCATCTTTTTGATACAGCTTGCCCAATGTTGCTCGCCGGTAAGCTGGTTGGCATGCTGCGCAGCTCTGCACAAACGGCTTACGCTGGGTAACATGTTATTTAGCTATGATCACTCATATTATGCTGGGTGAAGCATTGCTGAACTACGGGCACTCATTTTAAGTGTGGTAAAGCACTGCTCAACTCTGGGCACTCATATTAAACCTGTTAACCCGCTGCTCACCTGTGTGCACTCATATTAAGCTTGTTAAAGTGCTGCTCACCTATAGGCACTCATATTAAGCTTGGTAAGGTGCTGCTCACCTACGGGCACCCATATTCAGCTTGCTAATGCCTTGCTCAGCTATGGGCAATTCTGATCCTTTTTTTATATTTTATTATGTCGGATTTCTTCGAAAATTCATGGCCCATTTCATTACATTTTACTTAATTTATAGTTTTTATATATATATATATATATATATATATATATATATATATATATATATATATATGTCAGGCGATTGTTTCATGCTTATTTAAATAAAACTGGAAAATGATGTTGTGGGGGTTCGAACCATGACTACCTCCTCTTTGGCCAACGTCTCTACTGCTACGCTATTGCTACTTGGCTTAATTTGCATATTTAAATCTTATATGCTTTTCAATGTCTGCTAACTGTGGCTGAGCGGAGGGCATACCCACGCAAATGAGCGCAACTATGGGCAAACATTTTGGAAATTATAAAAAAAAAAATTAAACTGCTATTTTTACGTTTTACATTAAAGTTGGGTTTATAGTCTGTGAGGGCATGTGGTGTTGTGTTCCTTGACATTTCCGCAGACTCGCTCATGGGTGTTTACTTTCAGGACTCTGACTCTTCTGGGGGCATGTCCCTTTGTAGAACTCGTCATTCAGACACACCCCCTACTTTCCTACACGAACCGTGTTAGCCTAGGCTATGATTCAGCATGCCCTTATGAATATGCATGGCATGCTGACGTCACACCGTTAGACTGCAGCCTCCGTGTAAGACATATTAACTCTTACACAGAGGTTTCATGAATCCGGCCCAATATCTCAATACACATTGGTTATATCCCTGTACTTACCCTGACTAACTCCTTCCTTTATCTCTAGGTCAAATTAAACTCTTTACTGTACTAAGTATGTATGTCACTGTTAGTGCATGAATAGTGCGTGCACTAACATGTCAAACTTATGTCATTGTATATGATTTACCTGTTGTATTATGCCAATGAATTCTCTATATGTATATTTCATGTATAAATGTAAAGAAAAGCAATGACCTATTATGTACTTTCATGTATAACGTTAATGAAATGTAATTATCTATTATGTCTTTGGTTGGAGCTTTTCTCTCCGGGCCTCTGCTGAAAATGGACATATATCCAGTTGGACTAGCCCAGTCAACAAATGTAAAATAAAATAAAATAAATAAATAAACTTAGAGAGTTGCTAGAGTAACAGGATTTGTTTTAATATACATTTTCTGAAGGATAAGAAGTCTGAAACTCAAATGTATGTCATTATTTAGTGATTACAATTCTGAGATCATCCCAGTGATTTGCCAGGGAGAAAGAGGAACAGGCCAAAAATATGAGCCAATTATCTAGACATTCTGTGAAAATTTGTACAGTTGAGAGGTATGATTATGCATACAGCTTGCTACCACTGCCAAGATTCGAACCATGGCTCTGTGTGCTAAAAATACAACAATTTGTGTTTCATTAGAGTTTAGAAATTGCTGTCTGTTCCTTCAGTGTTTCCTGTCTAAGTCTCTCTTGGTTGTAAAATCTGACCATGTACTTACAACAGTCTTATACAGACATTCCTAGACATATTTTCTATGTAGCACAATGTGGGTAACAGCGGTTAACACATTATTATTCAGAGAATGCAACACTAAATGCCATACAATACCAGAATAAACACAACCAGTCCAGGATTTAGAACTTTATTGCCAGGCAGTTACGGTTTTATTTAAATATCACTTATATGGGACTATTACTGTCATATTGTCTGGTTTATTCAGTACAACCCATACAGAGTTTTTATACTGCCAGGTGACTTTCTACTACTTTATATTTATTTGGTAAGAATACTACACGCATGATTGCTACTCACCAGCCTCGCTACGCAGCCTTTGCAACCTCCTGGCATGAGCTTCCTGATTCACAGCCCTCTCAGGTGCAGCTGTAAAGGGAATAGGGAAATATTTAGGCATACCTATCCATCACATACACAGGCTGGACTTTGGTAAGCAGTTATTGATATGCATACTTACACACTGCTGGGACATCACTTCTCTGCCTTGCTTCTTGGACCCACTCATCCAAGCGCTCCCTCTTCCTCCGCTTCAAGTCGGCATAGTGATGCCGGACCTACTCACCAGTCTGAGGGATGCCAATGGCACTGGTGAGATCATGGGCAAGATGGTCCCAGGCTTTCACTTTATATTGGGAGCCCTGGTACAGGCCCTGCAGCAGCCTCTCATCACGGTTATTTACCAGGAGTCCTACCACGACCTTGGACTTCTGTATGCCCCAGCATGGTACCCAGAAGTGCATGCCCTCATCAGCACCTTCCCATTGTAGGCAGTATGGCAGGTGTTGGTGCATACCCTCACCAACACCTGCCATACTGCCTACAGTGGGAAGCTGCAACCAGTTATGAGCTGTATTCCTGCCTGTAGGGTTTAAATATGGCCAATTTCCCACCCTTTGCCATGATTGGATGGTTTTGAATATGCTGAGCTAAGCTAAGCTATGGGAAAACCTGCTTAGCTAAGGTTGGCAGTGCTTAAAGGGGCAGGTTCAGCATTGCTTACCAATGGGTAAATCCACTTAGCTGGATTACTCATTGCTTAGCAGTCATATTTACACAATGCTTACACCTGGTAAGTAAAACTGTGCAATGCTTAGCATTGATTATTTTTTTATTTTATAGACTATCTGCTGTATAACTGCAGTGGTGGTGCTGCGGTAGCATTGTCGCCTCACAGTTAGACGTTGCCCGTTCGATTCTCAGTTAGAGCGTCTTCTGTGTAGCGACATGCGTGAATGGGCGTCCCTTCATTGAAGGTTGTGTGTTAGGCCCGGTAAGCCAGTACGTAAAACTCTACTGCCAATCATTAGCGGACCGGAGTTCTGCTGCGGCGACCCCTAACCGGGAAAAAGCCGAAAGACACAAACAAAGACTATCTGCTGTATGGGACTGATTCATCACTCATTACATATTATCAATTTATTTACTGTCCCTGACATCCCCCAATGTGCTTTCATTACATTTTATTCATGGGTGACTATACTGTATGGGGCACTTGTGTTTATATGGAGGTTTCACAACTTTATTAAACTGACACCTCACAGCTGGACCTACTACAGTACTATGGTTAACAAATATATGTTATTTAGTAGCTAATTATAAAAAAAAAAGTTTATCTAATGCTTCCACATGTAAAATGCAAATTGGTTACAGTAGGGATTAAACTGGGACTGGTTGCTTACAAAGCATATGCTCTCACCACTACACTATTTCAATATTGCTTATGATGGATGTCTCTTGCTATTTAACTTCTTGTGCTGTTTAAGCTGGACTAAGCATAGCTAAGCAATGGGCACACCCACACAGCTATGCTTAAACTTTATTGCATGTATAAAAAAAATTGTATTTGTTGTGTTTTATTATTTGTACCCTTCATAATATCCCTGCTAATGCTGAACCTGTTATTCTATCAACTTTCTGCTTTGTGGGACGATTGTTCTTTATGGCTTTGTCCACATTCCTTACTCTGACGGGTTGGGAGGTGTGTGCTATGTGCTTATGCTTTATCTGTTATTCTTTCAACATTTGCCTTGGTAGGGACAATTGTCTCTTATAGCTTTGACCAGATTTCTTACCCTGACAGCTTGGGGGTTATTATGAGCATTCTTGCTCATTTTAAATTGATGAACTGAAATTCTGGTGTGCAGGGGGGGGGGCATGTATTGTAAGAGCACTGCTCTCAGACACACACCCTGCACTCATACACAGAACCATGTCCGTTTAACAGCACAGTAGCGTGCTTTCATGAATATGCATGCCACGCTGCTGGGCTATATGGGAACGGTCCCTTCTGTTCAGGAATGAGCTATTCCTGCATGGAAGTTTGCTGAATCCCGGGGAGAAAGTTTTTCCCTACTAATGTTTGTAACAGGCTTAATTATTTTCATGATTGTGGTATCTCCAATCACAAAAATCCCACTTCCTATATTTTCTGCAACTGTGATTTCAGTTGTGTTAAGATCAGTAACAGGTACTGCAATATTTCCTCTAATTAGTCTATGCTTCAGTTTGAGTGCTTTTGCAGTCAGTTATAGGCTAATGCATTTATTGTAACCTCAGCATATGAAGGCATTGGACCTGGTAACTGTGGAGCTATGTTTTGGATAGGAAAATAATTGTCATGTATATCACGAATATGATACTATGGTATTAAAATTTTTTTTTCTTTTTTTTTTTTAAAAAACTTTTCAAAATGAAAACCAACAGTATAAATTTTTTAAATTTGCCTGATAAAAATTTTTTTTAATTTTGTCCCCCCATTATCTGTTTGAAAACGAAAAAAAAATTTGGTATTGGATGAAAAAAATCGGGAAAATATTTTAATTTAACATAAAAATTTTCCCTTTAACATACTAAAATTTTATCCCCAAAAAAGAAAAAAATCAACATAAACACCCTTTTTTTTAATAATAAATAAAACTTCAATGATCCTTAAAATTTAATTTAATTGGCCCCTAAAAATTCTGTAGGGAATTTCCCCAAAAATTTTATTTTAAAGAAAAAATTTGTAATGATGAAATTTTTCTTTAATGTTTTTTTTGAAAAAAATTTTTAATCCCCCATTTGGAAAATCCCCCTTTTTTTTTTCCAAATCAAAGAATCCTAACATAACACTCTTCAAAAAAAAAATTATTGTCTATTTGTTTTTTGATTAAAAAAATTTTATATATTAATATGGCTTGAAAATTTTTTAAACCCCACCATATGTAAAAAAATTGTTTTATTTTGGGTTTAAAAAAAAAAAAAATTAAAACTTTTTCCTTTATATTTAAAAGTTTAATCCCTTGGGGGATTTTTTTAAAAAATTGTTTTCCTTTATTTGTAAAAATTTAAAAGTTCTTTTTTAAATTTTTATTAAATTTTTTTTTTCTTTTCCCCAAAATTGGGTACCAAAATTTTATAATCAACCTAAAAAATTAAATTAGTAAAAAAAATTTTTTAATTTGGGGAATAATTTTTTATTTTTCAATAAAAAAAAATCATTTAAATCTCAAAAAAAAAATATTAAATTTTTTTAAAAAAATTTTTAAATCCAAAATTTTTTAAAACCCTGCCAAAGGTTTTAATTTTTTTGAATTTCTAAAAAAAAATTTTTTTAAAAAATTCCAAAATCTACAAAAAAAATTTTAAATAATTTTTTTAATTGAAAACTTGAATCCCCCTTTTTTGGGTTAATAAAAAAAAACAAATCCTTAAAAAAAATTTTTTAAACATAAAAAATTTGGGAAATTATAAAAATTTTTTTTTCCAAAAAATGAAGAATTTTTGGTTTTTTTCAAAACAAGTAGAAGAAATTTGGGGTAAAATTCTAAGATGTGGAATAAATAAAAGTTGAAAACATTTTTGTGAGTTTTAGGAACTCCAAAAATGACACCAATCTTTGGTTTGTCAATTAAACAAAAATTATATAACTTTAAATTAATCTCACTAGACATTAAGGCATCATAGAGATGTGAATGCACTGTCCTAAAACTCTTTAATATTTCATATAAAGGAACAGGTTCATATTCGTTAGGGTTATTCAGCAATTCTAACATCATAGCATCATATTGATCATGTTCCATGATAACAATATTCGACCCCTTATCACTTTTCATGAACCTAAGATTCCCTGTAAGTGATTTTAAATTACGTAAAGCTATCCTTTCCTGCATAGTTAAATTGTCACAAAAATGAATATTTGACTTGAATAAATGATCAATATCTTTAATACATACGTCTTCGAAGGTCTTAATAGTGTGATGGAGGCTGGGGACATAACAGGAAGGTTTATTAAAACATGTATTAAATTCAGGGATGTCATGCATCAAAAAAGATAAATTTAATTTCCTCGTGTATTTTTTCAAATCAATAATAGTTTTACCATAATTAGCCCTCTTGTTTGGAATAAAATTAAAACCATAATTAAGAACTGCTAATTCAAATCTACTGAAAGAATATTCAGACAAATTGATGATGCCAAAACTGTCTGAATTACCATTTAACATTCGTCCCCCGACGAATTCGAGCCCAAAAAAGTACGGCTCCTGGTTAAAATAGAACTTTTAACACTGTCTACTGCTTGTCCTTTCTTGTTATTTTTATGACTATGACTAACAAAAGGTTCGTTCAAATCAAGTTGCGTTTTTGTTTTATTAACCGTGCTAGTTGCAGAGCTGTCATTAGAATTTCCAAGTATTGGAGCTGTTGTTTCGCTACTGGTTGCTTGCTTATCCAATGTTTTATTTCTCAAAATGTCAATACAAGAAGGACCAGCAGGTGCCAACGGAGGAAATTCTACATTATAATTGCTAGAATTTTTACTATACTCATATCTGGCTGTAGTGGTTCTCAAAGAGGCAGTTGAGTTATTGGTCTGAATACCTGTAGCTGCTTCCGTGTAGTAACGTCTATTAGAAGACTGTCCTTGTAAATGAAAATCACGGTTCCGTTGGTTGGGGGCATACTGACTGTAAGCTGTTTTGTTGCGATAAGACGCAATATCTCTTTCCATTTTGGACTGCTTTCTATTGGTGACAACCTTTGAATGTTCAAATAACTCTTTAGTAAAAAAACAATATAAGGTGTTCAAGTCTTCTCCCAGCATACGTTCTCTAAGGTCAGACTCTAATTCCTTAATGTCATTTAATATCAAAGACATTTTTTCTGTATTGTTATCTATGAGTAGCTGTAAAAAGCGAAGACCCGCTTCATTAAAAAATGAAATCAAGGAATCAAACATAGGATGCCCCACGCCTACTCCATTGGGACATTTAAAAAAACGTAAGCCTTTAGGGACTATCCCTAGTTCAATACATTTGATAAAATAGCAATTTTCTAAATCTAGGGATTTGTACCTTTTTAGTAATTTGAGTAGTAGGTCTCGTTGAGTATTTGTGTGATTGTCACCATTCATGGACGAAATCCGTTTGTATATATTGAATGGATTATCGTGGCGATTTAGTAGTCCAGCACAGTTAGCATTATTGACTCCATCAATGTTATTAACAACTCCTGAGTTAACGGCTGTTCGTAAATCTGAAAAGGACGAACTGCCTAGATTGATTGCTGTCGGTAGTTCCTCACAAGCCCCGATTGGGCTAGGTGCATCAATGGTCTCCGTAGAGTTACTGGCTTTTGCCACCAAAAATTTCAGTGAACATTGTATGTCCATAAGAGTAGAAAGTAACAAGCGATTTACTTTATCAGTTCCTTTGTCCATCCTTGATGTCGGTGTGGAATGCACCGACAAATTCATTAAGGTGTCATCCGCAACTTCTGCCATATGAAGGCGAAACGCACAAATCCACCAAAAAACACCCAAAAAAGCAAAACGAAACACAGAAAAAGCAGAAAGAAGCCGGAAAACAAAACTCAGATGCCGGTAATAGCGTAAAATGATTTAATTTCCGCTTTCGTCACAACTTCATCAGAATACAATAAACAATAGTACTCAACTAGTATAAATAGCCCATTCAATTAAAAAACAATTAACTTGTACAAATAGTAATGTGAACAAATATTGACTATAATTGTAATAAAAACTCATACATTAAAACAAGATCTTAAATCTGTGTCATAATTTTTGTTAATAATTAATTTACGATTTTTTAAAAAACATTTCAAATTGATGCTTTCATTTAATCCAGGACAGATATCAGATTTTAATTTGACCTGCCATAAACATTCTCGTTGTTCGATGTAATTCTTAAAGTCCCCAGCCCTATTATCTGATTTGCATTTTTCTAACACTGAAAATAAAAATTTGTTGTATGTAGTGCATGAAATAGAATGCTTGTATAAGGCATTGTTATGATCTTTAACTTTAATGGCATATAAATGTTCCTTTATACAGTAGCTAAAGATCTCGTTGTCATCCCCACATAAAATCGAGGCAAGAGGAACACATGCTAACATAAACTACTCCTTCAGTGTTAATCAATGAAGTCAGAAACTTCAATGATCCTGTCAGAAGTGATAATGTTAATATAAGGACCTCAGAAATATATCTGCAAATATGGCAATTCTGACATCGAAACATGCCTTTTTATTTATCAAAGAAACAGAATCCTTGATGCAATGATGTTCCAGTATGTTCTTTAATGTGTTCGTTTTACGAAACACAAATTTTGGGTCAGAGCCCACCAGTTGGAAAATCTCTATTTCCTTGTATCACCTTCCAATTACTCTGGATAATGTTTTTAATCCTATGACTATCAACACTCATATCAAAAGAACAAACAATGTCATTGCTACTACTTTGATTTTTGCCATTATTAAAATTTTTGAGTATCATGTAATATGGCCGGAAATTGAGTTAACCGTTTGTTATATACCTCACCACCTATGTCAAATAAAAATTGCTCATTATATCCTCGCTGAGTAAACAAATAAGTAATAAAATGAAATTCAGAAACTAATATTTCCTCTTTAGTACTCATTCGACAAGCTCGTATGAACTGCCCTCTGGGGATATTTTTCTTAATGTGTATTGGATGTCCACTGTTATTATGTAAATATCCATTGGTGAAAGTCTCCTTTCTGTGAATTTTACTATGAAATTTTTGTTCTTCATTATCCCACCAAATGTGGGTATCCAGAAAGTTTACTGCCAACCCTGCATCACCTAAGGTGAAATTAATATAGCTAGAGAAACAGTCCAAAATGGAAAGAGACATTGCGTCTTATCGCAACAAAACAGCTTACAGTCAGTATGCCCCCAACCAACGGAACCGTGATTTTCATTCACAAGGACAGTCTTCTAATAGACGTTACTACACGGAAGCAGCTACAGGTATTCAAACCAATAACTCAACTGCCTCTTTAAGAACAACTACAGCCAGATATGAGTACAGAAAAAATTCTAGCAATTATAATGTAGAATTTCCTCCGTTGGCACTTGCTGGTCCTTCTTGTATTGACATTTTGAAAAATAAAACATTGGATAAGCAAGCAACCAGTAGCGAAACAACAGCTCCAATACTTGGAAATTCTAATGACAGCTCTGCAACTAGCACGGTTAATAAAACAAAAACGCAACTTGATTTGAACGAACCTTTTGTTAGTCATAAAAATAACAAGAAAGGACAAGCAGTAGACAGTGTTAAAAGTTCTATTTTAACCAGGAGCCGTACTTTTTTGGGCTCAAATTCGTCGGGGGACGAATGTTAAATGGTAATTCAGACAGTTTTGGCATCATCAATTTGTCTGAATATTCTTTCAGTAGATTTGAATTAGCAGTTCTTAATTATGGTTTTAATTTTATTCCAAACAAGAGGGCTAATTATGGTAAAACTATTATTGATTTGAAAAAATACACGAGGAAATTAAATTTATCTTTTTTGATGCATGACATCCCTGAATTTAATAAATGTTTTAATAAACCTTCCTGTTATGTCCCCAGCCTCCATCACACTATTAAGACCTTCGAAGACGTATGTATTAAAGATATTGATCATTTATTCAAGTCAAATATTCATTTTTGTGACAATTTAACTATGCAGGAAAGGATAGCTTTACGTAATTTGAAATCACTTACAGGGAATCTTAGGTTCATGAAAAGTGATAAGGGGTCGAATATTGTTATCATGGAACATGATCAATACGATACTATGATGTTAGAATTGCTGAATAACCCTAACGAATATGAACCTGTTTCTTTATATGAAATATTAAAGAGTTTTAGGACAGTGCATTCACATCTCTATGATGCCTTAATGTCTAGTGAGATTAATTTAAAGTTATATAATTTTTGTTTAATTGACAAACCAAAGATTGGTGTCATTTTTGGAGTTCCTAAAACTCACAAAAATGTTTCTAACCCCCCTTTACGTCTTATAGTCTCATCTCCACACTCTGTCACCGAAGGTATTTCACTCATCATTGATGCCCTTCTGGGACCCTTGATTTATGACAGCATATCCTATATTAAGGATTCTTGGCATTTTTTGGAAAAAATAAAAGTTTTTTCCAATAATGCTTCCACAGATTTGTTTGATGTTACCAAACATGTTATGTTTACGATGGATGTTGTTTCTCTTTTTTCATGTATACCCCACGAAGAGGGGGTTGATGCAGTTCATAGTTATCTAGTTAAAAAGAATCTATTTAATAATTCTACTATTGTTGTTATATGTAGATTTCTGGACATTATTTTAGAGAACAATTTTTTTATGTTTGGTAAGACATATTACAAACAAAACGTGGCGTAGCCATGGGGTCTCCGGCAGCACCAGCCTTTGCCAACCTTGTAATGGCATGGTGGGAATTAGAATTTATTCCGGTTTTAAAAGAGAAGTTTAATATTCTTTTCTTTTGTAGATTTATAGATGATTTGTTTTTTATTATTGAAGGAAATATAGACACAGTTCATTCCTTCATTAGTAAAGTTAATTCTTTCTCTAGCTATATTAATTTCACCTTAGGTGATGCAGGGTTGGCAGTAAACTTTCTGGATACCCACATTTGGTGGGATAATGAAGAACAAAAATTTCATAGTAAAATTCACAGAAAGGAGACTTTCACCAATGGATATTTACATAATAACAGTGGACATCCAATACACATTAAGAAAAATATCCCCACAGGGCAGTTCATACGAGCTTGTCGAATGACTACTAAAGAGGAAATATTAGTTTCTGAATTTCATTTTATTACTTATTTGTTTACTCAGCGAGGATATAATGAGCAATTTTTATTTGACATAGGTGGTGAGGTATATAACAAACGGTTAACTCAATTTCCGGCCATATTACATGATACTCAAAAAATTTTTAATAATGGCAAAAATCAAAGTAGTAGCAATGACATTGTTTGTTCTTTTGATATGAGTGTTGATAGTCATAGGATTAAAAACATTATCCAGAGTAATTGGAAGGTGATACAAGGAAATAGAGAGATTTTCCAACTGGTGGGCTCTGACCCAAAATTTGTGTTTCGTAAAACGAACACATTAAAGAACATACTGGAACATCATTGCATCAAGGATTCTGTTTCTTTGATAAATAAAAAAGGCATGTTTCGATGTCAGAATTGCCATATTTGCAGATATATTTCTGAGGGTCCTTATATTAACATTATCACTTCTGACAGGATCATTGAAGTTTCTGACTTCATTGATTGCAACACTGAAGGAGTAGTTTATGTTAGCATGTGTTCCTCTTGCCCCGCATTTTATGTGGGGATGACAACGAGATCTTTAGCTACTCGTATAAAGGAACATTTATATGCCATTAAAGTTAAAGATCATAACAATGCCTTATACAAGCATTCTATTTCATGCACTACATACAACAAATTTTTATTTTCAGTGTTAGAAAAATGCAAATCAGATAATAGGGCTGGGGACTTTAAGAATTACATCGAACAACGAGAATGTTTATGGCAGGTCAAATTAAAATCTGATATCTGTCCTGGATTAAATGAAAGCATCAATTTGAAATGTTTTTTAAAAAATCGTAAATTAGTTATTAATAAAAATTATGACACAGATTTAAGATCTTGTTTTGATGTATGAGTTTTTATTACAATTATAGTCAATATTTGTTCATATTACTATTTGTATAAGTTAATTGTTTTTTTAATTGAATGGGCTATTTATACTGGTTGAGTACTATTGTTTATTGTATTCTGATGAAGTTGTGACGAAAGCGGAAATTAAATCATTTTACGCTATTACCGGCATCTGAGTTTTGTTTTCCGGCTTCTTTCTGCTTTTTCTGTGTTTCGTTTTGCTTTTTTGGGCATTTTTTGGTGGATATCCCTGCTAATGCTGAACCTGTTATTCTATCAACTTTCTGCTTTGTGGGACGATTGTTCTTTATGGCTTTGTCCACATTCCTTACTCTGACGGGTTGAGAGGTGTGTGCTATGTGCTTATGCTTCATCTGTTATTCTTTCAACTTTTGCCTTGGTAGGGACAATTGTCTCTTATAGCTTTGACCAGATTTCTTACCCTGACAGCTTGGGGGGTATTATGAGCATTCTTGCTCATTTTAAATTGGTGAACTGAAATTCTGGTGTACAGGGGGGGTATGTATTGTAAGAGCACTGCTCTCAGACACACACCCTGCACTCATACACAGAACCATGTCCGTTTAACAGCACAGTAGCGTGCCTTCATGAATATGCATGCCACGCTGCCGGGCTGTATGGGAACGGTCCCTTCTGTTCAGGAATGAGCTATTCCTGCATGGAAGTTTGCTGAATCCCAGGGAGAAAGTTTTCCCTACTAATGTTTGTAACAGGCTTAATTATTTTCATGATTGTGGTATCTCCAATCACAAAAATCCCACTTCCTATATTTTCTGTAACTGTGATTTCAGTTGTGTTAAGATCAGTAACAGGTACTGCAATATTTCCTCTAATTAGTCTATGCTTCAGTTTGAGTGCTTTTGCAGTCAGTTATAGGCTAATGCATTTATTGTAACCTCAGCATATGAAGGCATTGGACCTGGTAACTGTGGAGCTATGTTTTGGATAGGAAAATAATTGTCATGTATATCACGAATATGATACTGGATGGAACTATCCATATAATATTGTTTGCACTGATGCATTGTATGCCTCTATTTGTATTAATGTACCACATACTTGCCTTCCTTGTGTAGAAGATGTACAATATTCTACAGTGTTAAATGTTGAGAGAAAATGAAGATCACTCTAAGTACCAAAATCATCAACAAAGGGCTCCACAACCTTCAACAAGTGAGTCTCCCTTTCCTATTGCAACTGCCTTCTAAGTCCTACTAAGTGTGCTTCCAAGTCCTCTAGAGCATACATTAGTTACAAATGGAGACTCCAAGGTTTGAACTCACACATACTGCACTTACTAAAATACTGTACTTTCTTCAGTTAATGACTAAACCAAGGTCTCTACAAGACAATCCATAATTAAACTGTAATTATTCTTGTTAATTTGGCTCTAAACAAAACACAGCCTTCAGTATTTTATAAGCAGGTATTTTAAGATATTTGTCTTACTCCAGGTTTTAACATTGCTCTCTGCTACTCTAACAATATAATCACAGGCCCCCCTCACTACACACTTGTAGATTCACAGTTTGTCTGTCAAAGCATCCACACACACTCAGATGTTTAAATATAATCACAGACCCCCCTGCCCCTTCTGCAGCTATTATATCAGAACCTGAATAGATAGTCAGGCAAAGTAAAAGAAATAAAGAAAATACAGAAAATAATAATAATAGTAATAAAACAACTGGTGCTTCACAAAACAATGAACACACAAACAATGAAAATAATGGTTTTCTCTCTTTTCACTCTTGCAGACTCACAGTATAACTGTCAACACATCTAGACAGTTAAATATAATCACAGGTCCCCCTCCCCCTTTAGGCTGTTATGTCAGTATCTGAGTAGAGAATCATGCAAGTTAAAAGAAATGAACAAAAATAACAACAAAGTAGGTAGTGTTTTACAAAATAAATAATATATGACTGAAGAATAAGGAATAATTAAAAATTAACCCCTTCCTGTTGCATCCTGTAAGTAGAATTGTATAGTATTTGGTTGCAAACAGGTGGAATCCCATTCACTACTGAGTACACTGCCCAGACTACAAAATACGAATGCATGACTTCAACTCATCATGTAGCTCCTTTGGGTCATAAATGATGTACTAGTGCTAGAGGCTCAGGAGGTACTGGTATTAGTGGATCAGGAGATATTGGTACTAGTGGCTCAGGAGGTACTGGTACTTGTGGCTCAGGAGGTATCGATGCTAGTGGCTCAGGAGGTACTAGTGCTAGTGGCTCAGGCGGTACCAGTGCTAGTGGCTCAAGAGGTACTGGTGTTAGTGGGTCAGGAGATATTTGTACTAGTGGCTCAGGAGGTACTGGTGTTAGTGGGTTAGGAGATATTTGTACTAGTGTCTCAGGAGGTGCTGGTGTTAGTGGATCAGGAGAAACTGGTACTAGTGGTTCAGGAGGTACTGGTGTTAGTGGATCAGAAACAACTGGTACTAGTAGCTCAGGAGGTACAGGTGCTAGTGGGTCAGAATGTAGTGGTGCTAGTGGCTCTATTGGTGTTAGTGGCTCAGGATGTACTGGTGCTAGTCGCTGTACTGGTTCCAGTGGCTCAGAAGTTACCAGAGCTAGTAGGTCAGGAGATATTGGTACTAGTGGCTCAGGAGATACAGGTGCTAGTGGCTCAGCATGTAGTGGTGCTAGTGGCTCTATTAGTGCTAGAGGCTCAGGATGTACTGGTTCTAGTGGCTCCACTCCTGCTAGTGGCTTAGGAGGTACTGGTGTTAGTGGGTCAGCAGGTATTGGTACTAGTGGCTTAGGAGGTACTGGTGTTGGTAGCTCAGGATGCACTGGTACTGGTGGCTTAGGATATACTGGTGTTAGTGGCTCAGGAGGTACTGGTGCTAGTGGCTCAGGAGATACCGGTACTGGTGAATCAGGAGGTACTGGTGCTAGTGGCTCAGGTTGTACTTATGTTAGTGGCCATACTAGTGCTAGTGCTAGTGGACCAAGATGCAGTGGTGCTAGTGGTACAGGCTGTAATGTTGCCAGTAGATCAAGATGTACTGGTGCTAGTGGCTCAAGAGATGACATAGTTTTTTCTATTTTTTTTTTTTACCTGAACATACTACCTTTTCTCAGGTGGTTTCTTAATTTACTAAGACTCCAGTACATCCCATTTCAGGATGGGTAAGAAAAATCCTACAGGGTTATCTGCAAATGTTACAAACACTTTTTTAATATGGTTGATATATGGTAAACAAAGGATAATTCATTGTCTAAGAATTTGCTTAAGACCTTAATAAAGGCATCAGTCTTGAAGGATATTATGTATGTGTAAGTGATGGGTGTTTCTTTTTCCACAAGAATGCCATGCCTTTCATGTTAAACTTGATCCCGTGATTGGTACACCAAGCAAAGTTTCTCTGTTGCCTACTGTAATTCTAGGAATGTAGCTAAAATCTGCCCTTTTTCGATTAGCCCTCTACCTTAGTTGATAAATAAATAAATAAATGCAACCTTTCTTGCAGGATAATGGTGTATAGAGGACAGTTTTTAACAAAACCAAGCTTGTAGTTATCAGCAGCAGTTTAGCCACAGCCATTTGACATCTGAAATGTAAACATAGAAGAGGAGGGGCCCAAGCAAGGAGCCCTTTAGGACAATACTTTCAAGTCTTTTATGTAGGTAAAGCACCACCAACCCATGAAAGTCATCATTTTTTCCTGTTATGCCTGCATTACAACAATAAACATGCAGGTGCTGCTATGTTGTAAGATAGCTATTGACTATGTTTGAGGCAATGCCGCTAGCTTGCATGGTGTCAAGAGTATGCCAAAAATAAGTAATGGGATTCATTAAATTAATTAAATAAAACATTTCTATAGTATATTACCCATTTCTGGCATATTGTAATGCATTCTGAGTGACGTTTCTAACAGAATTTGCTCCATAGCTCCCAAAATGGGTTCCAATTGTATGTTTGAGGCTAATAAGTGTGACCTACAAAACTGTAAACGAATTATGTATAATAAGAAGGAAATATATGTCCATTGTATACATAGACACTTGTCCAAAATATATTGTATACATTGTATACATGTATACTTGCCCAAAATAACTGCATCTTTGCGTATTCATTCCCAGACATACAGTGATCCTGGAGTTATTATACAAGAATTATTGCAATTATTATACAAGAAGTAGCAGGGCTTCAATTCCCCTCCTCCTATCAGAGGGGGTATCTCTTTTAATGAATAATTGCAATATTTTCACTTTGCTGTTATTTTTACAATGAATATACTTAATTTTCCAGTTCTTGAACTTTTAATATGAAATTTTGAACTGCCCGTATGTTGCCCTTCTGAGTATTCAACACCCATCTCTAAACATTCTCAAGGAACATGCCTTAAAAAAGCACTAACTGTAACATTAAGACTGCAGCTGAAGCCCTCCACCATGCCACGCCATTCCCTTTTGAAATCCATCTCAGCATATACAAAAGTGAAAATGAAAGGAAACATATATACGCAAAAATAGTTCACCAGTGTGAAGAGAACCAAAACCACTGTTGGTCACTCTACAGGTCAGACATAAAGATTGCATTTTTATCTGGGTCCATTAACAATAAGTCTGAAAATAGCATGTGGATGTCCATACACATTTATAAAATGTTCTAATAATAATCAATCAAATTAATAAAATCTATAAGTAACAATGCACCAGTTACTTAATTATGCAGAGTTCAGAACTTTGGATGTTAATATCAAATACTGAACAGGGAAAATTATTTATTGAAATGGTATGTATTTTGATTTTTTTAGATATTTTTAAATCTATACCAAAGTTACTTTTTAATTATTGTCACAAAAGAATGAAATATTAGTACTCTATGCCCTTGCATACTATAGAGTTGTTTATCTTGACTAAATATGTGTTTCATTTGAATTCATAATTGTCATGCTTCTTTCTTCACACAAGGAATACTTGTCACTTAACTTGCTACTAATACTAATATATCAGTAGATAATCCTAGACAGCTAAAAGAGCAATGTCAGGCATCTTTATTTATAAACTTATTTTATGTACAGTCACGTAAACGGATTGCAATAAATACACAGAATGAGTTACATAAGTAAAAGAATATAGCAAGTTCATAAGAGTAAAGTATAATCCCACCACCCTAAGATGTGTTAAACCAAAATCATGGTGCAGGCCAATGCATTCTACTGGAAAGTGGCCAGACCATCCCATCTGGCAAATGAAACCACTACATGGCAGGTGGAGGGAAGGTCCTAGAAGAAAGCATGTGACTAGAAGAAGAACCTGTCAATTAAATATCCAAAAAGGGAGAAAGAGGAACCACGGGAAGGGGCCAGGGCTAGTTCATTTTCAATGGTGGATACCTAGCTTTCAGCAGGGCAGAATTTGGGAGTTGATGACTACTTCCTGGGGTTACTGAAAGATTTGAGTAGGGAAGGAAGAAATAAAGAATTAGGATCAGGAGGTCATGCTGAAACAGTGACATGTGAGCTAGATGACAGCATGAGCCCCCTGGCTACTTCTGGGGGTTAAGTGGTCAGACCACTGGACAGGACGCAGAGTATATATTAATAACAGATGGTGTTCAGGTGTACAGATTATTAGCAAACACTGCTCGAGTGATGCAGAGCACCTAATGCTGAAATGCAGACCCTAATATCTACCAAGAAAGTTTACAGCTGTGTTTATCTTAGCTGTTTATATCCCTCCACAAGCCAATTGCTTGTCTGCATTGGGGGCATTGTATGAGGCTATAAATGCAGAAGAAAGTAAACATTCTGATGCAGTGTTTATACTGGCAGGTGACTTTAATCATTGCAACTTATGGTCTGTGATGCCAGCTTACCAGCAATATGTTACCTTCCCTACATGGGAGAAAAATATACTAGATCATGTGTACAGTAATGTGAAGGGGGCATACAAGGCTGTATCTCAACCTCATCATGGTCATTCTGATCATAATTCTGTATTTCTCTTCCCTGCATATAGACAGCTCCTCAAGAAAGCTCCCATTATAAGAAAAACTGTTACTGTATGGACAGAGGAATCTGAACAGGAGCTTCAGGATTGTTTTCAGTGAACTCAGTGGGATGTTTTTAAGACAGCTTATATGAATGAGGATGGTATTGTTGATCTGACGGAATACAGTTCAGTAATTTCCAGCTATATAAGCACATGCACTGACCTCACTGAGCCCCATAAAGACATCGGGATATATCCAAATAATAAACCATGGGTTAACTCACAGATTCGCTCTGCGCTTCATGCCTACTCCAAAGCATATGTATCAGGCAATATCAGCGAGTATAAAAAGCTCTAGATATGACTTACACAGGACTATTACAGCAGCAAAGGAGAATTACAGTCATAAGCTGGAAGGCTATTATTTGACTGATAATAAAAGGCGTATGTGGCAAGGCCTGGAAAACATCATAGGCTACAGAGGCAAAGGCAGAGGAATGACTACTGACAGCCAGTTTTCACTGGATGGTTTCAATTAATTTTATGCCCAGTTTCAGGTCCAAAACACAGAGTCAAATGGTACCACCTGAAGAGAGAGGGGTAGAGAGGAGGTACCAACACCTTTCACAATATCACCAGCAAGTGTGGCAAAGCCCTTGAGAAGGATCAGTCCCTGGAAGACAGCTGGTCCAGATAACATTGCTGGAAGGACACTCAAACCTGTGCTTCAGTGCTTGCTGATGCTCTGACTGATATATTTAATCTCTCCCTTGCATGAGCAACAATTCCCACTTATTATCAGGCAACCACTATTATTCCACTGCCAAAAAAGGGCAAAGCCAATTGCCAGAATGACTACCCACTGGTTGCATTGACTCCCATAGTGATGAAATGATTTGAGAGCATCATTATAAGTCATATTCAGTCAGTTGTACCTGATACAATGGATCCCCTGCAGTTTGCATACAGACCAAATAGGTCGACAGAGGCTGCAGTCAGTACAACACTGCATACAGTTTTTACTCATTTGGAGAATAAGGACTGTTATGTTTGATTGCTGTTTATTGGTTATAGTTTGGCCTTCAATACGGTGATACAAATGAAGCCCATTAATAAGCTGCCCATACTGGGTGTGTCACCGACTCTTTGCAACTGGTCTTGGATTTTTTTAACAGGCAGAACGCGGTCAGTCAAGCTGGGAAATAACATCTCTAAAACAGTAATAATAAATAGAGGAACTCCACAAGGCTTTGTGCTGAGTCCAATGCTATGCACCCTCTTCATTTATGATTGTGCTGCTTCTCAACACGACACCAGTATTGTCAAATTTGTGGATGATACAACAGTCATTGGTCTGATCTTGAGGGGTGATGAGTCAGCATATAGGAGGGAAGTGGAGAACCTTGTGAAGTGGTGTCAGAGCAGTAATCTCTCTCTTGATACCAGCAAAATGAAAGAGGTGGGCAATGATACAAGGAGAAACAGAGGGCACCACTTACCATTGTAGTAAGTCTGAGATGGAAAGAGTGGCCACATTAAAATTCCTTGGTATTAACATATTTGAGAACCTTACATGGACTCATAACATCACAGACCTGGTAGGGAAAAGCCAGCAGTGACTGTTTTCTGACAAAGCTGAGGAAGTTTGGCATGCCCAATAGCATCCTCAGCAACTTCTACAGATGTAAAATTGAGAGCATTCTTTCCACTCTATTACAGTATGGTTCAGGAGTAGTACAATACAGATCACAAGACTCTGCAGTGAGTAATAAAAACTGGGAAAAACTTCATTGGAGTAACAGTCCCTGCTTTGTAGGACATCTACATCAAGAGTTTTTATGACGGCTCAAAACATTATCATGGACACTACCCACCCACAACACAAACTTTTTATGCTGCTGTCATCAGGGAGGCATTATAAGAGCATGGTGGCCAGAACAACCAGGCTGAAAGACAGTTTATACCTCAAGCTATTAGACTCCTAGGTCTCCCTCCTGTATTGTAGGTTGCTTCACATTTGGAGGAGAACAACCTTGTTTTGCACAAATACACTCTTTTGCATAGATATATATTTACTGTTATGGTATATATATATTATTGTCCATTTGTTTTCTTAGATTACTTCTTTTTAATTGTGGTTCTTTTTATATGTTGCTTGAGGATTTGCAGAATAAAAATGTCATTGTACTATGTGTCGCTGTCTCTAGTACATATGATAATAAAGTTGAATTGAATTGAGACTATTGAGACTATTCAGTCTATGGGAGTTGAATATATTGGATGTGGATGGGTTATCCAATGGGTAACAAGACACACAAGATCTTCTGAAAGGAAGGATGGGCAATTTTGTAAAGCCTCTTATCCCAATGTCCATAAAGAAAAAGATTTGTAGGGGAGAATTTGTAGATTTGTTTGACTTAATAGATGCAGATGGAGTACAGAGGATTCGAGAGTTGGATGCCCTAGGGTTGAAAAATGTAGCAAGAAGATCCCAATTAAGTTTAGGTCAATGACTTGTGAGAATTGGGTTTTTGGCTTTGTGTATTGAATGGCAATTGTTTTGGAAAAGAAAGGATACTTCATAAGAGTTGCCCTTGTTAGCATATTTTTAACAATTAGAGAGGTACAGCAGTTAAGGTGTAGGAAATTAAAAGTGGTTGACAAATCCCTGCGATGAGAGAATAGGTATGCTGATACCTGTCTTGGCACAATGCTAGATAGGGTTGGAGGACAGGCCAGACTCCCACTTGGGAGGACTGGGGATAGGAGCAGAATGTGCTGGGCCTTTAATGTAGGAGGTGTGCATGATCTCCCTACAAATTTGCTCATATTTGCACTCAGTGTGGAGGTCCGCATTAAACATTAAGATGATGAAGCAAGAAGAGTTCAGATGTCAGCTATTCTCCAGGATAATAGCAGGCAGGCTAATTTGATAACTGTGTAGGAGGGGTAGGGACAATTTTCAAGAGGCAAGTTTTCCTTTTTTTTTTTTTTGCTCCTTGAAAGAATGTCTGCAGATTACCTATTCCACTTTTCCATTAGAGTGAAAGTTTTATTAATGCAGGATTACCTCAGTAAGACAGCAGCACTGGAGTTAGTGCAAGGGCTTTTATTAGGCTTTTCAATTAGGCTGAGTGTGTTGGACAGTAGAACCTTGTGTCAAAATTTAAAAATCTGTTAGGGACAGGGAGAATTTAGAACAGTTGTTGCTTGACAAGAGATCAAGGTGGGTAAGGTTTTAGGCCTGCTGCACCTCCTTTTCCATTCTTTAGGATCTCCCATTTGAATCTGGTCCCCAGAAGAGATATGGTGAATTACAACTAATTCACTATCTTTCTTTTGTAGAAGGCATAAGGCAGCTCAATAAATGACCACACAGATAACCCTGTATGGATGACACAATCAAACCTATTTGAGATTTTCAAGACCCTTAGTTAGCCAAGCTGGATATTGAAACTGAGTAGGTGCCTAACTGTTTGAGAAACAGACTGGCCCAGGTTAGGTATGTGTTTGAATGGTAAATTTTATTTTGGTAAGTTAATACCAATAAGTTGGGCATGGCATATGGTATTTTCAAAAACCCTAGCATGGCCCTGTATTGCTGGGAAGCACAGATCCCTCATCAGAGGTCAGTCCTTTATCTGGATGATATTCTTCTGGTTGAGGAAAGGTGAGAAGTGGTGACAGAAGATGTCAGTTGCTTAGAGTTATGCCGAGAGGTTGAGATGCCATTAACATAGGAGTAGATGGAGGCCCAAGTAAGGTTTTAAACTTTTTAGGTTTAGAAGTGGATGAAGAACTGGGATTTTTGATCTTTCCTTTGGCCAGACTTTGTTGAGAAAGTTTGTCCTGCAGAACTTGAGAATTAACTGTACCTTTTCTGTTAATCATTTTCAGGGCAGACTAATGGTTTGCCTTGTTTCAGTTCCACAGGTTCCATGTGTTGGTGCACAGACAGACATGCATCCAGTGGCAGTGTCCGAGAAGGTATGGAATGTTGGCAGGTAGTGTCTGAGAAGGTATGGAATGTGGGTAGGTAGTGTCTGAGGAGGTAAGAAACGTTGGCAGGTAGTGTCCGAGTAGGTATGAAACATTGGCAGACTGTGTCTGAGGAGGTATGGAATGTTGGCAGTCAGTGTCCGAAGATGTATGGAATGCTGGCAGGCAGTAGCAAATTAGTTAGTGTAGCAGTCCTGGGCAAAGGAAACAAGAAGGCCACATAGCTTTGTGGATGATACTTTTACATTCTTTGTGGAGAAGTTGCTTTTATAGGATATGTTTGGTCATTTAGATTAGTTGCAATATATATGGTTCACAAATGAAAAATATGGGAGGCAATGAGGACAGTGAGGGTGCACTTGGTGTTCAGTGCTGCAGTGAGTATAGTCAATCTGAACAGCATTATTAAGCTCTGGTAGATTTTGAGAAAGCTGAAAAATTAAAACAATTGGGGTCTGACAGGAGTGTGCCCCCTAGGTAGGCAGTTATTACAGCTGTAATAATTGCCTACCAAGACAGGCAATTATTACAGCTGTTGTTACAATGTCTGCATGAGCATCACTGAGTTATGATTCAGTTGTTTTTTGGGTGTCATTATCCATTTTTTGTATGGTTGTGTATGTTTCAGGTAACAGAGATGTTGCGCTTTTTGCTGTGGAAGGATTTGTGCATTACAGAATCAGCTGTTTGATTTGGTTAAGGAGGTGTACGACTGATCAAAGAAGGCAGTGTCAACAGGCAGATATGAGGAAGATTACAGTGCAGAAGTTTTGTTGTGTCCAGAATCATGGGCATTGACATGGAATCAGCACTCAAGGTGAGAGAGGTCTAATTGTCCTTTCCAAGGATTAGGTAGGAGGCTAATTTCACTCAGACATTTGATAACATGTTGAAGAAGGTTTTGGAGAGACAAGGAATTTTGGCTAAGAGATTATTAGAGTTAGGGATTCAGATTTAGTGTTGGATGGTAAATCTGCTGAGCTGACAAAGAGGATGGAGAGGTGGCATACAAACACATTTTTGTCTTATAGATGGTATGGTCAGAAGAGTACCTCGCAGGGTCATTTTGCAATCTAGCTCCCCTCCCTTAAAAAAGCACTTCACATTTGAATAGCAAAGAGCTCTTCTATCTCTTCTTAAACTGCTACATTTACAGCAAGTAGTTGCTAAAGTTTATGCACACAGAATGTTAAAGTGTTTAAGTTAAAATAGGGGAAAAAGCTTTTGTTTCTTTGGTTTTAATGTGTATGCTATACATTTATAGCAAGCAGTTCCTACAGTTTATGCCACACATGGAGTGCTAAGTCCTTTGGTTCTGAACATAAGCCTTTGAATGCTGGTAATTGCACTGCCCTGAAAACTGACTGGGATCTACCAATCATGCCCCCTAGCACTTTGCACCCAGGGCAGCTGCCCCCTTTTACTCACTCTAGTGATGCCTACTAAGTACAGTGGATCAGTAGTTTGCTACAGTTTTTAGTTACACTTTTATGTTTGTTTTTACTGGAAAAATAAGGATTATGATTTTTGGGCACTCTTTTGTGTTCCATTCAGCCAAATGAGCAGCAGTGAAGATTATTGGAGTATTTTTGAGGCTTAAACTTTTGATGTGGGAAGTAATGTTTTAAGGTTTTAGAGGAATGCAATGGAAACAAATGTTACCTAAAGTAGATGAGCTACAGGCAGCATTAGTCACTCCACAAATCATTGTAGTTCATTTTGGGGCAGTGATTTAGGCAATTGCCGAAATGGAGATTCTTATCATGTATAAGGATTTGTATCAATGAACCAAAGGTTTCCTGATACATTAATAGCCTGGTCTAAAATAATTCCCATAATTGTGAGTAGTTTTAAAGGACTAGAGATGGAGAGATGCTTCTTGAATCATCAAATTGCTTAAGAAGATCTCTGTTCGGAGTTCACTGTTTCAAACCATTGGGATTTTGCAAACCTAGATCCAGTAGGGTATAGATCTTATCATATTCATATGATAGATATTTGTTTAAATTTGTATCATGATTGCTGAAAGACACAGTGGAAGGTGTTAAGGTCTAATATGTCAAGGTGTCAGCCGACTGGTTGTTTAGTAAGGAAAGGGGAACAGCCTGACATTAGGGTAGCTTGATGTGCAGTATTAGAGGGGTCCATTTCATGGTAGGAAGCCCCTCTTTCTCCCTTTCCTTCTTTGTATTGTTGGCCTAATTTGGGGTGAAAGATACAGTAGAAAGTGTTAAGGTCTAATATGTCAAGGTGTCAGCCGACTGGTTGTTTAGGAAGGAAAGGGGAACAGCCTGACATTAGAATAGCTTGATGTGCAGTATTGGGGGGTGGGTCCATTTCTTGGTAGGAAACCCCTCTTTTTCACTTTCCTTTTTCTTCTCTGTGTGGAAGATTTTCAGTCCATATATCTGTTCCTAATCACTGTATATTAATCAGATCAGACAACAGTAGTAGAAGTAGCGAACTTAAACTCGTCTTAAGTAAAAAAAATTAATACAAAATATATAATTGTACAGAATTACTAAGTATTCAAAAGTAATTCAAGCAAGGCAGGCAGTCTGTTTCCAGTCTCTGTACTTAATAAAGGATTTTTGTCTGGAAACAGACTGCCTGCCTTGCTTGGATTACTTTCAAAAACTTAGTAATAATGAACAATTATATATTTTTATAAATTTTTTTTTACTTAAGATAAGTTTAAGATTGCTACTTCTACTACAGTTGTCTGATCTGATTAATATACAGTGATTAACTACAGATATATGGACTGAAAATCTTCCACACAGAGAAGTTTCTTATACTGTTTTGTTTTTGGACCCACTATACTTGTTTGGTGGGTTGTTTTGAGACTTATGGGGATACCACGGAGATTATTTGTTTTTTTGTTTTTTTTGTGATATTTTACAAATATATACATGCTTCAAAATTAGAATGTACATCGAAGTACACACACACACACACACACACACATATATATATATATATTTGGAGAAGATAATCATATCTGTGATTTATGTTATGAAAGCAATTTGTTGTTTGCACATTATGCACATAATTATGAAGTCTTAAAAATCAACTTAAGTAATCAGACAGCTTTTTTTCACGGAAAAGTTTTGTTTTTCTTTTAGCTTTTCACAGTTAGGGGTCGCCACAGCAGAACTCCAGTCCGCTAATGATTGGCAGTAGATTTTTAAGGTGCCGAGGTGCCAGCTCGACGCCCAACCTTCAACGAAGGCACGCCCATTCATTCATGTCTTTCGAACGCTACTCGACCAAAAGTAGTTAAACAAAACAAATGCCAGTGAACTATGAACAGCAAAAACAAATATTTATTTTTCACTGTTTTAGCTCGTGTAGGAAATACACACTTGTAAGTAATATCTGAAGCTTTAATAGACAATGTACATTCAGAATATTTTTTCTTTAACTGAGTATTCAGTATGCAGTGGTCAAGGCATACGTGGGCTTGCCAGGCATAGCTAATGAGGCAGACAGGGAAGGTTGCATGGAAAAATAACACCATAATACATAAAAGATTTACAACAGCTTCCAGAGATTAAGTAACTAATTAGCACAACCCAAAAAGAATTGACATCAGTCTTAGAATTGTTGTGCATCTTAATATTGCAGAAGGAATGCTGCCTTCTTAGAAGCCAGTATCACAGTTATTATCATTCTTTGTACCAGCATTTTATAATTCATTAACTTTTCCCATGAACTTCTGCAATTTGCATTATTATTCACAGCAATCATATCAGCAGGCCATTAAATGAATAACTTATGTTCATGTGTTAAGCCTGTATAAATAGCAATGTTAATTAACACATTTCCATAAGATTAGCATGGCTTGTGTCACATGACTGCAAGTAACATTCTTCTGCTGCATTAAGTCCCTTTGTCAGGTTTCAATTACAGCTACAAAAAGATGCCATCCAAGTGCCGCATGAAACCTGATTTGAATTTAGAAAGAATATTTTTACAAGCCATATCAAATGCTTTAAATAAGCCAGGAAATTAAGCATCCACTGATGACATTTGAAAGTGCATTAAGTTAATTAACTTCCTTTATATGCAGAAGTTGCAAAATGGTATAACTTAAAAAGGTGAAAGTATCTGATGTCATTAAAAAAGCTGTGGCTGATGGGAATTCTGATTATGACACTTTATTCTTCCATACTCTTAATCAAAAGCCTTCTATAATCAAATATCAAGTTCTTGGAATGACAGTATAATTTTATTTTATTATATATTTTTTTCAGTTATGTTACTGTGCCATCTCTCTCTCTCTCTCTCTTCTTGGCTAGGTCTCTCTGTCTCACACTCGATTCCTGAGAATCATGAGATGGTGATGCTGTGAATGAGCTCATTATGGTCAGGCAATCTTGATGATATTTTCAATAGTGCAGTTACATATCTGTCTTATCCATATTCTTAAATGCCTTCTAGCTCCAATTTCTGGTGACTTCCTGCAAATAATTATACTGACTTATTCCAGAGCGAGAAGCAGGCTGGAAATATTAAACAATGTTCTGGAGCTTGGAAAGAAACCAAATATTGCTATTCCATAACAGAGTTTGACATACCCTGTGCTAGGACTAAGAATGCAGGCTGTCTGTTTGCTACTATGCGCCAACTTGGCAGTCAACAGACTGTCTGTCTCGTATTGTCATACAGTAGCTGAGCTAGTAACAGATGCTCTGTGAGTACAGGTAGCAGTTATATAAAGAAACTCATGTGAGCTCATTGATTCTGTATACAAATTGTGTGTGTGTGCTTAGTTTTATAGCTTTTATTATTTACTTAAATTAATTTTGTCCATATTACAAGACTATTTTAAGAGGGTACCTATGAAAAGAAATTCCACAACTAGAGGTTTTATTTTGCTTTGCGATATTCTTACAGTCAATAAAAACATTTTAGTCCATCCTTAAGTCCAGTGACAGTTACTAAGTATATGATTGACTGGCCTGAGATTAGTTGCAGTGATTTCGTCCTAAGCACTGTCAGTTTAGCTTCTTAAAGAGAAATAACTGACTATTTAACTATTTAATTAAAATGTTATCCGACTCAAGAACAATAACAGCCTGGCTGCCTAAAAACATAACATCACCGGAAAAGTCAAGACTTTGTCATCACTGTTTGCCAGCTGCATGGTGTAGAGGGAAGAAGTCCTGACTATGACCCACGCCACTTAGGTGTAAGTAAAACCCCAAGCAGTGGTGGAGCCAAAAGGGAATGGGAAAGGCAATACCATTCAAAGTGTCAGCTCACCTCTTTCAGGTAGACAGTATGAGGCATGGAAGAGTCAGCAGGCAGAAGGAGTGGACAGGACATTTGATAAGTACATCAACACAGAAGCAGAGATTCACCAAAATGCCCATACGTATGCCCTCATGGAAGTGTTATCTAACATGCAGGGTCAGAGATAGGGTGCAATGTAAAAAATAATCAAAAGTTGTCAATTTCAGTGGCGTAGAGAGATAAAGCATTGATTACGGCCCATGTTACCCAAGTTCAATTAGTGGCATGGGCCCGTTACCCAAGCTCAGTTAGAGGCATGGGCCCCTGATAGAGTAAGGAAGGAGAATAGCATAAGCCGCCATTGCTGTTTCACCCATCATGGGGGAAATAAGGCACCAGCTGCTCACCAGTCAGAAAACTAGGTGTTATAGCTATGGTGTACATGCTTCTAATCAAGAAATTCCTATGAGCATTATCTCACCACCAACAGAGCATGCAGAGGCATGATCTACATGGAATACAACAGTTGTGGATTTCAGAGTGCTACCATAAGGGATAGGGGGTTGCTCTACTGAATGAGGGATTGGACATACCACTTGATATAAAAGATGACTTACTCCCTACTATAGGGGGTACAAATGATATGAAGCATTCCAGGCTGGGATAAATTGCCCAGAGGACACTTGACTAGCCTGGGGTTGCCTGGCTCCTGTCGCAGATGGAACAAATGGGCCAACTGGGCACTGGCAGTGAAGCCATTGGGCAGGTCTGGTAGGGGATTAAAACAAATACTGTGAGCAGCGCTAATAACTGTGCACTATGACCTCTCATCTCCTCTAGGCCTTTCATAGCCTGAACAGAAAAAGTAACTCACTAAAACAGAGGAGCTGTTTGTTGATCATTATAGCATCACAGTAGTTCAAAAAAGCCTTTTATGCAGCTCATCTATTTTCCAAAGGCATCTCCTCTACATCCAAAGTAATTTTAATTCCCTTTGACTCGTATCACATTAGAACCATTATCAAATATAATGCCCTTGTTGTCATGTATTTATGTAAATGTATCACTCAG
>NC_056737.1:541251740-541301097 GCF_019279795.1 Protopterus annectens
TCGAGCCTTACCAAAACCATTTCCATTTTGTACATGTAAACATTACAATTGTAATTTATTTGTATATTTATGTAGGAAGTAACTTATCTTTCTCAACTAGAGTAGTGTATTAGGCCCAGGTGTGAGTTGTCAGTGTAATAAAGTAGTGAAACCCCCATATAAACACAAGTGCCCCAAACAGTATAGTCACACAAGAATAAATTAATTACAGCACATTAGGGAATGTCAGGGAAGGTAAATAAATCTATATTATGTAATGAATAATGAATCAATCCCATACAGGTGATAGTCCAATATAATAAAACATAAGCAATGTTAAGTATTGCACAGCTATGCTGTCCAAGTGTAAGCATTGTGTACATATGAATACTAAGCAATGAATAGCCCAGCTAAGTGGATTTGCCCATTGGTAAGCAATGCTGAACCTGCCCCTTTAAGCAATGCCAACCTTAGCTAAACAGGTTTGCCCGTAGCTTGGCTTAGCTCAGCATTTTCAAAACCGTCCAATCATGACAAAGGGTGGGAAATCAGCCTTATTTAAATCCTGCATGTGGGAATACAGCTTATAGATGGTTGTAGCTCTCCACTGCAGGCAGTGTGGCAGGTGTTGGAGAGGGCATATACTTTTGGGTGCAGCGCTGGTGCATGCAGGAGTCCAAGGTCATGGTAGGACTCCTGGTAAAAAAAACATGACATGAGACTGCTGCAGGACCAGTACCAGAGCTCCCAGTATAAAGTGGAAGCCTGGGAAAGTCTCACTGGTGATCTCACCAGTGCCACTGGTATCCCTCCGACTGGTGACCAGGTCCAGCACCACTATGCCGACTTGAAATGGAGGAAGAGGATGCTCCTGAAACAGTGGGTCCAAGAAGCAAGTGAGAGGGGAAATGTCCCAGCAGTGTGCAAGTATTCATAGCAATAACTGTTTACCAAAGTCCAGCCTATGTATGTGATGCAGAGGTATGCATAAATATTTCTCAATTTTCATTACAGTTCCAGCCGACAGGCTGTGAACCAGGAATCCCATGCCAGCAGGTTACAAAGGCTGCATTGCGAGGCTGGTGAGTAACAATCCTGCTTGTAGTAGTCATACCAAATAAATATAAAGGAGTAAAATGACACCTGGAAGTATAAAAAATGTGTATGGTTTATACTGAATAGAACAGAGAATATGACAGTAATAGTCCCATATAGGTCATATTTTAATAAAAGTGTAACTGCCTGGCAATAAAGTTCTAAATCCTGGACTGGTTGTGTTTACTCTGGTATTGTATGGCCTGACGTGTTGCATTCACCAAGATCTGATATCTGAATAGTAATGTTGTGTTAACCATTGTTTCCCACACTGTGCTACATAAAAATATGTCTAAAATGTCTGTATAAAAAGGCTATAATTACAAGGTCAGATTGTACAACCAAGAGAGACTTAGACAGAAAACATTAAATGAAAAATAGCAGTTTCTCAATAGCCCACACTGATGATATACAAATTGTTGCATTTTTAGCAGACACAGCAATGATTTGAATCCCGGGAGTGGTAGTAAGCTTTATGCATAATTTTAATTAGGATTTTTGGAATATGTGTAGAGACAGTCAGGTAGTGTTAACAAACATTCCCCCCACAGGTCTTCCAGGTAAGAGAACTGTAAATGCCTGGCAATAAAGGTCTAAATCCTGGATTGGATGTGTTTACTGTGGTATTGTATGGCCTGACATGTTGCATTCACCAAGATATGATATCGGAATAGTAATGTGTTAACCACTGTTTCCCACAGTGTACTACATAAAAACAAATATGTCTAGGAATGTCTGTATAAGAATGTTGTAATTACAAGGTCAGATTTTACAACCATGAGAGACTTAGACAAAAAACACTGAAAGAAGAGTCAGCAGTTTTTAATAGCTCACTCTGATAATACACAAATGGTATTTTAGCAGACAGCCATGGTTTGAATCACAGGAGTGGTAGTAAGCTGTATGCATAATTTTAACTAGGATTTTGGGAATATGTGTAGAAACAGTCAGGTAGTGTTAACAAACATTCCCCCCACATGACTTCCAGGTAAGAGAAGTAGAAAGTAGCTATAAGATAGTTAAATTATACACTGTACAAACATAACCCTGGCCAAACCAAGGCCATAGGTTATTGTAATAATACCTGTAGAGTAATGATTAGAGCAATGATCATTATAGTTGTGAGTACTGCAAAGATATACAAGTTGTTAATTGACACCTCTCTACCCCCCACCATATCTGCAACAATAATCTAAACACACAAATCAATGGGTATGTTTTACACCAAACCTACTGTTGGGACATATGTCCTATTGTTCAACAAATATTGAAATGTGTTTCTATTAATGTTCCATGTTGAAATACTATCATTGGTGGCCTGTTGCTATCAATGTAACCGGCATACTGTTGTAATGACCACTGTGGTTCCATATATGCATGTGTTCTGTTTGCTATGCAACTGTTCCAAATCTGTTGTTTTGGGTTAATGGGAATATCTATGCATGCTGTTATAACTAATCCTGGATTGTGCTGACTATTACTAACTCACATATGTTCTAAAACTGAAACACTATAGCATGTTTGGGAAGGCCGGTCCCAGCGGACACAACTCCCCCACCTTATCTGGCTGTTGCACCAGGCCCCAGCACATCTGGAACCCACACCGGGACCTCCTCGTCCGCTGGTCCTGCACCACCTTCACGTGGAACTGCCTCAGGGGATGGGGCTTGCCCCCCCCCCGGGAGTGGGCATGGACAAGATATCCAGGAATTGGTATGTAGTGAGCTCTGAAAGGAGTATGGAGATCTGTTACGCCAGCTTGAGGGCCGCATGGCACAATTAGCGGGACAGCCTGCCCCTCCTGCTCAACCCCCAGCACAGTCACCTTTGTGGCCGTGAAGGTGCAATGGTGACTACCCATGGGTGGGGACCTCAGTCCCACTGTGTCCATTTGGGGGTTCATGGGCTTCTGATTTCCAAACACCCCTCCCTGGTCAAGGTGTTTACCCTCACATGTGTCATATACCGCCCTTGTATGCTGTCTTGTCTGTCTTGTCTGTCTTTCTACCCAACCTACCTCCCCAAATATATCTGCTATTCTTTCCCAACATCTCAATCTCACCTTAAAAAAAAGAAAAGGGCAATCTGTTCCCAAAAAAAAATTTGCCCCATACATAGCTGTCCATTTTGCACACGTATCCACTGGACACATGTAATCTTGTCTAATTGGCTTCACAACACATTATTGTTGTCCTCACCCCTCTCTCAGGGGCTTGAGTGTTCAAATATACATCCACATTCAGTATATATGCACAGCTGTTGCTGTAGAAGAAATGGACAGCTATTGACCTTCCCTATACCCATCCTGCACATCCCTAGCTACTTCCCTATTATCTTTCCCTCTGCATGCCCCCTTTTTCACCACATTCCTATCACCCCTTGTTTCTTTTCTTTTAAAGAAATTAGCATGTGGGTAAGCAAGAGTAAGCTCTTTTAAGCAGTAGTAAGCATGATTAAGCCTGCTTGCATGGTGCTAAGCAATGCCTACACAGATTAAGCAATTTTAAGGCTAACTATCTGTAAGCATATTGAACTGGAAGTTAGCATTGCTTACCACTGCGCAATCCTGCATAAACCCACTTACAACTGCTTAAAAGTGCCTAAATCACTCTGTATCCAACAACCCTTGTTGTGCCCAGCAAGAAAATAATCAAGCCTTGCAAGCCTTGAACCCAGGACCCTGCACACCATAGCAAGTTACCACTAATTATAATATATATATATATATATATATATATATATATATATATATATATATATTTTATATGTATATATATATATATATATATATATATATATATATATATATAGAAAGAGAGAGAGAGCTGCATCCACATTTATATCAACATATACGCATACATACATATATATAGAAAGGTTAACATACACACACACACACACACACACACACATATATATATATATATATATATATATATATATATATATAAATATATTTATACTTAAATATACAGAAATATATGACAGCTACAAAGACATGCAATCAGAGGGTCAAGCTGCTGCACACTGGAATTCTAAATCTGGAAACTCACTCATTGGAAGTATTCCGTACAATGTGGAACAATGACATCTGTGCTCTAACAGAGACCTGGATAAAGGCAGGAGGATGCACCACTGCAGTACCAGTCTATAAGCAAGTCCACAACTTTTGGCTGCAGAACGTGGACTTTAGCTCCAAAGCTGGCAGTATTTTCATATTCATAAAGGATGCACATGCCTCCAGAGTGGTAGACCAACATTATGCATTACAGATCCTGCAGGTGTAGCCGACATTGGGTAAGACAGTGGTTCAGGTTGTAGCCTGCGATAGATCCCAAGACTCAAACTCCATGTCCATAAACACCCTGGAGAATATTAGTGTCCAACCTAATACTCTCATACTGGTTGACTTCAACAACCCCACCATTAAGTGGGAAAGCTACTCATGTACCGATGCACATGCCCATCACATTGACCTGGTCCTTCCTAACATGGGCAACTGTTGCTCTACACCAATAGTCAACAATTCACTTGTTATATCTCAACACAAAGTAATCACCTTTGGAAATCCACAGCCATCCTACCCCCACTGCACAGGTAACTACAATGAAACACCTTTCTAAAGCTAACTATGGCCTCATAAAAGCAGAGGTGGCTAAACTCATGTCAGCAATGCAAATGGAGACTACTTGCATGACAGCTGAATCAAACAACAATGCACTATGAACACATACACAAATGCATGGATACCGCCTTACCCAATACAACCAGGACCCTCACCTCAAAAATAAGGAAGCTGATCTGGTGGTCCCCTGCCATAAAGAAACTGTATAACAGAAGGAGGGCTCCGATGTAGAATAAGGTGAAATCCCAATACAGGAAGTAAACCCTTATCAGCCTCAATGAATAGTTGAGATCCCTCATCAAATACTACAAAATTAGCTGTGAGGACAGACTTGGAGCACATAGTAAAGACAACCACAAGGCCTCATACAGTTATTTAAAGACTCTCCATGGCAATACCAAGAATTGTTCTTAGCAACTAGACAATTGTAACTCCCAGACTGAGCCAACAAATAATGCCAATATACTGGCTGGCATCTTGAATGCAAACAGTATCCCTCACCCCCCTCGAAAGGATCAATCACAATACCAGTACACCACCAGGCACCCAGTATTACTGCAGCACTGGTTATAGTACCACTATCCAAGGCCAAGAATACAGCCTCTGTGGGACCTGAGAATATCCCTGGCTGTGTTCCACATGAACTACAGAGTGACTTGGTACCTTACCTGTGTACCCTGTTCAAGCACAGCTTCACCTCAGGCTTTGTCCCTACTGGATTGTGCACTGTTACAGTCACCCCTCCCCACAAATGAGGTGTAACTACAGACCCTGGGAAATACTGCCCCACCTGCCTGACAAGTCTGTTATGCAAAACTATGGAATGCATCATCATGAACCTAATAAACAGAGATATGGGAAACTGCAGACCCAGGATCCCACACAGTTTACCAATGGAAAGGGTAGGTCATACCTGCTTATTAAACCTGGTCAACCTCTTGCTGTCAGTCACCTGAGCTGTGGATGAAGGCATAGGTTCATAGGTTCATAGGTTCATAGGTTGGTACTAGGCTATCAGCCCTCGGGCCTATATAAGCCTAGCCATAACAATTCCCTGGCTATTTCTTCCCACATTATTTACTTTCCTGGACCCCTGTCTAGCAGGGCGACTGACGTGATCCCTGGGGCCACCACCTCTGAAATACCCTTTACACAGGAAAGGAAATTGGGCAAGGCCCACATGAAGGAATGTCCCATATGTCAGAACTAGTAGCAGTGTTCAGGCCCACAGCACAATGCAATGTGGGCAACTACATAGCGGTATGCCTGTAGCAATACCTGACATCTGCACATCTGTACAGAGGACAGACAGAAAGTAAACAGCCAACAAGTTATGCATTAGGATGAATGTATTGAAAGATACACATCTGAAACTGAAAGGTATGCCATTACCATTACTACATGGCAGCAGTCCCCAATGACATGTCCAAAGAACATAGTAGTCAATAGTTAATATCAACATATCAGACCAATAGCCAATAGGAGATACATATAAACATACAGCTCAAACACCTAGAACAAGATACTCAGTACTCAGAGCCCAGATTTGCATGCAGGGGTGTATGGTTCCAGTACTACAATCTGCAATCTACTCTTACTTGAAAAAGCACTGTTAAAAGTATTAATGTAATGGTACCATATGCATTAAACTATTGCTGTCAAACAGTGCAATGTAGCTGGTGTAAGATGCAAATGTGACTGCATAAAACTTGGGATACCACCCATGTATGAAACAAATCCAAAGAGAACAGACTGTGGTACTACCCATGTATATCCAGGTGTCCCATACAGTATACTCAAACCCCTTGCTACTGTATTGACAGCACATAGAAGGATATTATGTACAGGGAATTAAGTACACTTATTAAAGATGTTATTACTCTGCCATTTTATCAGACTGGAAAGTAATCACTGGTTACCAAGGCAAAACTATGCTTAGCAGGTGTAGCCATTGCTGAAATGTAAATGCTAAGCAGATTTGAGCACTGGTAAGTGAAGCCTACATGGTGTAAGTGCCTATTTATTTAACCATATGTTAGCAGTGATTACCGTCGGGCAAACCCACGCAAACACGCTCAAAGCTGTTCAAAACTGCCTTAACCACTCTGTATCCAACAGTCCTTGTTCTACCTAGCAAGAAAATAAACAACCCTTGCAGGTCTTCAACCTTGGACCCTGCACACCATAGCCTATGCAATTTACCAGTAAAACATCACAGCTGTATTGTGTGTGGATATTTTCTCAGATACCCTTCTTTATAGCCAGTTTACCATAGGGAAGAGACAAGTGTGCAATAAGGAAGGATTGGTATCTATATATATATATATATATATATATATATATATATATATATATATATATATATATATATATATATATATGAATAGAAACATGCATAGAAAGAAAGTGAGATATATAGGGAAATCCATATATGTGTACAACAATATATAATAATACTGAGGTGTAAATATGTAAGCCGCGGGGGTGCAGCGGTAGCATTGTTGCCTCACAGCAAGAGGTTCTCCCATTCAATTCTCGGCTGGAGTGTGGGGAGTGCCTTCTGTGTGAAGTCTGCATGTCCTCCCTGTGGTTGGGTGAACGTTCGAAAGACATGCGTAAATGGGCGTGCCTTCGTTGAAGGTTGAATGTCGAGCTGGCACCTTGGCATTCATCAAAATCTACTGCCAATCATTAGCGGACCAGAGTTCCGCTGTGGTGACCCCTAACCGGGAAAAGCCAAAAGACAACAACAACTGAGGTGTAAATATATATATATATATATATATATATATATATATATATATATATATATATATATATATATCTGGAATCTGAGGGTCATGCTGCTCAACAGTGGACATCTGTCAGGATGCAGTCACTCAAAGCAGGTGGAGTGGAGGACACATGTCTGCTGTAATGGAGAGGTGGTTCACAGCAGCAGACAGCAGACCTGCAGTATCAGGCTATGACATGTTCCACATCTGTCAGCCCCCAAACATGGATCACACCTCCACAGGTGGTGTTGTCTCTATATTCATTATGGATAGGAACACCTCCAGACTAGCATCCCATCATAATGCATTGGAGATAATTCCGGTACAACTGCCTTAGGGTAATGGTGCTATCCAGACCATAGCCTGCTATGGGTACACATCTATGTCCCTAGACTGTCAATGCATATTCCTCAACACCCTGCCATATCTGATGGTGTGATGCAACACTGACATAGTACAAGTCTTCAAATACCCCTCCATCACCTGGGGAATGTAGCCAATCGCCAGTACAGTGCCCCAACACTTCTGGGATTCATCATTTCCATTGCCCTAGACCAGCTCAAACTGACCCCTGGTAGAGGATGAAACAACCTTGACCTGTGTTGACCACTGCTCAGCCTTGACCTGGGACCATTGATCATCCCCAGATGTCAGTCCCTGTATGGTGAGATTCACACAGACTGTAATCAACATGCAACTCATTATTTCAGCCACAAACCCCAAAAAGATAACCACCTGACAAAAACTCTCCAAAGCTGACTTTGTAGCCATGAAAACAGGAGTGGATGTCTTCACTGCACCTATGGAAATGGGATGTAGCTGCATGACTCTGGAATCATACACATTGGCACTGTACAAACAGGTACATGAATGCATGGTACTAGCCACAGTCAACAGAATCCAGACACTCTTCCCCAAACACTGGGAGACAATGTGATGGTCCCCTGCCATTACTGGTGTACATCAGAAGGAGGAAATTGTTGCAGGGAAAGGTGGTTTCTCATGATTGTGAACTCCCTTACTAGCCTCAAACACAACTTTGGATCCCTCATGGAGTCCCCAACAGGCATCTATAGAAGCAGAGATGCAGCAGACACTGATGACAGTCACAACAGTCTTTATAGTTATATCAACAACCTCCACAGCATTAAACACAAGTGCTGCAAGTTACTGCATACAGCTAATACCTATCTTGAGACAACAGATATTAGCCACAGTCTTGACAACATGTTCAGTGCCAGCTTTACCCATCTCTTCCCCCACAAGTGAAGTGCTGATTAAATGTGTTCTCACATGCTGTATCCCATGTCCATTCTAGGCATTTGTGTGTCACCAGGATGTGGCCCTGCAGCAAGGCTACAGGGTATGGCGTGTGATGACACATTCACCATGTCATGTGCAGGGTACAGTATGTGCATGGTAATTCCAGGTCTTTAACACAGTGACTACATATGCCTCACAGATTATAGGGCTGGAGGTTTTACATAGGTACATGTTGATGTACATCTGTTGTAGAATGGTGAATTGTACATGTTCTGGTTTGGACACCTCTGATTGCTAATAACCACAGCCACAGGGGATATTCATCAACCAAACACACTGGAATTACTACTCACACACACACTCTCTCACACACACACACACACACACACACACACACACACACACACACACACACACACACACACACACACACACACACACACACACACACACACACACACACACACACGCACACACACTTGCCAGTACTGAGATCCATAGGTTCATTGCTTCATAGGTGTGTAGTAGGTGAATTGGCCTGAAGGCTGTACAAGGCTAGCTTAAAGGAATACCTTGGCATCAGGCCACATGACAATAGTCCCCAGTGTTGTTCAGGAGTATAGTCACTGGAGTCAACTCCAGGGGTGGCTATTCTATTCCCCATCCACTCATCCAGGTTTCTATTGTGGGTGGCCAGTGATGTGCACTGCTTCCCATGTATGATCTATATTCCATAACATGGACAGTGTCTGGGTTGTGCACATTTCCCACATGCATGTTCTTTGACATGTGGAAGTGTGCTTGAGGTCTCTGGGTTATGTTGTGTGGACAGATTGGTATATTCTGATGTAGCATTCCTGACCTCATTTGGTGAGACCTGGCTATGTAACTGAGGTTGTGATTGCACCTACATTGACAGTATGAGATGGCAATTCAGTGGAGTCAGTGGCATCTGTCCATACAGGGAATGTGTATAAGGCATGGTATTCCCTTTGTGGGTTATGTGTGCAGACTCTACAGTTGTTGCAGGCATTCAGTGGGGAACATGGCAAAAGGGCCACTGTACACACTGATTGGGCTACTGAGGCGGATGGAACAGGGTGCCATGTACTTTTACTTGCTGGATAACACACACTCAGTCAGGAGATGTAACACATCAAAGTACTTTCTGATGTCAGTGGCACTGTTGTGGTCAACAGGCATGTAGTCCACTGCAATCACACCATGGGTACCATCTGTGAGGCAATATGCAGGGGAACTACAAATATAGTGGTTATTGCCTAGCCAGGTGTGTCTTTGTATGATACATGGGTGGAGAGTGGTGTCTGAGTAATAGAAGGGTTGCCTATATTGTTCACTAATCCATACTGTCACATTTAGAGCTGTGGATTGTCTACACCAACCTCTCTGGTGTTTGACAACTGCTGTCATTGTAATGCAGACAATGTGACATATACTAGGTCCTCAACATAATTTCACAAAACCTGCCCCCCAATGGATCCTGTTGTCACACAATCACAGCAACCCCGGCACAGGGAACTGATGACAGACACACACACACAGACACACACAGACACACACAGAAACTTGCCAGTACTGAGTTTCAAATCCCGACTTAGCTATGTATTGCTTCTACAGTGTACCGCATTTATCGCACATGCCACAGAGCTTATAGGATGGTTGCTGTCCCAAGGTACTTCTAAGGTGAGGAACATCACCAGTCCTTGTGAATACTGGTATTGGGTGATGTAGTGGGTGAGAGATTCCATAAAGTATTTTACCCTACACACACTTTTACATTTGCCAGGGGTGAGGTTCAAACCTCTATTTAACTATCTTGATGGACCATTATGCTATGCATTTTCCACATGCACCACTGACCTTACATGATTTAGGGTTGGCAACAGGTACTTCTAAAGTGGATGATATCTGCAGGACTGCTAACGTCAGGCAGTGAGATGTGTACTGGGTGTAAATGGGGCCAGAATCTTTGAGGTATGGACATACATATGTACACACACAAAGACTTGCCAGGGATGAGATTCAAACCCAATTATATGTAGTTACTGCTACTACATTGTTCTGCATTTATCGCATGCACCATGGAGCTTAGATGTTGGAGACCTGTCCAAAAGTATCTTTGAAGGTGAGTCACATCAGCAGCAGTGCTAAAAGAGGGTAAGGGAAGTGCTGTAAGTGTGAATGACCACAAAATCAGGTCTCTACAAGGACACACATGGTTACTCATACAAACACTCATATTTACATAGTTGGCAGGATCAGGATTGGAGCTCTGACCTGACTAGTTTGCTACACTATAGTATTACGCAGTTATTGCATGCACCACAGAGCTTATATGTTGGAGAGCTGTCCAAAGGTATCTTTGAAGGTGAGTCACATCAGCAGCAGTGCTAAAAGAGGGGTAAGGGAAGTGTTGTAAGCATGAATGACCACAAGATCAGGTCTCTACAAGGATACACACACTCTCTCATAAAAACACTCACCATAAAAACACTCACATTTACACAGTTGCCAGGATCAGGATTGGAACTCCTACCTAACTAGTTTCCTACATTTTAGTATTATGCAGTTATCACAAGTGCCAAAAAGCTTATATGCTGGGGAGCTGTCCAAAGGTATCTTTGAAGGTTAGTGACATCAGCAGCAGTGCTGAAGGAGGGGTACAGAAGATTTAGTGAGTGTGAATGGCCTCAACCACATTCATCTAGAAACACATGCACACACTCACACACAACTTTACATTTGACAGGACTGAGATTACAACTGCTACATGGATACCTATTTGTACTATAGCGTTACACAGTTATCACAAGCACCACTGACACTATAGGGCTGAGGGCTAACTAAAGGTATTTCTACAGTAAATGACATCAGCAGATAATGTGATATAGGCCAATGGGATGTGTAGTGGGCGGGACAGGCCTTATAATGGGGTTTTCTCTGTTGCTGTCTGTCTTTCTCTTCCCCATATCTCTGTATATGTATGTTTGACATATTATATTATATTATGTTAGCCTTAGATATGTGTGTGCATTCCTTTCCAGTGTGTGTGTGTGTGTGTGTGTGTGTGTGTGTGTGTGTGTGTGTGTGTGTGTGTGTGTGTGTGTGTGTGTGTGTGTGTGTGTGTGTGTGTGTGTGTGTGTGTGTGTGTGTGTGTGTGTGTGTGAAGTATCAATGGCGTACAATTTGATGTGTGTGCACAGACAGCTGCGAATAGCCGATAACTGTAGTCCATTGTGTTGAGACATGGGCTTCATTTCTCTATGTGTAGGACCATGCCCAGTATGACCTCCTTTACTGAGTGTGTGCATCCATTCCAGGGAGGGTTGGTCTCCAGTTCAGGGTTATGTGTGCTACAACTACACCTAGCAAACTGTTTCTGCAGTATATCTGTAGATAGGTTGCCAATATGGAGACACAATGGGCTTAACATACAGGGGATACTGTAAACTATTGCTGTCTGTGCTGTTTGTGTGACATGTTTGGTTGTAGCATAGATATTCTGACATATATACTGTTTTACACTGTGATGTGTCATGTCATCAGCTACTGAAATTTATCATTCTTTGCTCAGTTATTTACTGGGAAATATGAGATGAATGAAGCTGAGACTAATATTCTGAGGCATATAGAATACACACTCTGGCACAAACCTGCCATGGTGGAGAGGTAGCTACAGACAATAGACTGCTGGTTCTGTGTAAATGGTGCAGCGCCTTGTTAGTATGCTGGCTGGGTTTCCCATCCTTGTGCTTTTCTCAACTTCAAGGAATGGCTACATACTGCTGGGGCCATACCTATCAGCTGTACAGATACACCCAGGTTATCCAGAGGCAGGACTCATATATCTGGTCAGTTTACCATCACACTGTGGTATACAAGCGGTTTTGTGGCTATTCATTCATGGGTTTGCAGTCGGAAGTATTATGGGCAGACATTAGAGTTTCAGATTTCACACACTCCATGACATCCATGCTTCTACACCCCTCCTCTGTTATTCTCTCTTCCACCTAACATTATGTAAGCAATATCGCAGAGGTATCCCTATAGTTGGTCCTTTATCCCAGTAGCATTTATGGCCTGACCCACAGCCCTTGCAGTAGGACATGAGGAGGCATGCTACTGGCATTTGTCAACATGGCCTTGGATTTGTTTTCTGCTTTTTGTTAGGTTGTTAATTGGGACCCCCTGACATTCCATACATTGGCACTATGGGTGAGGCATGGGCCTTTGACAGAGGACTTTAGGCCATTTGAGAGTGCTGCATGCCATCTGTTACTGCATTTCTACATGGGATTGTGTGTGTGTGTGGGGGGGGGGGCACACCTGCAGACTTTAACATTTGAAATGACTGTACTGGTATTTCAGTTACTCTGTTCGCTTCCATTTCACATTGTATTGTGACCTATCATGCAGACAGAAGGCATATCAGTAGAGTACACATGTTAGATCTTAGTAGGCATATATTTCAGTTTTAGACTTATTACCCTTCAGAACTGGAATGCAACTGTCAGACCTGTTGTAGTATGTTTGTGTAGGTCTGATGGGGGCCTGTTCACCACTGCCATCATTTGGGGGCCTTAGCACAGCCTTTTTTCATGGTCATCTATACCTGTCCTGCTGGGTGAGGCTGGTGGTGAATGTGTGACCCTCATTGACATCCATGTGCGTGACCGATTGACACCCACAGTTCTTTGGGCCATCACATGTACTGCAGTGGGGGATGTCACCTTGTGTAGTGCTGCTTAGTATGTTGACACCATTATTTTTTATGAATTTCCTGCTGACCCATATAGCTGTCTGCGGCTATCCCATTTAGCTACCCAATTCCCTTGCATGCTTGCATCCATATCATAGATAAAGTATGAGAACATACTACTCCATTCAGTAACTGATAGGAGGAGTAACTTACCTTGTTGCTGGGCCAGTATTGAGGATGGTGCTGGAGGGATGACTATGTTGGATGCACATAGTACACTCCCTGTACATGGTAAAGCTCAGATAGTGTCATGTTTGGCATCCCTTTTACTGTCTGTTCAAGTCAGAGAGAGGTATCAGTCCCTGGGTCCCTACAGTGTCAGTGTGTGTGCTATGCGTTGCCTTTTTGCCAAGGCCTGGGCATACTGTGCATGCCTCTTTCTCCCTACAGGGACAGGCACAGGATGTTCCTCCTCTGAGTCCCTCTGTGCCTGTGCTGTTCTTGGCAATGGAGGGGGGCTGTGTGGCCCTGCCTCATGCTGTTCCTGCTGCAGCTGTTTCCACAGGATCATATTGTGTAGCATGGCACATACTATGAACATTTGTGTACATGTAGCTGGAGGGTACTGCAAGGCTCCACCAGATATGTCAAGGCAGCTGAATCATGACTTGAGCATCCCAAACAGATGCTCTACAATGATCCTGGTTTATGCTTGTGCCTCATTATAGTGTTTTTGTTCAGGTGTGTGTGCATTTCTGATGGTTGTCATCTGCCATGGCTTCAGTGCATAGCCAGCATCCCCCACTAGATGGCCATATAGGATGTCCCCCCTGGCAAATGCCTGATACAGCTGTGAGCAATTACCAGATGTGGGAGTTGTGATAGCTTCCAGGGCTGCTAGCACACACATTCATGATAATGCCCTGTGCATCGCACATGACCTGGCAGTTGATGGAGGGGAAGCCCTTGTGGTTTATATAGACCCTGCCCCGCTCACAATGTGATGCTTTGATGTGGATGTGCGTGCAGTCTATAGCACAAACTTCTTCAGGGCATTCTGCTATACAGTGGAAGAGACTCATACGTGTGATCATCGCCTCACAGGCAGTGGAGAAATATATGTGCTCATTGGCATGCTGTGTCATGGCATCCAGGAACTGGTATAGTACCCTGGATGCTAATGCCTATGAGACCCCCATGATATTCTTTGAAAGGTACCTGTGGCTAGTATTCTTAAGCCTGGACATACCTTGGTATCCACTGGGATGGGTTCCCCTCTATTAGTTCTGTGTGTAAGCTGTGGCTGGCACAGCTCAACGATTTGCTGTAGAATGTCCCTGTCCACCCTATAATGATCTACTATCTCCAATTCATGTAAGCCCTGGTAGGTTACCCTAGGTCTGTAAACTCTTCTCCTCCTCCTCACTGTGGGCTGGTTGTCAGTATTCTCCTCCTCACCACCCTCAGTCCCTAGCACATATTGATGAAGTAAAATAGCAGCAGCCTCTAACATATTTAGTTATTTTTACCAGTTAAAACTCCCCTATCTGTGTACACTAGTGGTGTAGAGTTTGAAAGACAAAACATTCTGTAGGGTGCTTGCATAGTTTATTAGTGTGCTGGGCTGCTGCATGTGTAATTGGCTGATTCTGATACATTCTGCCTGCCAGCTATGCTAGTTCTCTTTGATAGCCTTCCTACTGCTGTTTCCCCTTGCAACTTCCTCCATATTTAAGCCCCGAGGCATCCTGCGCATACCCGGTGCTCAAATGTAAACAGTTACGCTATTTCCTCATTTTTTTTTTAGGCGTGCTGTGCACCGCACACACCCGTTTAACTAATGTAAGCACTTTTAAGCAGAAATGGCCCTCCATGGACATGAACACGCTCTGCATTTCATGGAATAAGACAATACAGCCTCAGACACACACCCTTCCTTAGCTGTGCTTAGCTAAGGGCAAACACGGGCCACAGAGCTCCAATTAGCTTACAGCAAGCATGACACACCCCCTTATGAAATCATTCAGCTCTTATACTTGCACTGTTGTACTGCTGGCTGCACCTATACTGTTAGGTGCAAGCTGACACTTTGAGTAAATCTGTGATTCAGTATAACTCCCCTCATTTGCCTATCCCAGTGTGCAAGTCCTTAGTTACTGCACTTAGACAGACCCTTTCCCCTTGACAACTAGTGTTCCTCATATTGTTTACATTCTGCATGCCATTGACTATAATGGCAAAATGCAGAATTATCTTAAAATTTACTTTTCTTGTTTTTTCTTTTTATTTGCAGCATGACCCCGTTTGCACTCTGCTGCAAAGCCATGATCGGGTCAAAAAAAAAAGTTTAATTTTAAAATAAAATGAACATTTATTAATACCAATGGCCTTATATTTGGCCATTGGTATGTGTGTTTGACTGTATTTCATGCTTTCCATGAGCTCTCCTGCCTCCGTTTGCTCAGATGCAGAAATGTATTCAGTTAGTAACTGAATACATTTCTGCTCTAACACTGTTCCTGCACGGAGTCCAGCCAGCTTCATGGATCACAAAATCACCTTATTTGCATGTTTTTTACCAGCAAATGACGTGATTTGCATCCTGCATGGCTTTCTGTGCTGGAACAGTGTAGGGCTGTTCTTGCACGTGAAAACGGCACTTGCTCGCCAACCATTTTCCATGCAGGAGCTCCTAGACTGTTCCTACATGGAAAACATCCATTCCAGAATCCTGGGGATTGTTTTAGTTATAATTCTATCCCTCTTTTTGGTCCTGTTATGATTCAGTGCATAGGAAGGTTCATGATTTCTGGACTGATTTTATTCTTGGCCAGTCAAAATTATTTCCTCAAGTCTTTATCTTAAATATCAACAGGGCCCCAGTTAAGGCAGCTAGATTGTTCACATAATCAGCTATTACAAGTCTGTTATTTCCCATCATTATCATCAGATAGTTATGTTCACCAAACACGACTACTTTACTTTTATTATAATTGAATTATAATCCCACCCTAATAGCCCATCCATCTAAGCTTGTAAGATACACATTACTGTCAGGGTATGGCTTACTGTCAGCTGTTTTTGGAGACACGAGCTTTGTATATCGGTACAATTTTGATGTAATCAGCTGTTACTGTCAATATGTAGCCTAAATTTTTCCTACTGTGTCCAGTTATTGTAAATTTTTATTGCTTAAACTTTTATTATTTTTATTATTGTATTACTTGTGAACAGACTTTACATACTTATTAAGAGTACATGATGGTACTGATTGCAAGTATGTCTAATTATTAAGACATTTTCCATCAGCTCCAAAAGATAGAGTCACAGGCAGTTAGTTGTGTGGGAAAGTTTTCTATAATACATAACCCTCCTCCAAATCTGAGAAATCTGCATTTTGTTGTACAGAAGTACTGAAGTGGAAAACATCAAATGGGTGAGTGAGGGCTAGGGATTATTGTTCAGATTTTATATGCTTAAGGAGAGCAAGTCCAGCAGTTTTTCACAGGACTGCAGCTGAAGGGCAGGCTGTTACCCATGGCACAAATGTTGCTGTATTGTTGATGAACTGATACTCACGTCCATGTATTAATGGGAAGACTTGAGGTCAGCGAGAGACCTTCCTTACTTATTTGAGGTATAACCTGAAGTTCAAATCTCTTCAGAGGAGATCATGATCCTGGGCAATGGATATGGACTCTGGTAACACCTTTACTGGAACTAATTTTCATGTATGCACAGTGTTAAAATGAATTTCCGAATGGTGGGACAATTATGAGAAGGTTAGGTACTCAATCTTTAGACAGAAGGAAACACATGACACAGTGCATTGCAGGGCAGGGACAAAATGGTGACTTATGACCATAGTTGTTTTGTATTGAGTACAAAGCCTAGGTAGGAAATGAAGATGTCAGGAATGTCCAGGTGAAGATAATGCTAGCCAGTAGTTATGATACCCTGCAGCTTAGAGTATGAGGTGGGTAAGGATGCAAAGATTACAACACCACCACCATGAATTTGCGGAGTGTGTTATGATAAACTAAGGAAGAAGTTCAACGATAAGTTAAAGTGATTTGTCACATTTTGAAAGACTTTTGGTGTACTTTGCATGCATTGCAATAGCTGGATTACTTACCATAATGATAACTGTTATTTGTGTTTTCTTTGGTGACATTATTTATTTTCTAGCTGTGACTGTCAAGAAAGAGCTTCTGTTGACATTCTGAAATGTATTTTTCAGTGAAACTTTACCACTCCCCCCCCCCAGCATGGTGTAATGTTAGATAACAATACTAGAGGAGAGCTAGAAATAATTGAAGTGAGATAAGCTTTTTTTCAGAGACTTGTTTTTATTTTTTTCCTGGGTTCTAATTGTGACAAGATAAAAACAATATATATACAGTCACATTCAGTTTCTAAACTAATCAGTATAACACATGGTGTTTTACTGCTTTACAGAACAATATTTTTCAAGGACTTACCATTACATTTGTGCAATTGTGAAACAGGTTGCATCTGTGTGGAGTAGCCACATACTTGCTGCAATTCATTTTTTAAAATGCCATGAATAATGTTTTTTGTTTCTATGGAAATAGTTACTCAGTCATGTATTATTTTTAGTTATTTAATCCAAGATAATGATATGTTGTGCATACCTCTAACCTGTCCACAGTATTGCAAAATGTCCCTGACTTGGTTTTTGTACATGCACACATTGAACTTGAACACAATACTACTGCATATTTCATACATAACACAATTCCACTGCATATTTCATACATGATTCTCATGTGCTTACCACAATTTATCTTCATTATCTACTCTCAGCACTATAATCACTGAAGCCTCTACCAACTCTTTAAGGGTCTGGGTAGACTGGGTGATTAAAGAAGCAACACAATCAAATCACAGATGGAGTATTCAGGGAGACGGATAATGGTACAAAGAAGTGACAAAAAATTGGGAATGCAGAGTGGCTACATTGGAATATGAGGCTGAAGGTTGGGGAAAAATAAGACTTACAAAATGCAGAAAGGAGGAGGAGGATGTTGGATGCAAAGTTCAAGTGTGTAACAGAAAAGAACCTTCTGGTTAGTAACTGCACAGTTGAAATACTGGTGGCAAAATGGCTAAACAAAGTGTTTAAATTTGTTTTAGGCATACAGCTGGAAGGACTGGAGGAAGACACTTTCTAAGGGAGATGACAGAGGTATAACGAAAAGCATGGGTATTGATTGAATACTTTTCTTCAGCCTTCATGAAGACAAGCATGGGCAAGGTACTATACTGAGCTGAGGGCCGCATAGAGTGGATAGAGCAGGAAATAGAAATTAAGAAAAAGAGAGCAAGAGGAGGTGGAGAGTGAAATGACTGTCCTTAGGTAGGTTAAAACCGAAGGACTATATAGGTTTCATCTCAGGGTCCGCAGGAATCTGCCTAATGTCTCTGAAGACCATCATCTTATATTGATGTTAGAGGAAGTCTTCAAACCTATGTTTGCATTTTTCAGTGAAGGTGAACAGTAGGGTACAGTAATTTTTGTATTTCACTGTATCAGCAGATTGTGTTCAAATGTGATAAATAAAAAACATTTTCTTTTGAGCAGGAGTTTCCAGCTTTTGAATGAATATGGCTACATGATCATTCAGTTCAGCTAACTGATCCTTCATGTACTGTTTGACATTTAAGTCTGTTAATTTGGTGATGTCCGCAAGAAAAATCAAGCAATTTAGCTAGAGGTCATCTTCCAAGAATGTGGCATCTTTACCTTTGTTGGTCATAAAGGATTTCATATCATCACATAATAAGCAAAATCTTTCAAGTGTTGCTTCTCTGCTTAACCACCAAACTTGGCAAAAGTAAGCCACTTTGTCATTAAGGTACCTGTGATTCAGACCCCCTTGCTCTTGGAAATTAACAGTTACAATGACAGTTTCCATGACCTCTCTCATTTCAAGATTGCTGGTTCACTGGATCCCTTGGTAAATTATGGAGTGATGTTCCATGAGTTTCTGTGGCATTATCAACATTAGCACTGCTTTCATCTAGTGCCTAGCTGAAAAAAATAACAGGTTTCTAGTCTTCCACATAAATTAACATTTATGTTTGAGGATAAGTCATCCACTCTTCTTGCAAGATCTGATCTGAAAGGCACAGGTTGTCACCAATGACTTATTTCTACATCTGCAAATATTCTATGGCAAAAACCTCTGAAAATTGATTCTCTGTTTTTACTATCAGGTCTGCTGTCAAATAGCTAGCATTCATTACTCTGGTTTATTCTTTTGAAAAATAACCGCTGGTTGCAAATAACTTGTTGCATTTTCAGTCTTGGTTGCCAGTAATGCTATGAAATTTAGCTGCATGAGTTGTAGTGTAATGGTGCTCCATGTTGTACTCTTGGGCACAGAAATAGTTTCTTGATAAAATTAAACACACAATGGACCATGCTACTTAATGATGAAATAGTTCTCAGACCATGAACCTTTGAAAATATGAATTTCACTATCAGTCTTTCTTTTTTTACAAGCAGACAACATTCTCTTAAGTTTCTGTAGTAAAATGAACTAAAAGAGACGGGACAGAGAATAAAAGCAAGATGACCAATTTCCTTCTATCCCTATGTGGTTCTCAAGAAGCAATCTCTGTTAACACCCTGTATGAAAATCCAGATGAAGTATGACCTCACAAAAGGCCACTTCTGTAGAACATCCACTGTGTCACAAACTTAATAGCAAGACTCAGCATTCTATTATACTGTACATTTTCAAGACTTAGTGATATGAACCTGGAAGTAATTACAGAAACACTAATGTATTTCAACTTGCTGTTCTTCAATGCACACAGTGCAACCTCACTATACTCTCCCAGCAAGCCATGCTAGTGGTCAGTATCTCCCTGCCTAAAAAAGAAAAAGACACCGTTGCTGAGTACACTCCTGCAGTTTGATTGTGATAAACATGAAATAAATTACAAACACAGTATTATTGTACTTTAGTTGCTGATCAAATTTAGATACAAAGCAGACTTCAAGCAAGCCATATCAATGATCATTTAAACAGCAATTACATTAACTGACACACTTTGAGTTGTTGTTGTTATTTGTCTTTTGGCATTTCCTGGTTAGGGGTCGCCACAGCGGACCTCCGGTCCGCTAATGATTAACAGTTGATTTTTATGGTGCCGAGGTGCCAGCCCGACGCCCAAACTTCAACGAAGGCATGCTCATTCACGTATGTCTTTCAAACGACACTCGACCACGGGGAGGACATGCAGACTCCACAAAGAAGGAGCTCCCATAGGCCTCTAATAGTCAAATGAAAGAAATTATAGAAATATAGACTTTCACACTGATAAGCACTATCAAGAAAAAAACTAAGACTCACAGTAATGTTTAGCTGCCCAACTCTAGAAAATGCACACTAGCAATGCAAAGTCAGACAATCATCAAACATTAAGCTATGACCACTATAAAAACATCCTACATTGTTTGACATATAAGAAACAGCGGTATAAAGACAAATCAAAGACTACTGTGATCAAATAACAACAAAGCTCAATCACATTCATCTACAAACTGCATTGTACACATTGATTACAGCCACATAATTATGCACACCTCAAGTGTCTGAAATGTCTGACTTCAAATATGGCCACAGCAATACATTTTACATATACAGACTAGCCCAATAGCTGTACAGATCTGTCTCAAATGTTTGACTGGTATTACAAAAATGGCCACAGGAATTATTCCAATAAATGATTATTGGTCCTGCATACCTAGAAAGACTGCAGTGCTAACTTATACCATAGCTGTCAACCTTTCATCTCCAAAACATGGAACACTATCTCTCATAACATAGAATTAGTGGTCAAAATGTGTAACACATCTATGACTTTAATTAAAAAGCCTGAAGTATGGTTATTAAGAGGTTTTTTTTTTAGACCAAAACAAAATAATTTTTGATTAATTTATACAATTCAGCATTATTCAGTATTACTTACCATGGATATTAGTTAAACAATTCTTAACAATGAATATGTACCTAACACTTTCAAAGTTGTACAGCATAACATATAGAATTTTTAAGATTCAGAATTGAAAGTGGTCCTCATAATGAGGCTGAAGCTCAGAGGTCATTCTATCAGTAAAGGGTTAAGACAAAAAAAATCAATAGGAAAAGCATGGGGTGTGCTTCAAGAATTTTGTTCTCAATCAGTGGGCATGTGTGTCAACAATTCTGACACACCTGTGGGTGGTACTTTTACAGTACAGGGAGAATACTTTAACTCTCATTTGCACTAAGTTTTAAGTACGTAAATAAATTCAGCGTACGTGAGAAGCAAAACTTTGCAAAATGCTTTGTTTAACCACCTTTTGTGATTACTGAAGTCAATCTGAGTGGGAATTATTACTGATGTTAGTGTGAGTGAAAAACAGAAGCTTATAAAATTCTTTCTTTAATTGCTATATAAACATTTGGTTCTTACATACACTGATTTCAATAATGTTGAAAAAATACGTTAATGAAATCTGCTTCTCTCTCACTATAAGAAAGCCTCTCGCAAATTTTCCGTAGTTCATTCTGAAAGTGGGTATTGTGCTGCTGTCAGCACTTCTGCTAGGGAAAGAAAACTAATGAACCACTGCCATTTACAGTGTCAGTGAACTGTAATAGCACATATAAGATATTCAGAGTAAGCATTTTCATCTAAGAAGTAAGGTGCTTATTTTTCTGCACTTAATATGAATTATTAAAGCTCACAATGATGGCCAGTGGAACTGCTTCTTCCTTTTTTTTACTAAGTAACAGATGTCACTGCCAATGGCTTTGTGAAAAGTGCATGGGCACTACTCAGAGCCAGATCATGGTCAAATGGGGTCCCAGGCAGGGCCATTAATTGCCCCCCGCACACAGCCATTTCAGTGACCCAGTACATGGCTATTTGTCCCCAATTACCATAAACACTATTCAAACCTGTCAGTGTGCATACTGTTTTCTTCTTTATTTCTACAATGATTACAGATATTTGGATTTAATTTAAAACTTTTATTTCAAATTTTATAGCACAAACACAGTAACACATTTGCTAAAAAAAAAAAAACAATACAGTCCCAAAATAGAAAGAGACTTTTCATTAACAGTTGACTTTTCTGCCCTTGAAACTCAATTGAAACCCACATTCAAAGACAATACATCTGGGCAGTGGCAGATTAAGTTTAACCTTGGGCAGTTTTCACACCATAGGTCCCTTACACAAATTTAGGACCATTCACACATGCATGTGTTCTTTGATTCCTAATCCTGATTGTATTACATTATATTATTTGCATAATATAGCACCACGGGTCAGTTTGTTTTTTTTAAGTTTGTACTTTTAAACATTTTTCCAGTAAGCAATAAAACAAAACATATGAACCAAAAATGGCAAAATTATCCATTTCAGAATACTGCAACCATAAAAAGCCCTCAAACTTCTGTCATTACAATTCACCAATACCAGTCAAAATACAGAATCTCTGCAGAAGTAAAAGTCATCAGAATAATTCCACATTAAAGAGATCTGTAACTAATGAAGAAGTTGCTACTAGCAAACCAGTTTACATTTCAGTGTTTCATCTAGTAATTCAGTACCTGCTGCCTTTGAAGAACAAAGTTCCTATGTTACATTAAAAAATGTTAAGCTGCTAATACTGTAATAGGGAATTGATGGCAAACTGGCAACAGTTTCATAGTTACAAGGCATCTCATCCAAAGGAAGACATACTCAGGACTGCACCCTTAAAGTACAACACAGTATCAGCAATCCATCCACATGAAGTGGGAGTAGAACCTACAGACTTCGGCATCAAAAGTCAGTATGTTGCCTATTGTGGTACTAACACTGCTTGCAAAGTCTGATTTCTATATTTATGTCAGACTATTCTACGGTATTATTTTAAGCATTTTCCTGTGATATCTGAATTTTTGACTAGCACTGTGTTGAATTGAGAAGATTTTTTTATTGGCCATGGTGGTGAAGCACTGAGCATTGTCACCTCATAGCAAGAGGCTATCCAGTTCGATTCTTGGCTGGTGCGCCTTCTGTGTGGAGTCTGCATGTCCTCTCCGTAGTCGAGTGACATCTAAAGACATGCAGGTAGGTGTGAGCATGTGTGGGTGTACCTTCTTTGATGGTTGGGTGCCGGGCTGGCAACTCGACACAGTAAAAATTCACTGCCAGTCATTAGCAGTCCGGAGTTCCGCTGTGACAACCCCTAACCGGGAAAAGCCAAAAGACATTTTTTGTCTTGTGTTTTTATTATTTATTGCCTAATATTTTTAAATCTTTCAACTGTGGCTGTTTTGTGTAGAGATAATTTAAGCACTAGAGTACATGCATATAGTTGGTGATACTGTACAAAACCACTCCAAATAAGCCTTGATGTTCGTCACACTTACTAACTGGATAATAATATTGCAGTAATAATTGGACACACTTTGGTAAGGGCCTTTTTAGCAGCTGATAACAGTAGTTGGTGGCAGTAATTATGACCTTATAGCCTGGCAGGAGGGGGCATACCTGTGGAACCTTTCCCCAGGAGTGTCTGTGTGTTTGTATATAAACCAAATCTCAAAGTGTGTGTGTCAACTACTTGGGCAGGGACATGAAGCACTGGCTGGACAGAGAGGGCACTGGATGTTTTGGCTTAACCACTTGGCTGAGATCTGTACCCTATAGCTTTGCCAGTGGGGAGTCTTATTGGGGATCTGGAGAGAAAGGGAGAAACCAGCCCCAGACTGACTGTGATCGCTGTGTGCTCTTAAGGGAAATTGTACTTTACTGTGTGTGTATTTGTTATCCTCCCCAGTATGGATGCCCCTCAATGGTGCTAGTGGTGAGGATTGAGGCTCCTTGATTACTGGGCCAGTGCATGGGCATCACATATTAATTGGTTGGCAGTGGTGGGATATCCACACCACATATTAATAGGTTGGCAATTGGCTTGTAGTGGTGTGGCTAGTGAATTCCTGTAGCTTGTGTACAGTGAGCACTGAAGGTGCTTTTGTACTCTAAATCAGCCACACAGTGAATATTCAGAGTTCAGATCACAATAGTTTTATTTCTTTTGTTAGCTTAATTAGTCAGGGAGAGCAGACAAGCATGTCAGCAGAGTAGTATGGCAAGCTGACAAGAAGCCAGTTGCCTGAGATGTGCCAGGCTAAGGGACTGGAGCATGGAAACCTGACTAAAGCAGACATGATTGCAGCTTTGGTGACAGCTACATCAGAAAACAGCAGTCAGGAGGACGGTCAGACTGGCTGTGGAGGTGTACAACACTCAAAATGGACAGCTCAACCTTTCTGCAGAGGTCTTAAAAATTCATCTGGAGCTAAAGAGACTTGAGTTGGAGACCAAACATTTGGAAAAAGAAGCAGCAGAGAGACTGAAACGTCTACAGACTGAAGAGAATGGGAAACTGCTATGCCTGGAAGCTGAGGAGAAGGAGAGGCAGAAGCAGCATGAGAAGGAGATGTTGACTCTTCACCAGATTCATGGAGGTAATGGGGAAGGGAGTAACCAAACCCCATAAGCACAAAAGGTTAGTAAATTTCTTCTGCAGTTTACAGAGGTGGATAATTTTGATAGTTTCATTCATATGCTTGAAAGGGTATGTAAACAGTATGATGTTGACCAAAGGCTCTGGGTACAGTTCCTGATCCCCTTACTCCATGGTAAAGCTGTAACTATGTTGTCTAAACTTTCTGATCATGAATGATTTGATTATACTGCTGTTATGTACTGTCTGTTAATTTTTTTTAAGCTAACACCTCAAATGTATAGGAAAAAGTTTTGTGAGCATAGACGCAAGGCAGATGAAAGTTTGTGTGAATATGTTGCTGAACTGAGCACTTATTTTCATAGGTGGGTGAGTGGATGTCAGGTCACCACTTCTGAAGGGCTGGCAGACCTTTTGCTGAGGGAACAAGCCCTTAGCACTTTGCCTGAGGACATGATGATCTGGTTAACTGATAGACAATGTGCTACTTCAGATGAATTGGGGAAGAAGGGAGACCTATACCTAGCAAGCAGGGCATCCCTGCACAGAAAAGAGACCCCCAGTACTGCTCATGGGTTTAAAGGAATCCATGTTGGGCATTCCAAACTACCCCAACAGAATCTGCCTGTAGCAGGGGAAGCCACTAGTCCAGGTACACATCAAGGACCTAGGGTTAAATGTTTTGAATGCAACCAGTGGGGCCATGTGACATACAGATGTCCATGGAGGCAAGGTGAGGAACAAAAGGTGAGAGAGTCAGTAAGTGTGAAGGGCAAAATGCCAAAAGTAGGTTGTCTTGAGACAACAGGGGTACCAAACTACCATCCTGCAGATGTTCTGATAGGGAAGGTTTTTGATGAGGCAGTACTATGTGTTAATGCAGTTACATGCAGCCAGGCTTCAAGACAAGCATGTGGGTCTGGTAGCCTGTTTGAGACTCAGACAGACTGCATAGCTGCAGCCAAGACTGGTGAGGTGGTTACTTCAGGGAGGGTGCTACTCTGTAGCAGTGAGACTGAAGGTGAGCCGCAGCTGCTTGTGGGTACTGATGTTCCCTTGGACAGAGTGACTGCAAAGGTAGAGGTGAGTAGTAGTACTCGGGTTGACAGTGAGGCACCACTGTTAGAGGATGCCAGACTTCCTGTGGAAGGGGAACTGGGAAGGGTTACAAAGAGAGAGCTGAGACAGGCTCAGCACTCAGACCCTACATTGCAAGGCCTGAGTCAGGTAGCTAGTGAGGCACCTGATTATCAAGGGAAGGTGTAATCTGTATTCTGGGACAAATGGTTAATGCATAAACAGTGGAACCCTGAGGGAGAGCTAGAAGGTGAGAGGATACAGCAGTTGGTAGTACCTAGAGCCTACCGTCTGGCATTTATGGACATAGCTGAATAGAATATAAAATAAACAAAGCAACACTAATACTGAACAAGGGTTTAATAAAACGGAGCTTTCAGGTCAATCAAACCCTTCATCAGTGTGTAAATGTTCTAACACATACTAACCATATTTATATTATCGAAAATCACACAGCCATTAATCTAACAATTAACAATTGTTTTATTAAACACTTGTTCAGTATTAGCATTGCTTGGTTTATTTTATATTCTATTCAACATTGGATTTATGGACTAAGCTTTGTTCTGCAACTGTTTGGCTTTATTGAGCTTCTGGCCATAGCTCATGATATTCCCTTTGCAGATCATATGGGCATAAAATGTACAAAGAGACATATTATGCAGAACTTCTATTAGCCTGGAATTTCCAGAGATGTAACAGGGTACTGCAGGACCTGTGAGCAGTGCCAAAAGGTAGGTAAGGCAGGAGACAAGATGAGAGCTCCTTTGATGCCTTTGCCTGTGATTGAGGAGGCATTTCAGATGGTAGCTATGGATATTGCGGGGCCTCTGAGTACCCCAAGTTCCACATGGAAAAAGTATATTCTAGTGGTAGTAGATTATGCTACAAGATACCCTGAGGCAGTGGCGTCGTCCTCCATTGAGGCAGAAAAGGTGGCAAATGTTTTGTTACAAATTTTCAGCAGGGTAGGTTTTCCAAACGAAATACTAACTGACAGAGGTGTCAATTTCATGTCAGACCTGCTGCCTTGTCTATTGAGGTACTGTGGGGTGACGCACTTGAAGACCACCCTCTACCACCCCCAAACTAATGGTCTTGTTGAGAGGTTAAACTCTACAATCAAGTCTGTGCTATGGGCATTTGCAGACCAGTTTAAGAGGAAGTGGGACAAATATTTGCCCCATCTGTTGTTTGTTTACAGAGAGGTTCCCCAGACATCCACAGGCTTTTCACTCTTTGTGTTGCTATATGGGCATAGAGTGAGGGGAACTCTAGATTTAATTTGAGATGATTGTGAAGGTGAGTGTGAATCTCACAAGGAGTCTGTTGTGGCATATGTCCTAAACCTCAGGACAATGCTCAGGGAACTCATGGGCTTGGCCCAAGAGAACCTGGCAAAAGCCCAACAGCAGAAAAAGGTCTGGAATGACAGGAATGCTTGAGAGAGAGAGAGTATGCTGTAGGGCAGCAGGTACTGGTTCTCATTCCTGTCAGACACAACAAGCTGCAAGCAGCTTTTGAGGAATCCTACAAGGTGGTAAGAAAGGTAAGTGATATTAACTACATGGTAGAACTGCTAGGCAGGAGGCAGGAGCACAGATTGTACAATGTTGACATGATGAAACCTTACCATGATATGGAGGCCCTTGTGCTGAGTATTTGAAGTGGATTGCAGAAGGAGTCTGCAGAAGATCTGGTGACTGATCTCTTCAGGGAGGCTTGAACTGACATCTCAGTGGAAGGGGTAGCAATGTCCCAGCAGCTATGTCCTACCCAGGTTTTAGAAATCCAAGCAGTGTTACAGGAGTTTGGGGACATGTTCACTAGGAAACCTGGGTGCATCCACTTGGTGCAGCACCAGGTGAATACAGCACCTCAAAGGCCTATTAGGCAGGCCACATACAGGGTGCCTGAGAGAGTCGAGCAGACTTTGAGGGAGGAGATACAGGAGATGTTGGAACGAGGGGTAATTCAAGAGTCCACCAGTCCCTGGGCCTCCCCAGTGGTGCTGGTGCCAAAGAAGGATGGCAGCACCATGTTCCGTGTTGACTACAGAAAATTAAATAGCCACACAGAGTCAGATGCTTACCGCATACCTAGGACAGATGAGGCCCTGGAGCAGCTGGGTGGGGCTAAGTATCTTACCAACATTGAGCTTAGTAAGGGTTACTGGCAGGTGCCCTTGACTCCCAGTGCAACAGAGGTCAGCCTTTGTGACTCCCTCTGGCTTTTATGAGTTCACAAAGATGCCCTTTGTGATGCAAAAATGCCCCAACAACTTTACAGTGGCTAATAGATCATATCCTAGCAGGAGCAGGAGGGTTTGTCCTTGCTTACCTAGATGATATTGTCATCTACAACAACCATTCCTGTCAAGAGCACCTTCAACATGTCAGGGAGGTGCTGGGCAGACTCCAGAGGGCAGGGTTGACCGTTAAGTCCAGCAAATACATAGAGTGGGGAGTAGTAAGATCAGGCCAGAACCTGCCAAAGTGGAAGCCATTCAGGCATGACCTGCACCTGTTACCAAAAAGCATGTGAGGTCATTCTTAGGGACAGCAGGGCACTACAGAAAGTTCATCCCAAGTTATAGTACCATAGCTGCTTCCCTCACATACCTGACAAGGAAAAACAGGCAAGATAAGATAGTGTGGACCCCAGCATGTGAGCAGGCATTCCAGAAGCTTAAAGAACCTTTGGGTGGACCCCCTGTGATAGCGAGTCCAGATTACAGCAAAAAAATTGTTGTACAGGTGGATGCCTCGAATCATGGGGTGGGGGCTGTACTTAGTCAGATTTCTTCAGAGGTTTATTTTAGTTGTAGGCTTCAAACCAGGGAGGAATACTATGCAGCTGTAGAAAAGGAATGTCTAGCCATAGTGTGGCCACTGCAGAATATCCAGCCTTATCTGTATGGAAGAATATTCACTGTAGTTACAGATCACAACCCCCTAAAATGGTTACACCGAGCCAGCCAGCAAAATGCCAAGTTGCTAAGATGGAGCCTAGGGTTGCAAGCATATGATATGTCTGTGCAGCACCATAGTGGGGTTAGCAATGCCATCGCAAATGGGGTCTCAAGACAGGGAATGGAGTAAGGTATACTCAGATAGACCTAACCCTCTCAAGCAACGTTTCTCAAGGGTCACTTGAAAAACTAGCTTGAGTTCTCGGGGGGGGGGGGGTATGTGAAGGCTGCCAGCCTAGCTAGATATAATTTTGTAGATTATTCATTGTCATTGTAAATATGAATATAATCCACAGGCTTGTCCTCTTAAATGTAAGAAAACTGTGTTAACTCTTCAACTTCAAAAATTTATCCACAGTGCACTCTGCTAAACGAAAGCTGATAAGTCAAGCATTGTATGATTGATCTCAAAGCTCGGAGACATGTCTGGACTGAGGAATTCCTTCTATTGTTTTGAGACCAGAGTTAATTGCTAGATTTTACATATATAATGTCTTTTATTGTTGTAGTTTCCTGACCAGGTGCAAGATCAAAGAAATGTTAAAACTCTGAGTTTCTGTTAGCCTGGGAACCAGATAAGAATGATATAATCTAAAATGAGTCAGCAGCGATGTATTATTTTATGACTTTCTCAGAGAGAGAGAATCAGATAGCATTTTGGATTTTGTCTGAAGAACATCACTCACCAGCACTCTGACTTTAATCTATATGTGTGTTTATTTCAAACTGTGATTGCTCTTAGAGTTAGATAGGAATTTAGTCAGATTTAGTCTAGCTTTTTTCTATATTTATGTCAGACTATTCTACAGTATTATATTAAGGATTTTCCTGTGATCTCTGAACTCTTGACTAGCACTGTGTTAAATTGAGAAGATTTGTCTTGTGTTTTTATTATTTATTATTAAATATTTTTAAACCTTTCAACTGTGGCTGTTTTGTGTAGAGATAATTTAAGCTCTAGAGTACTTGCATGTATTTGGTGATACTGTACAAAGCCACTCCAAATAAGCCTTGCTGTTAATCACACTTGCTAATTGGATGTTAATATTGGACAGTAATAATTGGACACCCTTTGGTAAGGGCCTTTTTAGTAGCTGAAAAGAGTAGTTGGTGGCAATGATTACTACCTTATAGCCTGGCCGGAGGGGACACAGCTGGAAAACCTGTGCCAACCTTCCCCAGGAGTGTCTGTGTGTCTGTATATAAGCCAAATCTCAAAGTGTGTGTGTGTGTGTGTGTGTGTGTGTGTGTGTGTGTGTGTGTGTGTGTGTGTGTGTGTGTGTGTGTGTCAGCTACTTGGGCAGGGACACAAAGCACTAGTTGGACAGAGAGGGCAATGGAGATTTTATCTTGACTACTCAGCTGAGATATGTACCATATAGCTGTGCCAGTGGGGAGTCTTATTGGGCATCTGGAGAGAAAGAGAGAAACCAGCCCCAGACTGACTGTGATCTTTGTGTGCTGTAAGGGGAAATTGTACTTTACTGTGTATGTATTTGTTATCCTCCCAAATGTGGATGTCCCTCACTGCTGCTCGTGGTGAGGATTGAGGCTCCTTGATTACTGGGTTAGTGCACGGGCATCACAGATGTAAACACAATCCATGGGTATATTAAAGAGAATACAGGACTGGCAAAGAAAGTATGAGAGTGAAAGTAGTACTGAAGAGAAAGAATAATGATAAAAAGTACTTAAAGGGCAGATATTTGTTCTTCTATCAGGTCGGTTTAATGTAATATGGAACACTGTGATTTGGCTGGAGCCCCACAATATTATCATCACTTTCACAAATGTTGAAAACTTGAGAATTGATTATTTGGTGAAAAAAATTAATTTTCTCTTATCATTATGTATACAACTAGGAAAAACATTTTATAATTATCCATCTTTTAAAGATAAAACATTTTCATTCATATAATTACCACGAACAAGCTGCTGTAAAAAAAAAACAAAAATTACAATACTATATTTCTTTGATTTCAAGCTATAGCTATTATTTCAATTATTTGTTTTGACCTGATGCTTTAATTAGAGTTTGGCTTTTAATTGAAGATGACTTCCAGCCATGCCTGCAGATGAAAAAATAATTTAGTAGCTGTGGCTGCTATGCCAAGAGACCAAAAGAAGGCAAATTAAATAAACCTTTTTAAATAAAGTTAATGAATACATTTGAAGAATGTGCAGTAATAATATATATTCCTTCTTTAACTTCAGTTATACTGTGCCCAAGTTTTCATCAATTAAATTATTGAATGAATGAATGAATGAATGAATGAATGGATGAAGTTGTAGAGCTGCTTTGCCAGTACTACATCACCCAGTTTCAACAGACTAAATCTTCTTCCTTTCTTTCTTTCTTTCTTTCTTTCTTTCTTTCTTTCTTTCTTTCTTTCTTTCTTTCTTTCTTTCTTTCTTTCTTTCTTCTTCCTTAATTTCTCCAACACTCAATACATACCTAAATATGTCAAATGTAGTATGGGATTAAGTAACTCCAACGCGCTTTCTTTCTTTTTTACAATATTCTTTGTATAAACAGATTTAACCTTGATTCTTAACTACATTAAAGTCATCTATAGAAGTGCTTTCTCCTTTTATCTTGGGTAAGGAAATACCATTTCAAAATATTTCATCTTACTTAATACTAAACTTCGTAAATATACCTTTATTTAAATGTAACTTAAAAGCATTCCACAAATTAACACTCTTCATCACTTTCCCCAACATTTTGTGTTTTTGATCTGTTTCACCCTGTTTCTTTCCAGACTTAATCTCTAATAGTCACACTTCTTGTTCCCAAAATATACTCTCATATATTAACCCTATCTGCATATCCCTTAACTTTTATCTACTTAATCTCAATCTTTCTTCTTATAATTTCCTTTTTAAGTCTCTAATCACTTCCTGAATCTATTTGTATTACAGGTAATACCATTACATCATACATATAATTCAGAAATAAAAATATTTTGAGTATATTAAATGCACACTACACTTTCGCATTCATGCTCTTCACTAATCCAAAAAGTACCACACATGGGTGGCTACCTAGTTTATCCTTTTTTCTACTTATATTTTTCCCATCCATTCATTAATCAATACAGTAGCCCATATATTCTTACAAAACCTTTTTACTGCTTTCTGAATTTTACTGCTATCATAACTTTCTAGTACATCCCTCATTCCATCACATCATAAAGAATCCAAAGCTACTCTGTATCACACAGTAAGTCCTCCCTCATCCTGCCAACCATTAATACTATTACTTCAATCACCAAAAGTAATACATATCCCTGATCTGCTTTTCTTTTATTGCCAAAACTCTTATCACCTTCCCTGTTCTTGCCTGCAATGTCTTGAAAAAAATCTTATAATCCACATTAATTAAAGTGACTAGTCTCCATTTCCTAACTTCATTCCTTTTTCCTCTTTGTATAAATAAACTCTACTACACCTTCACATATTTTCCTCTACTAATCCTATCAGCCATTCATTCAACACTTAAACTTCTGAACCACTTTCATTTTTATAAAGTCATAAAATATCCTATCTTGTCCTGAAGCCTTCCCTTTCCTTACTTTAATCCAAACCATACTCTACTCTTGCATTTCTGCATCCTTTTCCAATTGTACATTCTCATTTTTTCACAGCTTATCCAGTTTTCACTTTCTGTTTTTCTAATCCTCCCCTCTCTGATCCATATACTTCACAAACTGCTCCATTACTCTGATAACATCTTATTATTGATGTTCATGACTTTCCTTATTTCTCAGACTTTCTCGCCTATCTTCTTTCTGTTTTATTACCTTACTAAAAACAGTAATGCCTCTTCTCTATTCCTTACACTATGTATTTCTGCCCCAAAGTTATATCTATACTCATATGTTTTTCTTTTATCTCTATTTCCCACCCTACTTTGTACTCGTTCTTTTCACAATGCTTGTTCATAACCTCACATCAGTCTTTTATACTCCTTTATTTCCTCAAACTCCTTTCCATTTGTCAATACATTTTCTTGTATTTCTCCTTGTATATTACCCATCATGTCTAGTGTTTATAACACTCTCTCATTTAATGTTTTATCTCCATACTTACCTACTTTACCCCTCCATTTCTTCCATTTCTTTCACCATGCTGTCTTTGTGACATTCCTTTCTTCTGATTTTTTGTCTGTGTTTACCATAGCATACGTAGATGGATATAATTGTCACAGGGGATATGAGCTGCAATATAAGAAAGAAGGATATAAATGTGTTTTATGGAATTGATAAGGTACAGGAAGTTAGTATTTAGAAAAAGACACGTTTAAAAAGAGAATGATAAAAACTAAGATTACTTGCTTATAATGCGGTAGAATTAAAAACGGAAATGTTGAATTTATGGAGCATGCAATGCTATGGTAAACATAGACAAAAAATCAGAAGGAAGGGATGTCACAAAAAACAGTATGTTGAAAGAAATGGAAGGGTAAACTAGGCTAGTTGTTGTTGTTGTATCTTTCGGCTTTTCCCGGTTAGGGGTCGCCACAGCTAGGTTAGTATGGAGATAAAACATTAAATAAGAGAGTGTTATAAATGTTATAACATCCACATCACTTAATCCTTCTGCAACCTTTGTTACATGACATTCTGTTGTTTGTGTACACTATCCACAGTCCTCATTAATTTTGCAGCACTTCTCTCCTTTTCTTCCATCTCTCTCTCTCTTTCTGTCTTACCTTTCTTTTAGCCACCCTGTTGCCCACCAGGAAGAAGAGAAATTGAAAAGAGTAAGGAAAATTCCATGGTTTCCTAGCCAAATTATCCCTAGTTAGTATGACTATCACCACAAGACACCTCTGAAAAAGAAGCCACTGCCTGAGTGGGACTAATCCAATTAATGAACAGATGCATAAAGTAAAATAGGGAAAAGAGCTGAGAGAGTACTGCAGTTTAGTGTACAGGGTAAGTCTATGAGGTGTTAATGAGCTTCAGCATGGATTCCTATAGTGGTCACTGTGCTCATTTCCTCAGTCTAGATGTTATGTTTACATCGCTGAAAGATATACTAAATACAGAGCTGTGTGCAAACTCAGAAGAATACATTCCTCTGAGATATGATTCTGACTGTGGGTCCATCTAGGATTTGAGGGTTCTATATCATATCCATGAAAGTTGTAAACAGTAAATGCTATCTACAATGAAAATGCTGTGCAGTGAACTGTAAATAGTGACTGGAAAATTTCCCCTTTCCTCACTGTAGTACGATCTTGGAGTTGGTATATATAATTAGCGGGGGTTGTGGGGGGATGCAGCATTTTCACTGTAGATAGTGTTTGTTGTTTACAGCGTTCGAAGATATAATATAGACCTGGATTTGAGAACTGTATGGATGATTTATTCTGGTGTTGTCATAAAAACGCATGTATTAATAGTTCAAATATGCAGTACATCTATAAATAGGATAAAGAGTGACTGAAAGATGGCCTTGTATGGTGACATGCACACCATGGGCATGTTTTCAGGTGGACTACTACTAAAGGGAAACATGGGCATAGTATAGCATGACAATAGGGGCGGTGCACACCTCATGTGCAGAATACAAACATGATTAGGTGAGAGAGATGTGGCTATGAATAGAAAAGACATTGAACTTGTCAATATAAACAAAAAGCAGACTGCAAGTTATAAAAGAAGTATGCTCATCTGTTTTTCATTACTCTGGGTGCAGCCAGAAGTGGGCACTTAACCATTTTGGAGTATACCCAGAAACACATTAATGTGGTGGCTTTCAGTTTTTATCTAGAGAATGTAACTTCATAGCTTGTATTGATGAAATACACGTGTGCAGCCCATAATAAGACAACATGCTTCATCTAAATGAATCCCCTTAGAAATTAAGTGTGTACTACTAAAATGAATAAAATGTAAAATCAATGAAAAAAATAATATATTCCATTGAGTGTGAATGTGAAATGAAAATAAGCTCCATTACCAAAAAATTGCACACATTTTAACTAGATAAACTAAGCAAAAATAAACTAAAAAGCATAAACATGATACAGATATAATTAACCCTAATATCTCCTTCACTGAAATATTAAATAACAGTAAGAACATTAACTTACAATAATTTAAAAAGTGATTAAAATGCTTGAGATACTACAGCAGAGACACTCTCATAATAAAATCTATGTGAACTACCTAAAGACTTGTTCAACAAAATCATGAGTAATTATTATAGCCCACTGTATTCAACAGGATGCATTACTCTAGCATAAAAAAATGCAGAAAAGAAAGAAAGAAAAACATGGGTAAAGGTGATATGTACAAAGTGATTTATATTGTTGTTGTTGTTGTTGTGTCTTTCAGCTTTTTCCGGTTAGGGGTCGCCACAGCGTAACTCAGGTCCGCTAATGATTGGTAGTTGATTTTTACATGCTGAGTTACCAGCCCTGATACAAATTGATTTATTTAATATATGAAATATTTTGTACCCTAGGCATAACAAAACTAATTTCCTTAACCTACAGTATAAGATACTTGATGTAGCATATAAAGAGCCCAAAGGTATTCCATGTATATATGCTCCAACTTCCAAGTAAGTAAATTATTTTTAAAATAGAAGACAACACAAATATATTCCAGATGTTACAGTGTTGTGTTTATCCATATATAAGTTGTGCAAATTCATTATATTCATTAGGAATGGCATTAATGAACTCCATAATTCCAAGATGTTCATGGAAAGGTGATTGTATGAGCTTAGTGGCTTCTCCGTGTCATGTCATGGAAGGACAGTTTCTCAAAAGGTGAGGTTCATGAAAAACCAAGTGATCAAATTGCTTTTTAAGCAACCTATTTTACTGCAGTCATTTTACTTCTACTTTGATTTTCAGAAGGATAGCAACAGATTTGGGGAACAAGTTTCATTTTAAGATTAAATCCTTGAAAAAAACAAAAATGATCAGAAGCAGATAAGCACATCTGCACATATGCTGATCTCAGATAACATTATTTTGGGTATATTCTTAATATACGCCAAAATCTAGAGCACATAGCAAGCTGATCTGAAGGGTAATGGCAACAATCAATACAAAAATTATGTCAACAACAAAATGTTATTGTAGAACTGAGATGGAGGTTTATTTGCACAACTGTACATGTCATTGTGTGCTTATTGTGGTACAAAGGAGGAGAATAGCTTAAGGTCAGCAATGCTAGACAACTAGAAAACAACTTGGCAGGGATTTCCACAAGCAAGTGTAACATGTGTTACAGCAGGTATAAGGACTAATGAGAAGGAATCTTACAGGCAGTCTAAAAATGTTCAAGGCTAACATGATCTGACAGTTATATCGTTTCTTCACAATACTCTCCATACCTTTAGCTTACTCAGTGGTTCCTCTACTTTTATCCACCTGACTCATTGGTACCTCTCATGTGAAAAGGAAATGAGGCTATCACTTCATGTGGCTACACTGCTGAAATTTGAATTTTTATTCTGCTGACTGTTGCGTTAGTTACTTTAAATAACATTGCAGCAGTATTCCTAATTGGCATTGTGCTGTTCTCTTTTGCTTTGCTAAATGCAGTGGTATAGATTTGTTAAGTAATATTGCACAATTGTTTCTTGTTGTTTTGATACTGTCAATATCTATAATAATACTGAACTGTTGCCTGATACTGATATTAAACCTATAAAACAAATTCACTTATCTCAGTTACTGATTGCATTTTTTGATCACTGGTGTTGTTGCATTTATGTTTGTTGCTGATCATTGCAGTAGTTATTGCTCTACAATATTTTACTAGAGAGCACAGAATTACCTATAAGATATACTTTTATTACTTGGCTGACTGTTATACTGATACTGCACAGAAACTATTTATTTTATAGTTACTGCCCTTAAAACTACTAATTTAGATTTCTTTTAACTGTTTCATATACTGCACCCAGATCATCGGGTTAGAGTATCTGTTGCACATTGTTTTGCTAGTTAGGGACTGTGCACATTAGCTTTCTGGGTAAAGCTATATGATTTAGATTTGCCACTTTTTTTCTAATTATCATATCGATCATACACATTTCTGTCACCTTTACATTTCTTTTTTGCAGTTGTGAATATTAGAGAAGTCACAGCTCATATTTCTGTTCACAGCTCATATTCTTGTATCCTTTAACTGTATCCCACATGGTTACCCTTTTCTAATACAATCAATTATGCCCTTCTGTTTTATACCAAAATAAAGTTATTTTGCTATACTCTGTTCATTTGCACTGGGGAATATTGAATCCCAGTCACTTTTTGCCTCTTCTGTAGCCAGGTTGGTAGCACTAGGTATACCGAGGCAGTGTAGTAACTACCTTGTGCTTTCCAAAAGCTCTTCATCACTACCTGACATTGATTCAATATGTAAAGAGATGTGTTTCCTTAACTTCAGGCTACCTTCTCATCTCAGATCACATTTAGTAAGTGCAACACATATGCACACATATCACAGACCACTTCCACTGAGCCTATTTATGATTATGTTGTTAACAGAATACTGCCTAACCCTCTAAGACATGGTTCACACAACAAAACGATTTATAAAGCCCTTATAACCCACTGAGACTGCATCTAACCCAATGCTGGATTATAAAAGGGACAATTTAGGTGGTCACATAGGGTCCCTGACTCCAGGATGCTCAAGACTGGCTACATAGTATATACTGTCCCAAGCTTTTTTTTTTTTTGTATGTGCTTTTCTTTCCACACAGTAATGCATCGACTGTACCAGAAAAAAATGTTTTTTTAAAATCCTGCACTGTGTGGGCTGTAAGCACTTTTCTTTCCGCATGCATGATGGAAAGAATCAAGCACTTTTCTTTCTACTTTTCTTCTTTAAATCTTAGTTCATCCACCAACCCACACAGTGCAACAACTTTTTCAGCATGATAATGCTGTTATTTCAATAGGTTGTGAACTTGTGCATGCACTGTGTGGGCATTCTCATTTGCAAGAGTTGAGAAGCAAACCTTGATTTAGATTTAAGGAAGGTAGATGATGTGTGTGTGGTGAATGGAGCAGTTCTTCATTAAACTCCTTAAGCCAGACAACAGCAGTGAACTGCTAAAGCCACACCAGCATCTTTCTTCTGATCTCAATGGAATCTCTAAAGCCATACCAGAGTATTAATCCATTGCAAGCATCGCTGGTAAGATAAATCGCCATGTCAGGATAACTGTTGGTCAATAAGGCCAGTCCTTAGAGTTTCATAGTTCTTATAAGAAGATGAACATATAATCCACTTTAGGGCAACCCAGAAGCACTGCTGTTTAAGTGACTTGCTGAGTCACACAGTAGGCAAATGGTGGTAGAAAGACTCAAACCCCGTTCCCTTGACTATATGAAGCAGCTCAGTAAGAGGTTACAGTCTTAGTCCTCTGCAATACCTTCCAGAACTCTATTAACTTCTTCTGGTAAATCATTGAGAGTTACAGTCAGTCAATAATACCAGTCATTAGAGTTTCATTGTTTAAGTTTTTGAAACTACATGTCTTTGCAGCACCTGTTGTTCTGTTAACATTTTAAGTGAGCTATTGCTACATTATACTTAAAGCTCTCATGTATTAATGAACTGCTTCATGCAGCCAAAATACAGGGCTTGAATCCATCCATGCCATTTCCCTACTGTGTGACTTTGACCAATTCATTTAACCAGAAAGTGATCCTGGCTAACCACTGAAAAGAAACACTTTGCCAACAGATTTATGTGTTTAACTAAAAAGTAAAAATAACATAACATTTTCAATTTGTCCTTTTGGGGCTTTTGTCCTCCTATTATTTTTGGCTTTCCCAGAATTTTTGATGAAAGTATTTGAAAGGTATTTTCCTCTGTTCCTTGTAAAGTTAGTGATTTCTGTAGAATTACTGTGGATTGTGTTCACAAAATAAAGACATATGTGTGAGTTTCAGACTTTGTATCCTTCAGACAATGCTTATTAATACAAAACGTGTTATTCTAGCATAATAATAAATACATATTTAACATCTGTTCCTGATTTTAGGTCTTTATCTCTGATTCTTGAGATAAGAAGTTGAGAAGGCAGAGCGGCATTGCACTGTGTGGTTCTGACAGCAGAAAGATGAGATACATTTCTGGGCTATTATTTATAAATGTATTTACTCACTTGAGCTCAGTTAGATATCTGAGATGTAAAGTTTTAGAAGAGGCTATAACTGGTGTGTGTGTGTGTGTGTGTGTGTGTGTGTGTGTGTGTGTGTGTGTGTGTGTGTGTGTGTGCGTGTGTGTGCGTGTGTGTTTGTGTGTGTGTGTGTGTAAGACATTGGTTCCTGCATCCCAGAGTAGTTATGGTATTAAGGAAAGAAGGAATGGATTATAATGAACAAGAATATCATCATATGAGCCCTTTTCTTTGGTTATGATACAAGATTCCCTTGTTTTGTTGACTGTTGAAAGTGTGTTTACTATAGCATTTTAAATAAATGGGAAGCATGATATCTGAATTTAGTGTTTAAATGTTAACTATGAATATTTTTTTAATTTAGCTTTTTTTGCAGGAACATGCTGTGAAATGCATTGTGTTGGGCTATAGTAGGTTACCTGGTATTTGGTGCAAATGACTAAGGCAGTGAGCTGTTAAATCAGCTGCCTCTTGTATTGCAGGATTTGCTTTCCTCGACTTTCATTTGCCTACTGTATGATTCTGACCAAGTTACTTCACCAGACAGTGCTCTTGGGCTACCCCTGAAAAGGGATACTTGGGTCCAGATAGCTGTTCTAGGCTGTAAGGAAATGCATCACTCATGTACCTTTTGAATTCATGAAACCTTCACATAGTCACCAATGTAGCTTCACTACATGCTATTTGACTATGACTCTCAACACATTTCTTGTAGTTTAGTAGATTTCCACGAACCAAAAATAGGGTGTTTGGCACAAGTAAAACCACAAAAGAAGAAAGATGCCAAAAATGCTGGAGCCACGGATGTCAGCAACATTTTTTTATTAATAAATCCATCAAGAACACTGTTAAAAACACATAAACGCCTTATAACAGAATTGCGTTTTCGTCTAGACAAATCGACTTCTTCAGATCATTGGATCAGTGGATTTATTAATAAAAAATTGTTGCTGACATCCATGGCTCCAGCAGTTTTGGCATCTTTCTTCTTTAGTAGATTTCCAGATACATTTCACTAAATGTGAGTTTCAAGAGAAGCAAATACTGTTTCTTTTGATAAGTCTGTTTTCAAAGTAAGAGTATTTTGTTTAGAAAATGGCCATCAACATTCTTTCTCTACAACTTGAGATAAATATCTTAAATGAAATATAAAACTCTGTGATAATTATAAAAGAAAGGAAGAAAATAGTATTCACACAGATTTATTTGAATAGTGTTGTATGGTAATTGGGGAGATACAGTCAAGTAATGTCCTGTTAGCATGTAAAAACCCCACTCCAAAAAAAAAATAAATAAATAAAAATAAACACACACACACACACACACACACATATATATATATATATATATATATATATATATATATATATATGTGTGTGTGTGTGTGTGTGTGTGTGTGTGTATAGGTTCATAGGTAGGTACTAGGCTATCTGCCCGAAGGCATTTATAAGCCTAGCCAGAATGTGTTGGCTTTCACCACCCCCTTAGATTAGTTCCCTGTGCCTCTGTCCAGCAGAACCACTGAAGTGATCCCCGGGGTAAACTTTCTATTTCCCATCCACTCATCAAGGTTTCTCTTGAAGAGTGCTAGCAAGGACCTCTGCCTAATGTAGATAGGAATCTTGTTCCAAAGCATGGGAAGTCTCTGGGACAGGAATCTATCCCTCCAGCACATCCTATTTATTGTTGTGGTGAGGTTTAGATCCCTGGAGCATGTGGCTCGAGGGGATAAGGTTTTCTTTAGGTGGAGGATGTCCATCAATTCTGGGTTAGACATGGCCTTGTATGTCAGGCAGAAATCACCTCTGAGCAGGTGGTATGCAACCGAGTACAACTGGAGTTTCTTCAGTCGAGCTGCATAGGGCATCTGGTTGAGGCCATTGATCCTCTTGGTGAGGTACTTCTGTGGTCTTTCCAGCTGTTGCAGGTGACTTGTAAGGTACATCCCAAATGAGGCATTGTGCTATATGATGGATCTGATGAGTGATGAGTAGAGGGGCACAATGACCTCTTTTGATCTGGATGCAAACCCTTTTGTGATTAGGTGGGCCACATAGAAGGATGTTCTAACCCCTTTGGCAATGTGATTATCACAGGAGAGACTACTATCTACCTGGGTCCTCAGATCCCTTATTTTCTGTATTTAAGGGACTACCACTCATGTGGTAGTTTGTAGTTAGTTTGCAAAGGGAATAACTATGCACTTTTGGCATTTAGCTTGAGGCCATGATTTTGACACCAGGTATCCGTCTCAATGAGACCCTTTTGGAGGTTGTCTGTGTCAGCTGGTGAGTCAATTATAGCCCTTAGTTTGCAATCATCTGTGAACTTGGTCAGCCATAGTCCTCCTGTGCTTGTCTGTACCTCTGAGAAGTATATGCTGAACAGGAGGGGTCCTAGGACTGAGCCCTGGGGAATGCCACCTGTAAGCGGTTTAGCATCAGACCTAGCTCCTGCAACTCTCATCATGTGGGTTCTGTCCATGAGCCAATTGGCAACCCGTCTTGTGACATAGGGGTTTATGTTCAGGCTGGTGAGCTTGTCTATAATACCAGAATGGGGAATGGTGTCAAAGGCCTTTGCGAGGTCTAGGTAGGCTGTGTTTATCACCTTTCCCTCATCTATAGCCTTGGTAACTGTCTCAAAGAAGTCCACCAGGTTTAGGAGGCGTGATATACCCTTAACAAAGCTGAACTGGGTAGGGTCCAGTGTTTGGAGGTTCCCAATGTCTCTGTTAAGGAGTTCTATGATGATGCGCTCCATAGCCTTGCAGACCAAGCTAGTCAGGCTTATAGGGTGATAGTTCCTGGGGCCTGTTGTGGCTCCACCTTTGTGGAGTGGAATAACCATTGCTATGCACCACTCTATGGGTACATAGCCTGTGGAGAGGCTTAGTTTGAACAGTGTGTTTAGGTAAGTGGTTAGTTTGTCTTTGAGCTCATGTAGGACAAAGCCTGGGACACCATCCGGTCCCATTGATGCTGTGTTTTTGGCTTTGGAGAGGGCTATTTTAACCTGGGTGTCTGTGACTTCAAGGGCCCTACATTATTCTGGTATGGTTATGGGCCCTTTTGGGGGTGAGAGGGGGTGAAGTTTGCACTAAACTTGTCTGCCAGGATGATAGCAATATCGGTTGGTTGGTTCAGTGTATTTTGTGCCATTCTGCACTAACTCCATGCAGATCTGAGCATTGCCCCTTAGGTTTTTGACATAGCTAAATAATGCCTTGTGGTTATCTTTGGAGTCCTTTGCAAGCTTTCTTTCAAAGCTCGCCTTGGACGATTTTATGAGGAATCGTAGTTTTTTGCTGATACTGATCAGGGATGTCTTCCCTTCTTGGGATTTTACTCTTTTCTGTACTAGTTTCCTTCTACTGTATAGCTTGTTTATGGCAGGGGTCCACCAGACTGGTTTCCTTTTCTTGGAGGAGTGAGTCTTGGTTTTGCTTGGGATAGCACGGTCCATGCATTCTTGTAGGTGCCCGTAGAATGCATTAGTAAAGTATTTTTCAGCTTGGACAGCATTATCCTTTAGATTGGGGGCTTTGAAACTTTCCACCCCCATCTTAAGTAACGTGAAGTTTGCTTTTGAAATTTTTTCATGGTGGTTTCCTTGTCTGGGGGTGGGGGCAGAATGTGGATATCCAAAGTGATTTGTTTATGGTCACATCTAACCAACGAGGGGTTGACCTCCGGTGTGGAACACCGGTCGCCCATGTTGGTGATGACCAGGTCCAATATGTTGTCAGCTCTGGTGGGAGTGTTGTCCAGTTGCTCCAGGGTGTTTGAGTTTATAAATTCTAGGAAATGTCGGGCAAGGGAGTTAGTACTTGAGTAGTTCTCCCAGTTAATGTATGGGTAGTTGACATCACCCAATATTAGGGTGTTTGGTAGGACCTTTATGTTACCCAGTGTTTCCAGAAATGCAGAATGGGGGTCCTGAGACATGGTGGGTGATCTGTAGCAAGCTACAATTTGAATAGCATTTTTTCCCATTGTTAGTTGTACGTGGATATCCTTGATGAATATGGATACTCCCCCTCTTTTTATATTTCAGTCCGGGTTCTGTGGCCAAAATGTATGGTATGAGTTGTAGCCTGGAAGTGCTGCGGTGTGCTCTGGAGCCTTAAACCAGGTTTCTGTTACTGCACATATATCGGATTTCTCCATACTGAGGAGTGCCTCGAGTGCATGCATTTTGAGGTTTAGACTTCTGGCATTGAGTAGTACTACCCTCAGATTTTTGTTACTTGTGCTATTTATGGCGGTGGGTTTGACTTTTGAGCCTTGCCTAAAAAATGTACTATGGGGGTGGCAAGAGCCTTGGCCAATATTCGAAAGCCTAAGGGTGACAGATGCAAGCCATCTCTAGTAAAGCAGTGTGTCTTCTCGAGCATGTCATCCCAGGCAGACAGACATTAGATCCCCTTTGAATGACACCAGAAACTTAGCCAATTGTTGAAATTGATAATTTTTTTTCTTTATACCGTGGTATAATTCTTGGTGAGGGCAGGATGCTACTCAGGGTCAGGGTCATACCGGCCTGATCTACGTGATCAGAGATCTCTTCCATGTCCCTTTTCATGTAGTCCAGGGAGGTATGGCTCAGGTCATTCACACCAACATGGACAATGACAGAGTCATATTTGTACTTGTTCTGGAGTGACCTGAGTGCTTGTGTTATGTGGCAGATCCTGGCACCTGACAGGCAGCTAACAGTAACCTTCTCCTTATTCAGCCTAGTGAGTGAGACTTCAGTGTGCCTGACTGTAGGGTCACCTATTACTATTATGTTGGGAATGTTATTTTGCCTTGAGGGCTGTGATTGCTTGGCACACTAGTTTTGTGAAGTATGTGTTTCATGGTTTGTGTTGGGGGTGGAGGTTGCTTGGATGTCTGCTTTGGAGGACTCTGTTGCTTTTGCTGATTTTTATTTAGAGCCTCCAAGTATGTTTGTGCATATTTACAGTACACAAAAAAATAGGCTCCCTATACAGGCATAAGTCCTTTCTCTCTCAAAAAGCAAGAGTCACTCTTGCACAAAGCCACCTCCTCTCAACTCTATTATATGCAGCACCAATCTTTACCCAAATCAGACAATGTGACCTAGACAAACTAGAATCATGCTACAATAAAATAGCCAAGTTTGCTACTAACTCAACCTATAGAACCCATCACTGTGCTGCACTAAAAGAACTAAAATGGCTTGAGCTACCACAGCTACTTAACTATCACCAGCTGGGCACAGCCTACAATATTCTCAAATATCCTGAAAAAACCCTCATTATCCAACCTACTTACTATCTATACTGCAAACCGGTACCTAAGATCCAGTGAAAAATCTCTCCTCTCCATCACCAAGGCTAACAATAATGCAGGGAAAGCACTCTACTTCCACACCGTTGCCAGAAATTGGAACTCTCTTCCCCTATCCATGTCCACTACCCCCTCCACATCCATATTCAAAAACTCCCTCAAATCACACCTTCTTAGTACCTGGTTATGCCCTTGTAACACATAACCCTACCCATACTACTATTAACTCCCCAAATTCCTCTCTGATCACATGCTGGAGCTTTGATCCCCTGTAGGCTTGGTCATCTGAAAGGGTACTTTTAACTGTAGAATCTTACTTGATATATTTCTTTTCTTACCAATGTATGACTGACATTGTCTTTTTACCCATGTTCTATATCTTCTTTTCACTGGAGTGTTTTTATTAATTCTTGTTATATTACTATGCTCAGCATACATGATGTAACCTGTTTTGTGTATTATGCTGGATGTACTGTATTTGTATAACTTAATGTTGGAGCTTTTCTCCCCGGGCCTCCGCTGAAAATGGACCTGGTCCAGTCGGAATTTCCCAGTTAATAAATGTAAAATAAAATAAAATAAATACATTTACATGTGTTTTTGCTGGTGCTGGTTTAATGGGTCTATGTGAGACTGGTGGTGTGATGCCAGTATTTCCCTTCTCCTCTTGACTGTCTGATCCAGTCTTGTGTGGAGAGAGCTTAGCCTCCAGTTTGACTGTATAATTGCATCTCTCGCATGTATTAGTGTTTGGTGGTAGGAGGAGAGGGCTGTCTGTGTACATGGGGCAGTTGTATCATTGCCTCAAAATGCCCAGATTCAGCAGTTGGACTAGAGAGTACACCTGAAACTGCCCTTTGGACATGCCCGGATAGGTACAGTATACTGTTTTACTGAATGGCTGGTAAGATCGAATAAAGAGCCTTGTCCTTCTGTAGTGCTAGGGTTTATAAGTGCTTGCTATGAGTTCTTGAGCAAGTGCCGGGCTGAGAAATGAATTGCTTGAGTGCCTAAGTTGAAAGTCTGTCTGGTTCCAAGGGACAAATTGAAGAGAAGACTTTGTGGAGCCAGGAATAGTTATACCCTAGCTAACCGGTGCTGCCCGGCGTGCAAAGCTGAGCAAATGCGTTTTTTATAGCAGGGAAATGAAAGAGATAGAAATTAGCCCAAAATGGCCAATCAACTACTACTTGGCTACTCCTCCAGGGACAGATAGGCTGCTCAAAGCTCCCCTCTCACAGGTGAACAGTGAAACTTCCTTCTATCCAAGTAAGGTATGGGCAAACACAGAGATATGTAACACAGTCCTGAATTCAGCACTAAGCTGAAAACTGGACTATACTAGCTTAGAAAGGCGGGAAGCAAGTATGTATATATATATATATATATATATATATATATATTGTTTTTTTTTTTTCAGAAAATAAAGTAGATGCAATCAAAAAAACACTTATATATCTCATTTCAGAGTTGTAGTCAATGCCCCTAGTAATAAAGTAGGAAGAAACACAAATACAGTAAAAGCAGATTAATAAACTGCAATTATATATATATATATATATATATATATATATATATATATATATATATATATATGAAACAATAGAAAATGAACACTCTGATTTAAACAAGATACCCAGTTAACCAGAAAAAAACTCAAAACTGGGCCCTGTTCTAGCAGTCTTCAATCAGACAAGTTCTAACTGCACACTCCTGCTACTAGGGTGCAGGAAACCGTCTCCAAAAAAGATGGCCTGGATCAGTGCTCAAGTTATATAAACAAAGCTAGATTCAGCAGGCCTGAATCCGGTCCTATGCTACAGCAACAAAGCACACCAATTTCAGAAAAAAACGGTTCAGATAAGCAGGCACAATAAGCCTGTGACCAGAAATTCCCAGTTCAGAAAGGCAGAATCCAGCCTCTCCTCCCACAAGAGTGCAGACCACAAACCTTCTTAATGTAGAATAATTGGTCTGAAGCCCAAGTGCTTAAACCAGAACTAATAAACTTTTAGAATAGCAGACATTGAGCTTTCAGTCAGCAATTCCCAGCTTAGAAGGATGTAAGCTACCTGTCCTGCCACAACAGTCCTTCTTAATGTAAAACAACCGGTATGAAGCCCAAGTGCCTAAACCAAAAGACTTAGAATAACAGTTACAATTTAATCAGGCTACTAACAAGCAGCAATAAGTGCAGCAGAATAAATAAAACTGAGTATTTTTAAGAAGAGGCAAAAGCAAAATAAAGTAGGAGGAAACACAAATACAGTAAAAGCAGATGAATTTTTTTTGTTAGTAATGTGCAAGGAGAGAGGAAGGAAGAACCTAAGTGGGTTGGCCTTCTCAACTCTTCTCTCTGTATTATGTAGAGTGAACACTAGACTCAGAATATGATCTCACTGTATTTGGTTAAGTGAGTAAATGAGATGGACTCAGGAGGAATGTTCAAATACAGACTTACAGGAGGGGCGGGCAGTTCCAGAGCCACCAACACTAACACCAAAACAAGAACAGGGAGGGTGGGTAGGGACAAACAAGAAGAAGAATAAGTACATTTGTACAGATTAGAGAGATAGTAAATCAAAATGCAGACAAAAATGAGAATAAACACTTACCTTTTCTCAATATCACAGCTGGCAGTAGGTCAATCTGTCTGCAGCAGCCTGAGCAACAGGTATATTGTTGTATGCAATAATACTTCTTGTTTTTATATGACTTGTGGGTTCCTGAACAAGGCTGGTGTGGCATCTATATTGTCTTAAATTGTTTTGCTTTATTCATTGCTATAAATAATGAATTAATTCATGAATATGCATGGATCATGTAATTTAGTGTAAATATGTTGCATTGCAGTAATATGTATTCCAAACAAAGAGTAAAAACCAATGCAATGGAACTTTTGGGAACCATTTCCTCCAGGTGCAGTAGCATTTATTGTTGTTTTAATGGTGCTAATTTTAGTAATATATTTTTGCATCACCTTCTTTACAGTCTATATTAGCAGTGAAGGGGCTGATATTAGTCAGGTGCATATACTCTGCATTATTTAGAGTGACGATTAGAACTGTCTGATCTTCGGCATCCATTATGTAGTCATTGTTCAGTGCTATTGTGATACAGTCATCTCTACAGGATTGGATTATAAAGGATTTCTGCATTTAATTAAGACATGTTACTCTGTCTAGCATTTTGCACAGATGCTCTAACTTGTTAATAAGCTACTTCCTATCCCAAGGGTGCAGAGTTTGAATATTTTCACCTTCATTTACGTACTGTGTGGCTTTGAGCAAATCACTTAACCAGACAGTGCTTTGTGGCAGTTAGGTATTTGGGCTAGGCTCCTTAATGGTCTCTTGGACTACATGCCCAGTAAGTAACTATGAACCTGTATCTGTTTTTTGTTAGCCATTTCCTATTGTATAGCTGATCTAGTTTGGGAAATGTTATGACAATATCATCAGCACACCCATTTTATTGCAATATAAGCCATTTATTCTTCAAGGTCAGCAGGTACTGCATTTGTAGGTGAAACAGTGAAATGCAAAGGTTGCCAACAGCAACATTTGCATTAGTAATAGTTTTCATCATTGTGGAATTATTCAGATTCCTTTAACATCTGTACAGATTGTGCATATTGACTTAGGATAAGTTATCAGGTAGTTAATATATTTTATACCTTCATTATAAAAAAATGCACTTTATTCATCTGCTTTTACTTTAATTGTGTTTCTTCCCACTTTATTACCTTATTTTGATTGTGCTTCTTCTTAAAAGTACTCAATTGTATTATTCTGCTGCAGTTATTACTGCTTGGTAGTAGCCTGATTAAATTGTAACTGTTAGTCTAAGCCTTCTGGTTTAAGCACTTGGGCTTCAAAGCAGTTGTTTTACATTAAGAAGGTTTGTGGACTGCATTGTTGTGGCAGGACAGGTAGCATACATCCTTCTAAGTTGGGAATTGCTGATTCAAGGCTCAGTGTCTGTTATTCTAAAAGCACATTAGTTCTGGTTTAAGCACTTGGGCTTCAGAACAGTTATTTTACATTAAGAAGGTTTGTAGTCTGCACTCTTGTGGGAGGAGAGGCTAGATTCTGCCCTTCTGAGCTGGGAATTTCTGGTTAAAGGCTTATTGTGCCTGCTTATTTGATCTATTTCTTTCTGAAATTTCTGCACCTTGTTTGCTGTAGCCCAGAAATTAGTAGATTATTGGCCATTTTGGGCTAATTTCTATCTCTTTCATTTCCCTACTCTAAAAAAACTCATTTGCACAGTTTTGCATGCTGGGCAGTGCCGGTTAGCTAGCGTTAAATTATTCCTGGCTCCACGAAGTTTGCTCTTCAATTTTTTCGTTGGAACTAGACAAACTTTCAACTTAAGCACTCAAACCATTCATTTCGGGCCAGCACTTGCTCAAAATTCATAGCAAGCACTAATTAACCCTTGTACTAGACCCCCTATACTATCCAGAAAGACAAGGCTCTCTATTCGTCCCTACCAGCTAATCAGTAAAACAGCTCACTTTACCTATTCAGGCATGTCCAAAGGGCAGTTTCAGGTGTAATCTCCAGTCCAACTGGTGAATCTGGGCATTTTGAGGTAATGTTACAACTGCCTCATGTACACAGACAACTGTCTCCTCCTACCCCAAACACTAATATATGCGAGAGATGCAATTATACAGCCAAACTGGAGGCAAATCTCTCTCAACCCAAGACTGGAACTGACAGTCAAGAGGAGAAGGAAAATACTTGCAACAGACCACCAGACTCACATAGACCTACTAAACCAACCCTGGCAAATAACACACATGAAAACATACTCGAAGGCTC